>NW_027509871.1:199564-520879 GCF_051311805.1 Agelaius phoeniceus
ATCCCTTCCTATTATTTCTATTTCCTTAGGTTTTATATTTATATCTTGATTATCTATCTCAATATTTAGAAACAGGTAAGAGTAATATCTATGTTCATATTATTTCAAATAAAAACCCTGCCTCTAACCCAAGAAGAGCCCAAAAAACCCCAACCCTTTCTTTTAGACAATATTTGAATAGATTTTACCCCTAGGTTTTCCTATTGATAGTCACATTTCTATTTATAATGTGTATTGCTTACTGATCCATTTCTCTTTATCAATGTCAATTTATAAATCAATTGATATTCTATATTCCATCTATTCCGAGGACTTATTTCTATATTTTTATACGTATTTTGATTCATTGATTATCTATTTCTGCCTTCAGATTTTCACTTCTGGAACACTTGTATTATTTCAAATAAAACCCCTGCCTCTACTCAAACAAAAGCCAAAAAATTCCCTTTCTTTCCAACTATATTTACATCTTCTTCTATTTCTATTCCCATTTCTCATTTATATTGCCACATAAGGTCATTTCTATTCTATACTACAACTCTTCATATTACTGACATAGATTTAGATTTCAATTTCTATCCATAGTTTCGTCATTTCTCTTTCTAGACTTATGATAGATTTCTATCTTAAGATTCACATTTCTATAATACTTCTATTCTTTCAAATAAAACCCCTGCCTCTAACCAAACAAAAACCAAAGACACCCCTTTATCTAAACCATATTTAAAACTCTAAAAATCATCTCATTTTTCATCATTCTCTTCACATTTACTTTTATAATTTTTATTTATTACATTTGTAGGTATTATACATACTAGAGAGAATACCTTTTAATAGAATAATAGATATATAGTATTTTTATATCCTAGATATTCTTTTACTTCTATTTCTTTATATTCAATATTTAGAGAGATCGGTATACGCGTTATATATTTGGAGATCTGGATTTTTATTTTTATATTATTTCTATCTAGAAAAAAAACCCCAGCCTATAACCTAATAAAAAAAATCCCAGAAAATCCCCAATTCCTTTTAACTCTATCTAAATATTTTTATATTTACAACCGATCTTTATATATCTTTGTATACATATATAATAGACTATCGTTTCTATAGATTAGCATCTGTTACAATAATATACTATATAGTATAGTTTTATGTGTTTATCTATTTGTTTTCTATATTTATGTTTACCACTATCATTTTATATTTGTTTTTATATTGATATTTATTTCTACTTTAATTAATCTATATATTAGACCGTATCAATTCATTAACCCAACGCATCAGAACCACACAAATACCGCGCCTTCGGCAGCACCGGTACGCAGCCCACGCTCATCCCATCGCAGCGTATCCAAACCAAACCTATTTCTAGGACTAACAGAACAAAGACCCCACAACATTTAACCCTAAGAAAAACTCAAATCAACCGAACTGTCAAGACATTTGAAATCCCACTATAACTAGCCCAAAAGCTCCGTACATTCTCATCATAAACTTCCTCCTCAACCAATGGCTCAAAACCCCAAAAAACTCAGATACACATGGAAAATGACAGAACTGCTAGTCAAAACAAACACCCGTGAAAAATTAAATCCAACCAACTCACTAAACTCAAAACCCTACAACTGACCCTAAACATTACTAAAAAAAGCCCCCAAAGCTCTACCTTGAGGCTAACTCACAAATAATAACCAATCATCTAGAAAGGTTATCTTCCAAATTTTAAAACAACTCATTAAAAGCATGAAAATAAAAAAAATCGAAACTATTAAAATACTAAAAAATATCACTACCCAAATTGAAAGACACATTGCCTCTAGAAACCCACCGTCAACAAATGCCCCTGTCCCCCAAAAGAAAACCAGAAACAAAACAGCAAAGCAGAAAGAAATCGGAACTTAGGAACGCTAAAACCAGAACGTTCAAGAAGTTCCACCATATCCCTGATCGTACACCAACTACAAACAACGTGAAACGATACAAACAATTCTTAAAGACCGCCTTAAAACCACTACATTAAAAACCCTTTCAACAATTCAAAACTGCATTGAACAAAAGCCATCTCATAAATTAACACCCAAAACTCCAGCAGCCCAGCTGGCCCTACCAAATCTCTCTGTTGATACACACAGTAAACAAAACCAAAATCCCAGGAATACCTATCAGAAGTCTAGGAAAGAAACCTCTTGAAATTTATCCTACCTCAAATACAAACCAACCCGTCCAGAAAGTTAGCTTCACTCAAAAAAACTATTTACACAGAGGTAATAAGACCAAGAAATAAAACAACACACCATATAACGAACCACCAACAAATACAACAGCGAAGGAAAAAAAAAAACCCACGTTTTTTTCTTTTTTTTTATTTCAACTAGCTTCCTTTATTAGCTAGAACCAAAGATTTTGCCAGGGCTGTAACAACAACAACAACTTCTTTTTCTTCTTCTCCTTCTGAAATGTCCCTTCTCCTTCCCAAATTCCTTACAACTTCTGCGTTTGAATCCAAGCCAAAAGCAAAATTCGTGCACTTGTGAGTCCGGTGCTCCTGTCAGATTCTCTGTCTCCCTCCACATCTTCTTACACTTTCAGTCTGAACGCTGTCCTGCCCTGATGAGTTTGACAGAAGAATTGGCACATGTTAAGAGAGCATTTCCCTCCCTCCCTCCCTCCCTCCCTCCCCAGAGCTGGTTTCCTTAGCGCATTTCAATCGATCCCAAGCCCGCAATGATGCGCGCTCTGCCGGAAAGGGGAAACACGTGCTAGTGAACAGCAGCTCAGAAACAATTCTTTTCTAATGTTACCTGCTCTACTTGACTGCTCGCTAACACAAGTCTCATTTTACCATTGCAGGGAGAAGGCTGTAGGAAAATGTCTGATGAGCAGCCACAAAAGGCCTCGCTCCCTGCTACACAGCCTGCAACAACCTCGGCAGAGCGGAGCAGCCAAATCACCGCGCTCTCCTTGCCGTGGGCAAGGGTAGAAGATGACTGGGGGAGGCACATAAAAAGAAGGGAAACGCTCCTATAAATGCACAGCCATTTGCTTTCAGAAGCCCAGAGTTCAGGATCTTCTCTAGGAAGCCAGACGTGACATGATATTTCTAAGATTTTCTTCTTCATCGAAGGAAATGTACGTACATACCCACTCTTACAAACGTACCTACGGTTCTGGGGTTTTTTTTCTTCTGAAGCTCCAAGAATGATTTCCCACCTTGATTCATTCAGAAGAAACGGCCCCTGTGACTCAGGTCAGAAGGGCGGCCTGCGTTTTTGATCACGACAGCTTTTGGCTTTACCCTGTGAGCAGGAGCAGCCAGAGCTGAGGCTCAGCAGAGGCTGACCCCGGCCAGCCCCTTCCTCCCTTCCCCGTGTCACAATGACTTCCAGGCAGAAGGATGCAAAGCAGGTTTGTGTCTTTTCTCTTCAGTGCCAAGAGGTAAAAGATGTAGGCTTTGAAATAACTAATGACCCTCTCTTGGAACTCTCCCAAGGACAGTTTGAAAGCAAAGACAGAAGATTGCTGCTAAATCCATATGGGATAAGGATGAGAGCAGCAAGGATCCGAGGCCAGCAGCGTTGCCAGGCAGTGTCACGTCCCTGCCACCTTGTGACAAGGCACACAGCTGCAAAGCCCCAAAGCCTGCAAGCCCTGCAGCTGCCGCACGGATGGACCTGGTTCCCTTCCCAGGTGCCCAGAGGGACACCCGAGGGCAGGTGTCGTCCCCCGCCCCCCGAGGGCGCACCCAGAGCCCCGGGCAGGGACGGAGTCACTGACGGCTCTCTGGGGACGAGACCCTCCCTGCAGGTGACACCGGCTTGTCCTCTCCCTGTGGCACAGGGACCTCCAGGCTCTAGGACCAGCCTCATTTTGTCAGCATCCAGGTGCTGTGCTAGAGCCAGAGGGGTCAAGGCTTTCCAGAACCATAGGATCCGTAGGATCCTTGCGGTTGGAAAAGCCTTCTAAGGACATCGAGCCCAGCTGCTGCCCCCCCAAATCAGGTCCCTAAACACCACATCTTGACATCCTTGACATGTCTCCAGGCATGGGGACTTCCCTGGGCTCCTATGCCTGAGCACCCTTTCAGTGAAGAAATTTTCCCTCCAATCCAATCTAAGCCTTCCCTGCTGCAAGTTGAGGCCATTTCCTTTGGCCGTGTCACTTCTTACCTGGGAGACCTCGGTACTTCAACCTTACCTGCTCCTTCCCTAGGCGGTCTCTGGCTTGGCCGGAGGAGAGGAGGAACACTCCCACCACAGGAATGGCAGCTCAGGAGGTCCCACACCAAGGCCAGGGGGAGCAGCCGTCCTCGCCAGAGCTCGCACGTCCCTTCTTCTCAGAGATTGGCTCTGCTTTTCCTCCCGGGCAGATCTCTGCTGAGTGCTTCACAATTGCCTGTTTGGAGGAGGGGGGGAAAAGAGGTTAGCCAAGTTTTTTATCCAGACTTAGCTGCTGGCTTTGCCTCCTCCTGACTTCCTTCTGCTAAGAAAACACCTGCCTTTGGACTTCTAGGGGCAACTTGCACGTCATGCCTGAAAAGGAACTACAGAAAAGCGCCTCATTTATAAAGCCTCAGCCAAGAAGACAGATGCAGCTGCAGCTTCGCCATGCCCACTGCCTGCAGAGCCGGCAGGCACCAGGCCAGCTCTGCTCCTCCTTCAAGTTGTTCCCAAAGCTGCTGGAAGAACTGAAGGCTACTTTGGCCTTCCATTGCTCGGCTTGTCCCGAGAAAGAGCTTTGAGTGTTGTTACCCCTCCAGAAAGGAAGGGCATTTCTGTCTCACACGCTCAGTGACACAAGGCTACGCAGCCTCTGCTCCAGGTGGGAAGGGCTTCCTTCCTCCTCTGGCACCCGGCTGGCACAGGGCACAGGTTGCTCAGAGGTCCTGGGGCTGCCCCATCGCTGCAAGTGCTCAAGGCCCGTCGGTGCTCTGCGATGAGGCTCTGAGCAAGCTGCTCTATGGAAGCACGTCCCTGCCCACGGCGGCAGCAGCCTTGGAATGAGGTGATCTTTAGAGCCCCTTGCAACCTGAATTCTTCCATGATTCTGGGAACTGAAAAAAGCGGGGAAAGAAATCTGTAAAGGTCACTAAATGCATCAAAGCACATCCCCAAGGATCCAATCCTCAGCAGCCCATGCAAGGCAAGGTCAGAGCTCTCTGCCCACCGAGGACACGGCAAACAGCACGGACCTTTCTCCCACTCTCCAGCACGGAGAAGTGGGAAGCCAGAGGGAGTCCGTCTGTTTACAGACACCGGAGGGCGGCGGGACGGGGCGGGGCGGGACGGGGCGGGGCGGGACGGGGCGGGCGGTCTTACCTTGCAAAGCTGGCGGCAGAAAGGGCGGGCAGCGCCGCCGCCCCGCCGGGATTTTCCGGCCCGCCGTCGCTTCCGCCGCGCGAGAGGCGCGTGCGCGGGCTCGGGGGGGGGTGCAGCCCCGTTCCCGTTCCGACGGCGTTCGCCCGCCCCCGCTCGCTGCCCCCGGCCTGCGGAGCGCTGCGACCGCGCCTCCGCCGCCCGCCGAAAGCGGCCCCGCCGGGCCGCGCCCCCCCCCCCCCGGCCATTCTTCTCAGCCATCGTGTCCCTTTTGCACTCCTGAACGTCTTTCACCCCTCCCGGCCATTTACCGAGCCCGCCCCGCCCGCCCCTCGCTCCCGCCCGCCCCTCGCTCCCGCCCGCCCCTCGCTCCCGCCCGCCCCTCGCTCCCGCCCCGCCCGCCCCTCGTTCCCGCCCCGCCCCTCGCTCCCGCCCCTCGCCCTTGCCTCGCTCGGCAGCCGCGCCCTTGCCCCGCCCCCGGCAGCCAGCGGCGAGGGGCAGGGCGCTGGCTCGGGGGGCTGCAGTACCGGGCTCTGGCCACAGGGCGGCAGACTCCCGGGTCCGCGATATCCCCGCCCTTTTGGCCGCCATTTTCAGAAGGTCAAAGAAACTCCCGCGACATTGGTGACGCGCCACTCCCAACATGGCGGCCCAGAGAGGACCCCCCCCCCCCCCCCCCTCGGGCGAGAGAGGCGGTTACTCACATGCCGGTCAGAAACACGCCAAAATACGCCCGCCTGCGGCGCCGCTGACCACACAGCCCGTGTCGGGTACACCTAAAACGCCACAAAAATCCCGCCGGGGCTGCGCCGGCGTCGGTGTTCCGTGCAGGCAGTCCGCATAGACACACCAGGGTCCTCCGCTTTCCCGCCCTTTTCGCCGCCATTTTCAGAAGGTCAAACAAACTCCCGCGACAGTGGTGACTCGCCACTCCCAACATGGCGGCCAAGAGAGGACCCCCCCCCCCCCCCCCCCCCCTCGGGCGAGAGAGGCGGTTACTCACATGCCGGTCAGAAACACGCCAAAATACGCCCGCCCGCGGCGCCGCTGACCCCACAGCCCGTGTCGGGTACACCTAAAACGCCACAAAAATCCCGCCGGGGCTGCGCCGGCGTCGGTGTTCCGTGCAGGCAGTCCGCATAGACACACCAGGGTCCTCCGCTTTCCCGCCCTTTTCGCCGCCATTTTCAGAAGGTCAAACAAACTCCGCCACGCGCCACGCCCCAGAGGGCTGCCTGGCGGCGGCGCCGGGCTGCAGTACCGCGCTCTGCCCACAAGGCGGCAGCACTGCCGCCCACCCCAGCCGGGGGCGCCGCGCGCCTTGCGCCTGCGGGCGGCCAAGGCGGCAAAAAAGAACAGGGGCCATCCCCCCCAAAAACTCCTCGAAAAATAAATGCCAAAAACCTGCCTCTTACCAAACAAGAACCAAATAAGCCCCCTTTCTTAGTTTCTTCTCCGAAACTAAGCCCCCTGCCAGGGCGTCTTTCGTCAGAAGCCGCTCTCCGGAGAACACCGCCACCGGCACAATGCTCTGTGCGCGAAGAAGCGGCTTCTTCGCCTGCGGGAGACGGAGAGAGGCAGTTTCCCAAAGGCGAAGATGCAAGACGCAGCACACGGATATAGCGTGTGCAGCTTTCAAATTGATAGAAACGAGTATTTTAGCATTCTCCTGCCCTTTCATTCACATTATATTCGAATAAAAGGAGTTTTGGGACACTATGTTTTTCTTCCTGATAAACACTCTGCAGTCCTCTGTACAACTTTTAGAAGAAGATCGGGGATGTTTTGAGTACTGGCAGAGTTTCTCCTTGCAAGACATGGTGGAAAAGATTTTTGCTGCGTGTTGAGCGAAAAGACAAGCAGAAGACAGAGATACGGAGCTCTCCGAAGCAAAATGCCGGTCCTGGGCAGCTTTCGGCACAAACCGCTCTCCAAAGCTCCCTGCGCCCGGCACAATGCTCTGTGCATTGAAGAAGCCTCTTCTTCGCCTCCAGGAGACGGAGACAAGGGCAGCTTCCAAAAGGCTAAGAACAAAGCCGCCCAATACCAGCATAACCTGAGCACCTTTCAAACAAATAGAAAAGACTACTTTACCACTCTCCTGACTTTTCCATTCACAATATAATCGAATAAAATGAGTTTTCGACAACTATCTTTTCCTTCTAGTTAAACAGTTCGAATACCTATGTGCATCTTTTCGAGAAAGATGCGGGATGTTTTGTGTACTGGCACAATTTCTCCCTGCAAGATATGGTGATAATTTCTCCTGGCAAGATATGGAAATTTCTCCTGGCAAGATATGGAAAAGCTTTTTACTAAGTGTTTAGCGACAAGAGACGCAGAAGACGTAGATACGGAACTCTCCGAAGCAAAGTGCCGGTCCCGCGCATCTTTCGGCACAAGCCGCTCTCCGAAATGCACCGCGACCCAAACAATGCTCTTTGCGCAAAGAAGCCGATTCTTCGCCTCCGTGAGACGGAGAAAACGGCATCTGCTCAAAGGCGAAGATGCAAGCCGCACCAAACAGGCACAGTGTGGGCAGCATCCAGACTTAGAGAAAACAGTACTTTACTACTGTCTTGCCTTTTCCATTGTTATTATATTCGAAAAGAACGAGTTTTGGACAACTATATTTCCGTATTGCAAAACTCTTTACAGACCTCCGTGCAAGTTTAGAAAATGATTTTGGATGTTTTATATACTGGCAGAGTTTCTCTTTGCAAGATATGGTGGGAAAGCTTTTTTCTGAGTGTTGAACGAAAAGATCCGAAGAAGACCGAGATACGCAGCTCACGGAAGCTAAGTGCCGGTCTGGGGCATCTTTCTGCACAAACCGCTCTCAGGAACTTCCTGCGCTCAGCAAAATGTTGTGCGCAAAGAAGCCGCTTCTTCGCCTCCGGCAGACGGAGAGCGCGGCACCTTCCCAAAGGCTAAAAACAAAAAGTCGCCTAATAACAGCATAATCTGAGCACCTTTAAAACAAATAGGAACGAGCACTTTACCACTCTCCTGACTTTTCCATTCACAATATATTCGAATAAAAATAGTTTTGAACAAACATTTTTTGCTGTGGGCTACTCTCTAAAGACCTGTTTGCACCCATTAGCACACCATCAGTGATGTTTACTGGCAGAGTTTCCCTTTGCAAGATATGGTGGGAATGCTTTTTGCTGAGTGTTGAGCGGCAATACACGCAGAAGACGCAGATAGGAAGCTCTCCGATTCTAAGTGCCGGTCCACGGCTTCTTTCGGCAAAAACCGCTCTTAGGTGCTCCCTGCGCTCGGCACAATGCTCTGTGCGCAAAGAAACCGATTCTTCGCCTCCCGCAGACGGAGAGAACGGCATCTTCCCAAAGGCGAAGATGCAAGCCGCACCACACAGGAACAGTGTGGGCAGCATCCAGACTTAGAGAAAACAGTATTTTACCACTCTCCTGCCTTTTCCACTGATATTATATTCGAAAAGAACGAGTTTTGGACAACTAGCTTTCCTTCTTGCAAAACTCTTTGCAGACCTCCGTGCAAGTTTAGAAAATGATTTTGAATGTTTTATATACTGGCAGAGTTTCTCTTTGCAAGATATGGTGGGAAAGCTTTTTGCTGAGTGTTGAGCGGCAAGACACGCAGAAGACGCAGATAGGCAGCTCTCCGATTCTAAGTGCCGGTCCACGGCTTCTTTCGGCAAAAACCGCTCTTAGGTGCTCCCTGCGCTCGGCACAATGCTCTGTGCGCAAAGAAGCCGCTTCTTCGCCTCCGGGAGACGGAGAGAACGGCATCTACCCGAAAGCGGAGATGTAAGCTGCACCAAACAGGCACAGTGTGGGCAGCATCCAGACTTAGAGAAAACAGTATTTTACCACTCTCCTGCCTTTTCCACTGATATTATATTCGAAAAGAACGAGTTTTGGACAACTAGTTTTCCTTCTTGCAAAACTCTTTGCAGACCTCGTGCAAGTTTAGAAATGATTTTGAATGTTTTATTTACTGGCAGAGTTTCTCTTTGCAAGATATGGTGGGAAAGCTTTTTGCTGAGTGTTGAGCGGCAAGACACGCAGAAGACGCAGATAGGCAGCTCTCCGATTCTAAGTGCCGGTCCACGGCTTCTTTCGGCAAAAACCGCTCTTAGGTGCTCCCTGCGCTCGGCACAATGCTCTGTGCGCAAAGAAGCCGATTCTTCGCCTCCCGCAGACGGAGAGAACGGCATCTTCCCAAAGGCGAAGATGCAAGCCGCACCACACAGGAACAGTGTGGGCAGCATCCAGACTTAGAGAAAACAGTATTTTAGCACTCTCCTGCCTTTTCCACTGATATTATATTCGAAAGAAACGAGTTTTGGACAACTAGCTTTCCTTCTTGCAAAACTCTTTGCAGACCTCCGTGCAAGTTTAGAAAATGATTTTGAATGTTTTATATACTGGCAGAGTTTCTCTTTGCAAGATATGGTGGGAAAGCTTTTTGCTGAGTGTTGAGCGGCAAGACACGCAGAAGACGCAGATAGGCAGCTCTCCGATTCTAAGTGCCGGTCCACGGCTTCTTTCGGCAAAAACCGCTCTTAGGTGCTCCCTGCGCTCGGCACAATGCTCTGTGCGCAAAGAAGCCGATTCTTCGCCTCCCGCAGACGGAGAGAACGGCATCTTCCCAAAGGCGAAGATGCAAGCCGCACCAAACAGGCACAGTGTGGGCAGCATCCAGACTTAGAGAAAACAGTATTTTACCACTCTCCTGCCTTTTCCACTGATATTATATTCGAAAAGAACGAGTTTGGACAACTAGCTTTCCTTCTTGTAAAACTCTTTGCAGACCTCCGTGCAAGTTTAGAAAATGATTTTGAATGTTTTATATACTGGCAGAGTTTCTCTTTGCAAGATATGGTGGGAAAGCTTTTTGCTGAGTGTTGAGCGGCAAGACACGCAGAAGACGCAGATACGCAGCTCTCCGATGCTAAGTGCCGGTCCCCGGCTTCTTTCGGCAAAAACCGCTCTTAGGTGCTCCCGGCGCTCGGCACAATGCTCTGTGCGCAAAGAAGCCGATTCTTCGCCTCCCGGAGACTCGGCTAGCAGCAGCTTCGGAAACGCGACAAACAAATATTAACACCACCGCCATTGTGTCCCGGGCGTCTTTCGGCACAAGCGCCGCACCGGAGCGTACCTCCACCGGCACAATGCTCTGTGCGCGAAGAACTCGATTCTTCGCATCCCGGGATCTGAAAGAAGAAGCATAAGCTTTAGACGCCCTTGCCTCAGTTGTGTACAGGTTTGGGCGCTCCTCTCGATTAATTGTGCCATTCCTGACAGCAGGTGTCGCTGTTGGTCAAGCTTTGAGTATGCTTAATAAGTTGCGATGCTGGGTGGTCAAACAACTCAAGGTAAGATCACCGATTTTAAATAAGGTTCTCACTGGTGTAGATACCATTAGTCATTGCACACTGCAAAATAATGCTGCTCTAGTTTTCTTGTTAGCACATGGACACGAGTGTGAGAATTTTGAAGGAATGTGTTTTTTGAACCTCTCTAACTCTTCTGCAGTCATTCACTGGAAACTCAAACAATGGCAAGATAACACGAAGAAATTGATTGGGAATGAGAGGGTTACGAATGAATGGTTTGAGAGATGGGAAACAACTCGATGGTTGGAAGATCTTGTAAAGGGAACTTTATTGTTACTAGTAGTAATTATTATATTGCTTCTTGTTATTCCACGCATCATGAAACTGGTGAGCCTCTTGGAAGTAAATACAGTGAAAAGGGTTTAGCTGGTGCAAGACGAAGAAGGGGGAAATTGTAGCAATGTAGCTGAAGCTCTTAGACTAAAGGGTGCACCAGCCATCCAGCTGGAATATGTTCTTCTCAGAATTTTCTCAGAGCCCTCTGGAATTCATCAAGGTTACTAAGACATAAGCCATGCTAAAATAAGAAAGAGGAGTTAAGAAACCAAATTCCAAGGCTACAAGAATTCGATAACGGGGGGCAGCAAAGCGCCTGGACTGTAACCAAACGTATCTTCTGAGAGGTACACACAGAATGTGTGGACATAACAAAGGCACCAAGATAAAAATGCGGGCCTGGCCTGTGCAGAGATTTAGAATGTGTAAGTGCATCATGTCAACAATCAACGGCTTCTGCTTAATCCTCTTGCTCTGTTGTCTTGGAGTCCTGAATTTCCCACAAGGAAAGCCCTACTAAAAGGGCTCTGATTTTAATGATAGTTGCTGTCTAGACGATGAATAATGGGAAGAGTTCTTTCAAATCCTTCTCTCGCTGACATCTGTAAGTTTCATCTTTTCCTGATTGTACTGGTGGCTATACATTAGTTATGACTAGAGAGGACTGAGTTTTAGGGATATGTGGCAAGGAAATTGGTAGCTCTGTTTCCATTTCATTGTCTAAGAAGAATTCTGATAAGTTTTGGACTTTTCATAGACCTCTGACTAGATTAGCATTTGTCTTTGATTGAGCCCGTAAATTTTAGGCTACTAGGCTTGACCAATGAATAGAAAAGGGAAAGTCACACAGCTTAGGTGGTTCTCTTGTCAACAACTTCTCAATAGTAGGGCGATTTCTGTCCTCAAGTTTGTTACTTCAGCTAGCAGATTATGCTCACTCCAAAAGAAGGTGAGAAGTTTGCTACCGGAATTGGTCCGAGAATTCTTCCTGCTTCTTTGTGACTCTTGTATGACTGGATTCTGTATTATTAGAATTTGTTATAAAAAGTTGGATTAAATAGCGTGCGTCCGCTCTTGGGGGAAACAGTATTTAGCCAATAACATCTAGGCTTTTATCGACCTGAGACTGTCTGAACGGACCGGACGCTTTAAACACAGTAATTTTTGCTAGTTCCAATTCCATTTTTAGACTCGACAAACCGAATGGTAAACCTGCACCAGTAGGGAGGGACATTGGACTTTCTCCTTTTTAGAGAGAAACTAATTAAAACGTTTCAGCAGAATCATAGCAGGCTGTAAAATAAGAAAGGCATCATGAAAAGAGGCCAATCCTATCCTCTTAGATATGGCTAGTTGTGATTGGACATGAATGAAATATGTCAACTCTGTGTTCCTGGGTATCACATCAGCAACAGCTACTTCAGCTGCTGTAGTTGTCTCGTAAAGCTAAGAACAGAATCCAAAGAATTGTGATTCCATGGTCCCAATTCACCCTGTGATGGTGACAGGTGAAAAAGGAGTGGAAGGTGCACGGGGAAATTAACTTGAATGGCCTATCTAAATCAGCAGCCACTGATTTCCTGAAAACTTCAACAGGTCATTTGACCTGTTGGGATTCTTTTAATCCATGGTCATGTTTTTCTTGGGATTCTTGTAACCTTTCCCCATTCGTTCAGCCTTTGCTGACATTTCAAGTATCTCGACAAGCTGGAAATGTGATGTCTTTCTTTATCATGTCATAATTCCCTTCAAAGGCTTGTTTGCCTCAAGTCTTATTTTTGCTGGTTTTCTGCTAGTTCATTTTCAGAGGGCAGCAGGTGCTTTGTAAGAGCAAGTACACAATCTTATAGCTTGTTTTTCTTTTGATTTGGCCTGTCTAGAAAACTGAATGATTGAACATTTCCGACAGAATTTTCTCTCCCCATTACGTTTCACCGGAAGGGCAGAGGCAAATCATCCACTTAAACTCTTGGCACGGAAGAAAATAGTGGTTAGCTGCTGCATATAGGTAGAAGCTTACAAAAGGAAGGCCTTGGGCTGAGGCCCGTTACTTTGGCTAAGTAGAAAAGACTATGGGAAGGTGAGGCTGCTGAATCAGAGGTAGATCCACAAGTTCTAGAATCGTCACGTGTTCACAGCGTGGTGTATGATGGTTGGTTGAATGAATTTTGTTATGGCTTAAAGCTATGGAACTGATAAAGGCCTGAGGGCTTCAAAAGCCTGGGTTTTGCAAAAAAGCAGCTCCCCTTTGCACCTGCCTGGGGACTCTGCATCACTGGGGACCCTCACTCCCAGTTTGCCAAGGAGATGATCAGTAGGAATGTTGCAGAGCTGCTGTGTCCATATGAATGGAATGGCAAAGAGTGAAGCGGTGGGTATTTTTGGGCTTTAATTCAATGCTGCTGCATTGGTGCCAGTTTAGTCGGTTTTCCATCAGTGGCCTTTCTGTCTAGAAGTACACTGCCCAGTCTTTCTAGCATGTGATGCCATTTCCTTCCTGTTGTTTTAACACCTTCCTTCAGTTGAAAGAATGATACACTCTTTACATTTTGAAGATCCCTGTTAGGAAACACTATGCCAGAGGAGTCATTGCTCCCTTTTCTTCTGCCTCCTTTGTAATTTTCAGAGACTCATTTCAAATTTCTTCTCATGTCGAGAAGAATACTGAGACTACTCAGCAGGGTTGAGGCTCTCAGCTGCTTTCCTCTTTCATACTGCTTCATACTGTATGTGACTTAATGGCCTGGTTTTGTCATCCGCATTTTGCTGTGATCTGTGAACACAAAAAGAATTCTTTGTTTTTTGCAAGAACTACCCCTAGGAGGATTTGTGTTCCTTTTGATTTCTACGGTGTTAGCCCAGTTGCAGAAAAAAAGGAGATTGTACCCTCTTCTTGTGCTCTAATTCCCTCCTCTCTGCTTTGCATGTCCTAGTTAATCTGCTGCCATGACTCATTTGGCATCATCTCATAGTGCAAATTCTGCACAGTTGCATGGACTTACAAATGCCAGGTGCCAAGGAGCTAATATAACCATTCAAAGATTAAAGAATTGTAAGGCTGGGCAAGTTCAGCTGCTGAAACTGTAAGTGGTCAAGTCATGCCATATTAAAGAGACAGAGCAAAGCAGTTCATCTAGGACTTTGAACTGGACACCTCTGAGAATAACAACTTGACAGCAATGACACAGCCATCTTCCTAGCTGTATTCCAGAAAGAGAAAAGGGACACCTTCAATGGTTAAGATGTTTGGCATGAGAAAACAGCAAGAAATGTAGCACAAAACACTTGAGCCAGATAAAGTGCGTTTTACTCGTGAGAATTTTGCAGCTGTTCTTTCTTGTCTTTGCCTTTACTTTTCGCAGAAGACAGGGAGGGCGTTTAATTATTATTGTTCTTTTGTTTTCTATTCTTGGCCTCCCTCTTTCCACCTGCCATAAACAATTTTGCCTTTCTTGACTGGCTTGTCTTTCTTTACTTCTAGAAGCTTACATGAGGTCCTCCAACCTTGTCATAAACATTGGCATACAGTGGAAAGGAGTAGAAGGTACATCTAAATGCACAAAACAGACCCAGAAAAATAGAGTTTTTTACAGTCTTCTGTGAGAACAAGATATCTTTGAACTGAGTAATGCTTTAACTTTTAGTCCACTCATTACTATTATTACAAGTGTTTGGCCTTTAGTACATAGCCTTTGAAATCATCCAGCCCAATATTTTTGGCTAATTTTGTTTTAGTTCTCTCGGGGACTTTGATTCTTAAGGAATAGTCCAGAGAGAGAGCTTCCACGGTAGAGTTATGCTGCCATAATAAAAGCGTCGTAAATTCTGGTACAGTTTGTGCTGGTAATAGGTCTAGGAAAGAAAGGTTTTACATCTTTTTTGACTTTCAAATGTAACCATTATTTGAAACAGTTAAGAGTTGGGCTTTCCCCCCCCTCCAAAATACTTCTCTCTGGAATGTTACTCAGGGATTACACATAAAAGCTCACCCCGTAAAATATGTTGCGGATAATCTGCAGTAAGCGCAGCTTAGCAGCTAGAGATGATTATGTGGGTTAAATGACATTCCTTCCTTCTGCGGTGATGGAAACTCTGTGTACACAGACATACTCAACAAAAGTTACCATGGCTTAGCTCCTCTCCTAAACTTCATGTGCATTTTAAAACTTTCCAAGAAGGTGAATTCAAGCTCCTTCATTGCTCTGTGCTGGAGTCCCAAGAAAATATCAGTGTGCTTTTTGTCATTTGCAGCTGTCATTGCTTAGCTCTTGAACAAGAGACTCTCTCATGACTGATGAAAGTTGTCTAGTTAAGAGTGGGTCAAAGACACGCTCCTGCTCTAGAAGGAGATGAGAAGGTTTCTGCAGTCTTTGTCATCTCTACTGCTTGTGATTTCTAGACAAAACCAGTGGGAAGTTTTCTGAAGGCAGTCCAGAAGCTGGCAATATGGACAGCTTACAACCAAACACTTGCTGCACTGCTACCACGGTGATACCAGGAAGGACTTAAAAAATTTAAACGAGCAAACAAAGCAGTTGGAAGGAAAAGAACAATAACCATTCTTCTAATATATCTTCCTCTAAGTCATCATTTTCATGCAGTTTAACGGCTTGCCTTGCTATCCCTCAAAAGGAATCTGAGACAGAGTAAGCTTTTGAATGCAGTAGATGTGACACCTGCAGGCCAAGTTGCCTTTATTGACATCAAATGCCAGTTACGCTTGAGCTACCCTTTGCTTAAGGTACTTTGCTTACACTAAGAATTTTACTCCTCATTGAGCAAATTTTGCTGTCATGATTGAATAAATTTTATTCATGATAGAGTGAATTTTACTGTCACTCAGAATTTTACTGTCATGATTGGCATGGAAACTTTTCAAGGAAAGCTCTGGATAGCAATGCTTTTGCAAAAATAGTAGTTTATCTCCTGTATTTGTGTGAAGCAGGTAAGCCTTTTGCTGTCACCAGTGTTGCTTACCCTTTCATGTCATATCCCTCTTCATAGCCATATTCTGCTGAAGGCTTATTAATCTACTTTAAAATTGGCACGTAGAATAAGACTCCTTTTCCTTTTTGAAAGCTAATGTCATTTGACCTACTGACAGTAAATAATTCATTAATTGTAAGTCCCCAGTTAGCATCTTTTACGCATATTCTAACCTTCTAAAGAAGTAACAAAAGCACTCTCCAATACTTGACTTCCTTAAGCACAAAAAATCCTTCCCTCCTTTGCAGTTGGCATCTGTAAAATGAACCACATCTCTGCAGTATTTTAACGTGCAACATATTTAGCCAAGTAATTCAAAAGAAATAAAAAGCAGCCCCTTCGATTTGGAAATATTTTTGAATTGTTTTTGAATATACAAAACATACCCTTACCGTACGCATTGCATGCAGATTTAATCGTCGTGAAAGCAAAACCTATGTTTCTGTTGGGATAGCACGGTTTTCCAGTTTCCACAATTGTTGTTGGCACAGTTTTCTACTTATGTGACTGTTAGGACACTCACAGGTACTTCTAAGGTACTGTAGTAAGCAAAAAAGGAGGAGAGGTTGTGCCTTATTTCTGGCTTCCTTTGGTTTTCTTTTTGGTTTTCTTCCTCTTGCTCTTTTTCATGTCACCTTTCTAGCTACTGTGATTTAGATTTGCAGTTTACTAAGCTGTGTTTTCTGTCTGGAATTCTTTGAAATTCCGAGAGGAACCCCACCGGTAAATATGCATCTTTTTATGATTTGCTAGCTACATAGAAAATCTTCCTGCTGCTCTAAAATGCTTTTATTTGATATACATTTTTATCACCATTCCAATGAAAAGAAAAGTTCCTCTATTCACTGCTTTTGTACTGGATTCAGTTCAATGTGCGCCAACGGTGCAAAAAAGTCCTGCTGGAAGAAAGGATCTGCATACCAATTGACCAAGACATGTGCTACAAGGGTCTTGGAAAGGTTCAAAGTTTCTCTACCTTTCTGGCAGTCTGTCTTCACAGCAGGACTTGATGAGGGATTTTGCTGGCGTTTCTTTGACAGAAAGCAATAACAAAGCAAGCAAAATGGAGCAGCAAAAGAAGATAGCAGCAAAAGGTACATTATCCCCTCTGTTATTATCATTGTCTAAAGAGATTTTTTCTCGCCATGTTACATCAAATACCTTAGTAGAGCTAAAGACTAGAAAAACGCAGCTCTGTTCTGGATTCGTTAAAAGCAAAGCCATCTGTGGACAGAAGTGCCCAGCGTGATGCTGGGATCTCCTAGCTGGTTTCAGGACGCTGTCTGGAGAACGGCATTTTCGGTGGGCTTTACTAGAGTGTCTGTAAGGAGCGGGAGTTTATGTGCAGCTTTGAGCCCTGAGAGTGCCATAGGCAAAGAGACCCATCGTGTAGCTCTCTGAGCAGCCACAGCACACTGAGGCATGATGGATTACTCCCAGAGTTCACGTGGTAGAAAGGTTTTCTGCCCCCGTGAAGGACGACACATCCATTTGCTTGAATAGAGCCATTCTGTAGGTTACAATGGTAACTTGAATTCATCAAGTTTGTGCTATTTGTAAAATGGCAGTGAGCTTGGATTCTTAAGCTTCTCGTATTTGATCTGTTTCCTGTTTCAGTAAATAGCAAAACTTCCAAGGACTGCAGCGACAAGAAGATGAAGCTGCTAGTGTATTTCAACTGTTTGCCTAATAAAATGGTGATTTTTGCAGATATCCGCAATGGAAAATTACGGTACCGAAACACCAGTTCTGCTCAGGGCAATTCTGAAATTGACTTGAGCTCTTTTCCCTGTTTCTTAGCAGGTGAACTGAGATACTTCTAGCTTCCAAGGCAAGGCGTTTGACAGCAGCTTCAAAAAGGCCCAGGCTATTGGATGAAAAGGTTACAAAACTGAGGGAAATGGGGGGAAATTTCACTTCTGGTTTATGTCATAGATTCAGCCAGATGATCAACAAGCATTAGTTTGATGAGGTACCAGCGTAGTCTTTCACTCTTGCAGATCCCCAAAAGCTTAACCATCCAGCAGCTTCTTCCTTGCAACAAGTGCCACAGCCAAAAGCCAGGCCTGGCCATCACCTTCTCCTCCCAGCCTACAAACTCAGCCAAACGTACCGGTTCTTCTCACTTTCCTTCTCAGCTACATGGACAAGCACATCCTCTCCATGTCTCCGAGTCCTTAGTGAAACCAAACAGCGGTTCACCTTCAAACAGCTCAGTGTGCCAGGACAGAAAGATTTCACTGGCCTGTCCCCTTGCTTTTTCCTTGCAGCCTTTTATTTTCAGAGCACACACCGAGGCATTGCACTTTGCTTCTCAGCTGAGTGCACTGCCATATTGCTGGAGTCTCACACGTCCATCTCCTTCTCGCACTAACTGCTTCTGTTGAAACATGCTGATGTGATGTGCCTTCCTGCTCAGCTATTCACACAGTCACATTCTATGTCCTGCTTGCGGTCTGAATCTAAAAGGAGACGTTTCTGACGATGGCTCACAGACACAGATGTACCAGGATGAAAAGGTTGTTTGGACCTTGCCATTTATGTTCGAAAACATCCATTCACTCCACAATCAAGAGACACCTTTCTTTGCTTTACATCCTGCAAACTTCACTCACACACACACACACAGACACGAGAGCTACACACTTTCTTTCTTTCTTTCTTAGCTTCACACACTCACCTATTTCCCACCTTGACCTCTCTACCACTTCTCCTTCGGCCTTGCTGTGCATGGACATTTCCTGTTAAGATACCCATCGTGTTGCCTATCCCTCCCCCACATTGTCTTGCCTTTCCTGCCCAATCTTGCATTTCCTTGTCATTGCTGACAATTCCTTTTTTTTTCCTTGCCTTCCTGACCCATGCATGTCCTTCCCTTGCCCTTCATAGCAACCCAGTGCCTTGTATTGACTTGCTCACTTATCCTTCTTTTCCTTCCCCTTTGTCCAGCTCCAATCTTTCATTTCCTTCTCCTTCGAGGACTCTTATTGCCTTGTCTCCCTCTCTTTTGTGTTGCCTGGCAAAGCCACCACTTGTCTGGCCTTGTCCTTGAACCCCTTTTTTGCCTTGCATTACCTTGCTCACCAGTCCCCCACCTGGAATTCACCACCTCTCTTTTTGTGGAATCTCTTCAACATGCATTGCCCTGCCTGCTTCTCCTAGTATTCTCCAGGCTTCCACTGGCTATTTTTTCTCAAGGCCCAGCATTTCACGAGCTTGTGAGAAGAAGCCTGGAGGAGGCCACGGGCAAGCACACCTATCTGTCCTGACAGCTTTCTTCTGACATCTATGCTTCCATGTCTTGAATTTTGGACACAAAGTTCATCTTTCACCCTTGGGCTTCAGGGGCAGAATGACAGTTCTTTTGCATACAAAGGAAAGCAGGCTACCCAAGTGTCTTAGGTGCAGATTAGACATGACCCATGCAAGATCAAGGCTGGACAGAGCGGTCCGTCCGGGCCGCTTTTGTGTACCAGCAATCTTTGAATGGACCTGCCTCTTGCCTTGCATTGGGCAACCAACCAGTTTCCTTGCCATGCCCTGCTCATTCTCCATTGCTTTGCATTCCCTTGCATACCCATGCCTCACATTTGACCTGCCTGCAGTTTTCCTACAGGACTTGGCCTTGCCTAGCCCTTCCGGTTACCATTACCTCCTATGCCCAGCCTTGCCTCTAACTTCTGGCACTTGTCTCACCTACCACTCCATTTGCTTTCCCCTCACGGCTTCAGTCTTGCCAACCTGTCCCTTGACTTGCCTACAATTGCCTACACTTGCTTTGCATTTCCTTACCTGCACGGAAGGCAAGGCAAAGAGTGGTAGGCAAGGCAAAGCAAAGCCAGGAAGTTATTGGAAGGGCTAGGCAAGGCAGATATAGGCAAGCAAGCAAAGCTAGGGTAGGGTAGGCTAGGAAAACTAGGCATGGTACTGGAGGCAAGGCAAAGCCAAGTGACTTGGAGTGCCTTTCCTTGCTTAGGAAGTAAAAGATACGGTGGCAATGTTTGTAGGGCTGATGATAAGGTATCGTGGGAAGGTATACTACAGCAAGACATTTCTGTCCTGGTCCTTTCTGTGTAGGAGCCATTGTTGGACAGAATCAGTACCGGACGTGGTATGCAACTTTTGCTCGGTAAGTTCCTGAAGGAGAACAGCAATGCTTTCTCATGGGAAGGAAAGAACTTAGCCCCAGTGTTGGAGGTGCAGATAAGAAGCTGTGTCGTGTGCTTAAGGGCGGCAGCAACTTTCTATGCTGGCATATTTGGTTTGGAAGCACTGACTCAATTTGTACAATCATGGAGTAGGTATCCATCTTTGGAAGGCAGTCTCCTTCCTGCAAGAATCCATTTGGCATGTGTTTTCCACTTTCTCAAGGCAGCCTTCTTGAAATTCTGCCAGCACACTTCTTTTGGACAAGGTAAAGAGCTGCGCTGGGTCTTGGTGTGCAGCCTAGCTAGTGCCCCGCACAGGTAATGCCCAATAACAGTGGTCTGACACCTTTGTAGAGGATCAGGCCCTGGATGCTTTGGATTTTGGAGGAGGGGATGCCATTTCTTTTGAGATGGGCTTCTAGTTCCTCCTCCCTTTGGCAAAGTTTGGGTGGCCACTTTGGGTGGTCTCAGTGAATTGAAAGGCTTTTCCCAATAGGCAGTTCTCTGGGTTAGAGTTGTTGAACTGTCAGTGGCAATGCAGAGGCCAGGCCAGGCCTCTGCAGGACAGGTTTTTGTCCCTTGTAGCTTTAGAGACTGTGGAGGAGTCCCTGGTGCCATCCCATTTGGATCCTGACTCTGAGAGATTGAAGGCTTACGGTGGTACCTAGAGCTGAGAAGGAAAGTGGCGATAGCAGGGTGCACGTTTATAGTCTGATGGGTGCAATTGAAATTGTAGGCAGCAAAGAGCTTTCTCCACCAACAGTTTTGGGAGCTCGGCCAACATTTTCAAGTTTGTTACCAGGCTCTGTGAGAGAGAAAAAGTTTGTTAAGGCAGAAGATCTGGTGTCGGCCTTTGAGTGTGGGGCAAAGAAGAGTATCCACTTGGAAGGGGAAGATCGGTGAAATCTTTTTGTCCTGACACAGTTGATTGGAGAGCAGGGACGTTTCTGACTTGGCTGTGTCCTGGGGGTGGTTGTGAGCTGGGCTCGGTGCGTGTCCTGGTTTTGTGAGTTGACAATGCTGTGGTGTGGTTATTTAGAAGAGCGCTGACCGTGCCCAGGAAAAAGACAAGCACTTTTCTAGCCCAGCCCCGTTCGTGTGGGAGCAGTGGAGGGACAAGAGCTCCGCTGTGGATCCTGGCTCTCGGGGACTGACAGAATGGGATCCTGCATGTAGCCCAGAAGGAAGAAGAATTGTCGTGAACGGCGGGAGAAATGCGACACACTATATGCGTGAATGGCAAATCCCGAAGTTTATTGAAAACTCACACATATTTATATTGGTGTTAATGAAGCTTAGACATATTGCAAAAGCTGAGTTCATTATTGGTTAAAGCACACTTGGATCAACCACACTTACTTCTATCTTCTAGTAATTATTTTGCTTCTATGTTTGCATTCTTCCAGCTTCTCTACCTAAGATATCTACATTTTCTGGCAAGCGATTTTCTCCCCCGTCTTCCCGTTTCAGAGAAGGTCACTGTGACCTTTGTCAGTGATTGGACACTGGTTGCTCAGTTCCCAGCTTGTATCCCCTATCCTTATCCATCGGTATCACATCGAAATGTCCTTTCTCAGCTAACCAATTATCCAAAAAGCTCTCTACAAAGAATCATTTCATTGTTGGCTGCACAGTTTAGAAGCTTCAAAAGAAAAGGCAATTGCAGCATGGCCTCTTAATTTTAGAAAGTTTTCTGGGCCATCAGCTGCTCAACATGTAATTTGCACCCACTGAACTGCATCCAGCTTCCTGGAGATATGCACTTTCCCTCAAGATCTAGGTACCATGTTGCACTCGAACGCCTGAAGACCCCAAACCACTTCAAAATGTCCAGCGGCTGCTCTCAAAGAAAAAGTCCTACAACAAAAAGGCAGTGCTGGCCATAACGGTCCCTTTGCAGTCTGTCAACCAAACGAAACATACTAGCGATTCTCACGTATTTTCTCAATGATACATATACGTGCATCAGCACATTCTCTCAAAGTGACAGAGACTATCGCTACAGCAAAGCGTTTTCAGCTGCATTTCTGACTGACAGATGTGCCAGGACAGAAGGCATTTGCCAACCTACCCTCTTTCCTGTGCAACCTGACATTGGCAGCGCAAATATTTTCACATTCTTTCATTGTGGCCACGTCCAAAGCAGCTAAAGATCACACAGGTGGAAGTGTCAAAACAGAAGATGTTCTCAAAGTAACTCTTTTTTTTCTAAACAGCTTTTAAACTGCGCACAACGCTTTGTATCTTCTTTCCCACATAGACCTGCTCTCAGTTTTTCACACTCACATCTTTGTTGCAAACATCCAGCAGCTGTTTGCGTAGAAAAAGGCTCTAGAAATAAAAGCGAGACTTGGGCTGCACCTTCTGCCTGCCCTGTGTAAGCCACATCAAGCTCACAAGTGCGCTCTGTCCTTCCCTTTTCCGCTGCAACTACCACTGTGTTCTCTGGATCTCGGAACCTAAAGGTAGGCACATTTGTTTCCACAGAAGGGCCATAGGTAGCGGCACAAATAGATCTCACTGAACTTTAATCCTTACCACTGCCACCATGAGGTTGGTTGGTAGGCCAGTAGGAGTCATGCTCCTTTTACAGCTGGTATGCGGCAGCCACCAGCCCAGTGCTCTTCGACTCTTGTAACCAATCCTGCTTTTACTCTCCCGGAGGGGATTAGGCATCTGTTTCTCTCACAGATCATTGTGGCAGCAGCCAACGGCTCTAGTGCACTGCTTCTGCCAAAAGACACTGGGGCCAGGCACTTACCTTCTCAGCACTACGTAGCCCCGTATTCTGCGTCTCTTGTCGGTCAGAGCAGACCGCAAAGCGTTTCACAGAGAAAAAATGTGCCAGGACAACAAGCTTGGCTGAAGTGTACCCCTGAAACTGGTGGAAGTTTGTATTTGCACCATATTCAAGGGGCAGTCCTCTTTCCTATACAACCTGCAAACTTCTGTCTGTTCCCAGTGCCCTCTGCCCGCTCCTTCTTACCTTGAAGTACCATGCCAAAGAGGGCTCTGTGCTTAGGTCTTAGAAGAAGAGGGAAACAGATGTGTTTGTAAAGTGGACTGTCTGTTAGTCACTTCCCTCTTCAAAGCAGCGTGTTCCATGCCAAGCAGACAACAAAGCAACAAAAGATGAGTGTGACTCTGCATTCAAATCCTGCAATGTTCCCAGAAGTGAATTTCTCTCTTCTAGAGGACTGACTTGTATGAAGTGGAGTGGTTGTTTCCTTCCATTAGAAGGGAAACTCATCTAGCCAGGCTTCATCACGCCCTGCATTTTTTGGGGTAGTTCTTGGAAGAAAATAGAGAGCAACTTTTCCACTCCACATGATTCATGTTTCATTCTCTTCCTTCTGTACTTCAAGGAACAAGCTATCAATTCCCTACTCTTTCTATGAAAAGGCATGAAGCTATTAATTAAATTCCCATAGATATAATAAGGAATAAAAGTCTTTTATGCCTGAAGGGCAGGCCCTTATGGTATGAAAAGTATGGATTGTCAAGGGTGGAAGAAGATCTCTATGAAAAGGGAGAAAGCCCAGAAGCATGCAGGGATTTTCAGGTATGAAAGGGAAAACGACATTAAATTGTCAAGGGAAAGAAATTGAAAGAGGCAGGAGGGAGAAGGGAGGCGGAGGAGGCAAATGCTGCCTTTGAGGCAGCTGACACAAGGACCGTCGGCCTCATGAGCAAACAAGAAAACCAAATGAAATTTCACAGCAATCTCATCCACAACTTAGTGGACAAATGTGCAAACCCATTTCTTCATTTATTATCTGTCTAACATATAGAGAGATGTTCTTCATTCTGACAGAATTTTCAGGGAGCAAGCTAGTGTAAGGCACCTGGAACCAACGGTGTATTGGAAATGGCCAACATGCAGAACACGCTCCATCCTGAACGCTACCACAGCAGAATCACAGGATCATAGAATGGCCAGGGTAGACAAAGACCTAAAAGGCCATCTAGTTCTCTGACATGGGCGGGGACACTTTTACTTGCCCGAGTTGCTCAGAGCCCCATCCAGCCTGGCCTTGAACACCAAGTTGGGGTGTCCATAACTTCTCCAGGCTCTCTGTGCCAGTGCTTCACCACCCTCACAGGGAAGAATTTCTTCAAAGTATCTAATTTCAACATGCCCTCTTTCATTTTGAAGCCATTGCTTATTGTCCTGTCTCCAGAGCTCCTAATGAAGAGTCCCTCTCCTTCATCCCTTCAGATACTAGAAGGTGTTGTGAGGTGTCCATGCAACCTTCTCTTCACCAAGATAAACAGCCCTAATTCTCTCAGCCTGTGGGATGTAGTCTTGGCCTGAATATTGAACTGCAGTATTGAATGCTGATTTTTTAAAAATCATGTTCTTTTTCAGCCTTTAGTCCTTTAAAGGCATATTCCTTTTCAGCCTTAAATTAGGCTAAATATCTTTGATTTGTTGGTATTGCAAGTGAGCAACAAAAATTACTGCCATGGCTTGCCTTTTTTACAACTCCTTTCCGTGGGAGACTTGCTGCAAAAGTCACAGCTGGTGAGACAGTGGGCACACCATCATTCTGAAAGAGCTTTGCACAGTAAACATAGAGGAGGATTAATATTGAAATCCAGATGACAGGAGCTGCCCAATGGACTCTGCTGGTGGAAATCAAATAGTAGTCTAGTATTTTGAATGAAAATAACTCCTCCCAATGAGGATAAAGAGGATTGTTTGCCTTTGAATCAGAGCACATGGACTGTAGTGGATGGTCTACAGGTAGAAAACAGTGTAGATACATCTCCTTGTTTTCATTAGTGGCTCAGAAACTGAAAAGGCAGCCAAAAAAATGGTGACTACATGCCTACAGATTCAAAAATGGTTGTTCTTATTTTGCATCTCCATCAAAAAAACAGATCGTAAGAACTAAAATAAAGATGGGAATTTTATAGCTTCTCAGAAATGAAGCAGGAATTGGCCAATGGGCCTTAGCAGTAGCTACAAGTTTTTCAGCATGAGGCATCTCAAAAGTATTTTAATCGTACAGAACTTTTCTGTCCTTTTGGCCTTTGATATAAGGAGGCATTAAAAAAAAAAAAAAGAAAAAGAAAACAAGGAAAGGAAATAAGAAAAACCCTACCAAATATATATATTACATGACAAGGAGAATAAGCACAATCAGTAACATATATAAAAACAGAACCCATGCCTTTCAACTTTCAACCTTTTCTGCTTAACACACTCTCGAAAATGGAATTGATTCCCTATCTGCCTTGAAACATTTTGGGGCAAAAAGCACTCAAAGGTCCTGATGGGTGTTTTGGTCAAAAAACCCTTCTTCTGGTTTTCTGCCCAGAACCGGACAAACGCGTCTGCGCTGTTAGCTGGCCAAAAGAGGCAGGAAGAGGAAACATCATCCAAAACATTAGGGCTAAAGAAATTTCCACAGAAAATTACCAGCCTTATTACTTGTTCATGAGGTGGGTTGAAAGCTCAGAATCTGTTTCCATGTGTCCCATCCCTGGAATGTTCTATTTCACAGAATTAGAGCCCCTCAAATATCAGTCCTGCCAGAACAGCCCGCCACGTACTGTCATAGGGGATCTGCTGATGCCCACTGACTCTTACCAGCCTAGGGCTTGTCACTGCGGCAGATCAAAAACTTCTGAATTGATTTGATTTATGCTCTTTGAGTGGGTGAAAACAAGAAAAGAATAACTAACCTCTGTTTGAGGCCATTCGCTTTGGCCAACAGGAAGGCACAACATAAGAAATTGGCAAACCTTTACTGAATTACTCCAAAACCAATGCCGCCAGCAAAGTAGAACTCTGAAAAATGCTTAGACCCCCAAACGTCACCTTTTAAATGATTCCCAGACCCTGGGGAAAGAATTTCTTTTCCCAACAGAAAATGGCCTCCGTTTGCAGCATCCTGCCATGACGGACCAGGAAGAGACCAGGCTAGAAATTGGTAAATTTTACTGAATTTCTCTAAACTAAAGCAGCCAGCATCTAGGACCCTGCAAGTCCTTAGAGCCCCAAAGGCCACCTTTCATCTGACACCCAGACCCTGGGGAAAGGACTTCTTTTTCCCATGGCAAATGGCCTCCCTTGGCAGCCACTCACCCTGGCAGAAAGTGGGAGCCTAGCTAGAATGATGCAATCGTTGCTGGATTTTTCCAAAAGAAAAGCTGGCAGCAACTAGGGCCCTGGAAGTACTTAGAGCCTCAAACGCCACCTTGAACATATTACTGAGACCCTGGGGAAAGGACTTCGTTTTTCCCATGGAAAATGGCCTTCATTTGTGGCCACTTGGCTTGGCAGGCAGGGCAGTGCCAAGCCAGGAATCTACAAACTGTGCTGGATCCTTCCAGAACGAAAGCTGCCAGCAACTAGGACCCTGCAAGTCCTTAGAGCCCCAGATGCCACCTGTCATCTGACACCCAGAGCCTGGGCCAATGACTTCGTTTTCCCCATGGAAAATGGCCTCCATTTCTGGCCACTCGCCCTGACCAAGAGGGTGGTGCCCAGCAAGAAATTTGCAAGCTTTGCTGGATTGCTCTAAATCTAAAGCTGCCACTTGTTGTTGTTCTATTTCTCTAGAGTCCCATCATGCTGTTCTCAGATTGCTAAAGTCCATACCTCCTCGGTGTGTTCTTATGGCTGCAGATCTTCACAGCACAGACGCTTTCTTCTGCATGCTGTTCTTTCCCAGTTCAGGGCTCCTTCAAGGCTCTCCCTGAATGGCTACGCCGCCCCCTTTTATCCCAGTTCTCTTCAATGCTCACAGCTGCAGCCCATCAAGGACAACCAGGACCTGTGGGACAGATATTCAAATAGAATCCATTTCCTCTACTCTAGCCAGTAAGTACTACCCTACAAGTCCTCAGAACCCCAAAGGCCACCTTTCATCTGACACCCAGACCCTGGGGAAAGGACTTCTTTTTCCCATGGCAAATGGCCTCCCTTGGCAGCCACTCACCCTGGCAGAAAGTGGGAGCCTAGCTAGAATGATGCAATCGTTGCTGGATTTTTCCAAAAGAAAAGCTGGCAGCAACTAGGGCCCTGGAAGTACTTAGAGCCTCAAACGCCACCTTGAACATATTCCTGAGACCCTGGGGAAAGGACTTCGTTTTTCCCATGGAAAATGGCCTTCATTTCTGGCCACTCTGCCTGGCAGGCAGGGCAGTGCCAAGCCAGGAATCTACAAACTCTGCTGGATCCTTCCAGAACGAAAGCTGCCAGCAACTAGGACCCTGCAAGTCCTTAGAGCCCCAGATGCCACCAGTCATCTGACACCCAGAGCCTGGGCCAATGACTTCGTTTTCCCCATGGAAAATGGCCTCCATTTCTGGCCACTCGCCCTGACCAAGAGGGTGGTGCCCAGCAAGAAATTTGCAAGCTTTGCTGGATTGCTCCAAATCGAAAGCTGCCACTTGTTGTTGTTCTATTTCTCTAGAGTCCCATCATGCTGTTCTCAGATTGCTAAAGTCCATACCTCCTCGGTGTGTTCTTATGGCTGCAGATCTTCACAGCACAGACGCTTTCTTCTGCATGCTGTTCTTTCCCAGTTCAGGGCTCCTTCAAGGCTCTCCCTGAATGGCTACGCCGCCCCCTTTTATCCCAGTTCTCTTCAATGCTCACAGCTGCAGCCCATCAAGGACAACCAGGACCTGTGGGACAGATATTCAAATAGAATCCATTTCCTCTACTCTAGCCAGTAAGTAGTACCCTACAAGTCCTCAGAACCCCAAAGGCCACCTTTCATCTGACACCCAGACCCTGGGGAAAGGACTTCTTTTTCCCATGGCAAATGGCCTCCCTTGGCAGCCACTCACCCTGGCAGAAAGTGGGAGCCTAGCTAGAATGATGCAATCGTTGCTGGATTTTTCCAAAAGAAAAGCTGGCAGCAACTAGGGCCCTGGAAGTACTTAGAGCCTCAAACGCCACCTTGAACATATTCCTGAGACCCTGGGGAAAGGACTTCGTTTTTCCCATGGAAAATGGCCTTCATTTGTGGCCACTCTGCCTGGCAGGCAGGGCAGTGCCAAGCCAGGAATCTACAAACTCTGCTGGATCCTTCCAGAACGAAAGCTGCCAGCAACTAGGACCCTGCAAGTCCTTAGAGCCCCAGATGCCACCAGTCATCTGACACCCAGAGCCTGGGCCAATGACTTCGTTTTCCCCATGGAAAATGGCCTCCATTTCTGGCCACTCGCCCTGACCAAGAGGGTGGTGCCCAGCAAGAAATTTGCAAGCTTTGCTGGATTGCTCCAAATCTAAAGCTACCACTTGTTGTTCTTCTATTTCTCTAGAGTCCCATCATGCTGTTCTCAGATTGCTAAAGTCCATACCTCCTCGGTGTGTTCTTATGGCTGCAGATCTTCACAGCACAGACGCTTTCTTCTGCATGCTGTTCTTTCCCAGTTCAGGGCTCCTTCAAGGCTCTCCCTGAATGGCTACGCCGCCCCCTTTTATCCCAGTTCTCTTCAATGCTCACAGCTGCAGCCCATCAAGGACAACCAGGACCTGTGGGACAGATATTCAAATAGAATCCATTTCCTCTACTCTAGCCAGTAAGTAGTACCCTACAAGTCCTCAGAACCCCAAAGGCCACCTTTCATCTGACACCCAGACCCTGGGGAAAGGACTTCTTTTTCCCATGGCAAATGGCCTCCCTTGGCAGCCACTCACCCTGGCAGAAAGTGGGAGCCTAGCTAGAATGATGCAATCGTTGCTGGATTTTTCCAAAAGAAAAGCTGGCAGCAACTAGGGCCCTGGAAGTACTTAGAGCCTCAAACGCCACCTTGAACATATTCCTGAGACCCTGGGGAAAGGACTTCGTTTTTCCCATGGAAAATGGCCTTCATTTCTGGCCACTCTGCCTGGCAGGCAGGGCAGTGCCAAGCCAGGAATCTACAAACTGTGCTGGATCCTTCCAGAACGAAAGCTGCCAGCAACTAGGACCCTGCAAGTCCTTAGAGCCCCAGATGCCACCAGTCATCTGACACCCAGAGCCTGGGCCAATGACTTCGTTTTCCCCATGGAAAATGGCCTCCATTTCTGGCCACTCGCCCTGACCAAGAGGGTGGTGCCCAGCAAGAAATTTGCAAGCTTTGCTGGATTGCTCCAAATCGAAAGCTGCCACTTGTTGTTCTTCTATTTCTCTAGAGTCCCATCATGCTGTTCTCAGATTGCTAAAGTCCATACCTCCTCGGTGTGTTCTTATGGCTGCAGATCTTCACAGCACAGACGCTTTCTTCTGCATGCTGTTCTTTCCCAGTTCAGGGCTCCTTCAAGGCTCTCCCTGAATGGCTACGCCGCCCCCTTTTATCCCAGTTCTCTTCAATGCTCACAGCTGCAGCCCATCAAGGACAACCAGGACCTGTGGGACAGATATTCAAATAGAATCCATTTCCTCTACTCTAGCCAGTAAGTACTACCCTACAAGTCCTCAGAACCCCAAAGGCCACCTTTCATCTGACACCCAGACCCTGGGGAAAGGACTTCTTTTTCCCATGGCAAATGGCCTCCCTTGGCAGCCACTCACCCTGGCAGAAAGTGGGAGCCTAGCTAGAATGATGCAATCGTTGCTGGATTTTTCCAAAAGAAAAGCTGCCAGCAACTAGGGCCCTGGAAGTATTTAGAGCCTCAAACGCCACCTTGAACATATTCCTGAGACCCTGGGGAAAGGACTTCGTTTTTCCCATGGAAAATGGCCTTCATTTCTGGCCACTCTGCCTGGCAGGCAGGGCAGTGCCAAGCCAGGAATCTACAAACTGTGCTGGATCCTTCCAGAACGAAAGCTGCCAGCAACTAGGACCCTGCAAGTCCTTAGAGCCCCAGATGCCACCAGTCATCTGACACCCAGAGCCTGGGCCAATGACTTCGTTTTCCCCATGGAAAATGGCCTCCATTTCTGGCCACTCGCCCTGACCAAGAGGGTGGTGCCCAGCAAGAAATTTGCAAGCTTTGCTGGATTGCTCCAAATCGAAAGCTACCACTTGTTGTTGTTCTATTTCTCTAGAGTCCCATCATGCTGTTCTCAGATTGCTAAAGTCCATACCTCCTCGGTGTGTTCTTATGGCTGCAGATCTTCACAGCACAGACGCTTTCTTCTGCATGCTGTTCTTTCCCAGTTCAGGGCTCCTTCAAGGCTCTCCCTGAATGGCTAAGCCGCCCCCTTTTATCCCAGTTCTCTTCAATGCTCACAGCTGCAGCCCATCAAGGACAACCAGGACCTGTGGGGCAAAGCCTCTAGACAGATATTCAAATAGAATCCATTTCCTCTACTCTAGCCAGTAAGTACTACCCTACAAGTCCTCAGAACCCCAAAGGCCACCTTTCATCTGACACCCAGACCCTGGGGAAAGGACTTCTTTTTCCCATGGCAAATGGCCTCCCTTGGCAGCCACTCACCCTGGCAGAAAGTGGGAGCCTAGCTAGAATGATGCAATCGTTGCTGGATTTTTCCAAAAGAAAAGCTGGCAGCAACTAGGGCCCTGGAAGTACTTAGAGCCTCAAACGCCACCTTGAACATATTCCTGAGACCCTGGGGAAAGGACTTCGTTTTTCCCATGGAAAATGGCCTTCATTTCTGGCCACTTGGCCTGGCAGGCAGGGCAGTGCCAAGCCAGGAATCTACAAACTGTGCTGGATCCTTCCAGAACGAAAGCTGCCAGCAACTAGGACCCTGCAAGTCCTTACAGCCCCAGACGCCACCTGTCATCTGACACCCAGAGCCTGGGCCAATGACTTCGTTTTCCCCATGGAAAATGGCCTCCATTTCTGGCCACTCGCCCTGACCAAGAGGGTGGTGCCCAGCAAGAAATTTGCAAGCTTTGCTGGATTGCTCCAAATCGAAAGCTGCCACTTGTTGTTGTTCTATTTCTCTAGAGTCCCATCATGCTGTTCTCAGATTGCTAAAGTCCATACCTCCTCGGTGTGTTCTTATGGCTGCAGATCTTCACAGCACAGACGCTTTCTTCTGCATGCTGTTCTTTCCCAGTTCAGGGCTCCTTCAAGGCTCTCCCTGAATGGCTAAGCCGCCCCCTTTTATCCCAGTTCTCTTCAATGCTCACAGCTGCAGCCCATCAAGGACAACCAGGACCTGTGGGGCAAAGCCTCTAGACAGATATTCAAATAGAATCCATTTCCTCTACTCTAGCCAGTAAGTACTACCCTACAAGTCCTCAGAACCCCAAAGGCCACCTTTCATCTGACACCCAGACCCTGGGGAAAGGACTTCTTTTTCCCATGGCAAATGGCCTCCCTTGGCAGCCACTCACCCTGGCAGAAAGTGGGAGCCTAGCTAGAATGATGCAATCGTTGCTGGATTTTTCCAAAAGAAAAGCTGCCAGCAACTAGGGCCCTGGAAGTACTTAGAGCCTCAAACGCCACCTTGAACATATTCCTGAGACCCTGGGGAAAGGACATCTTTTTCCCATGGAAAATGGCCTTCATTTGTGGCCACTTGGCCTGGCAGGCAGGGCAGTGCCAAGCCAAGAATCTACAAACTGTGCTGGATCCTTCCAGAACGAAAGCTGCCAGCAACTAGGACCCTGCAAGTCCTTAGAGCCCCAGATGCCACCAGTCATCTGACACCCAGAGCCTGGGCCAATGACTTCGTTTTCCCCATGGAAAATGGCCTCCATTTCTGGCCACTCGCCCTGACCAAGAGGGTGGTGCCCAGCAAGAAATTTGCAAGCTTTGCTGGATTGCTCCAAATCGAAAGCTACCACTTGTTGTTGTTCTATTTCTCTAGAGTCCCATCATGCTGTTCTCAGATTGCTAAAGTCCATACCTCCTCGGTGTGTTCTTATGGCTGCAGATCTTCACAGCACAGACGCTTTCTTCTGCATGCTGTTCTTTCCCAGTTCAGGGCTCCTTCAAGGCTCTCCCTGAATGGCTACGCCGCCCCCTTTTATCCCAGTTCTCTTCAATGCTCACAGCTGCAGCCCATCAAGGACAACCAGGACCTGTGGGACAGATATTCAAATAGAATCCATTTCCTCTACTCTAGCCAGTAAGTACTACCCTACAAGTCCTCAGAACCCCAAAGGCCACCTTTCATCTGACACCCAGACCCTGGGGAAAGGACTTCTTTTTCCCATGGCAAATGGCCTCCCTTGGCAGCCACTCACCCTGGCAGAAAGTGGGAGCCTAGCTAGAATGATGCAATCGTTGCTGGATTTTTCCAAAAGAAAAGCTGGCAGCAACTAGGGCCCTGGAAGTACTTAGAGCCTCAAACGCCACCTTGAACATATTCCTGAGACCCTGGGGAAAGGACTTCGTTTTTCCCATGGAAAATGGCCTTCATTTGTGGCCACTCTGCCTGGCAGGCAGGGCAGTGCCAAGCCAGGAATCTACAAACTCTGCTGGATCCTTCCAGAACGAAAGCTGCCAGCAACTAGGACCCTGCAAGTCCTTAGAGCCCCAGATGCCACCAGTCATCTGACACCCAGAGCCTGGGCCAATGACTTCGTTTTCCCCATGGAAAATGGCCTCCATTTCTGGCCACTCGCCCTGACCAAGAGGGTGGTGCCCAGCAAGAAATTTGCAAGCTTTGCTGGATTGCTCCAAATCGAAAGCTACCACTTGTTGTTCTTCTATTTCTCTAGAGTCCCATCATGCTGTTCTCAGATTGCTAAAGTCCATACCTCCTCGGTGTGTTCTTATGGCTGCAGATCTTCACAGCACAGACGCTTTCTTCTGCATGCTGTTCTTTCCCAGTTCAGGGCTCCTTCAAGGCTCTCCCTGAATGGCTACGCCGCCCCCTTTTATCCCAGTTCTCTTCAATGCTCACAGCTGCAGCCCATCAAGGACAACCAGGACCTGTGGGACAGATATTCAAATAGAATCCATTTCCTCTACTCTAGCCAGTAAGTACTACCCTACAAGTCCTCAGAACCCCAAAGGCCACCTTTCATCTGACACCCAGACCCTGGGGAAAGGACTTCTTTTTCCCATGGCAAATGGCCTCCCTTGGCAGCCACTCACCCTGGCAGAAAGTGGGAGCCTAGCTAGAATGATGCAATCGTTGCTGGATTTTTCCAAAAGAAAAGCTGGCAGCAACTAGGGCCCTGGAAGTACTTAGAGCCTCAAACGCCACCTTGAACATATTCCTGAGACCCTGGGGAAAGGACTTCGTTTTTCCCATGGAAAATGGCCTTCATTTCTGGCCACTTGGCCTGGCAGGCAGGGCAGTGCCAAGCCAGGAATCTACAAACTGTGCTGGATCCTTCCAGAACGAAAGCTGCCAGCAACTAGGACCCTGCAAGTCCTTACAGCCCCAGACGCCACCTGTCATCTGACACCCAGAGCCTGGGCCAATGACTTCGTTTTCCCCATGGAAAATGGCCTCCATTTCTGGCCACTCGCCCTGACCAAGAGGGTGGTGCCCAGCAAGAAATTTGCAAGCTTTGCTGGATTGCTCCAAATCGAAAGCTGCCACTTGTTGTTGTTCTATTTCTCTAGAGTCCCATCATGCTGTTCTCAGATTGCTAAAGTCCATACCTCCTCGGTGTGTTCTTATGGCTGCAGATCTTCACAGCACAGACGCTTTCTTCTGCATGCTGTTCTTTCCCAGTTCAGGGCTCCTTCAAGGCTCTCCCTGAATGGCTACGCCGCCCCCTTTTATCCCAGTTCTCTTCAATGCTCACAGCTGCAGCCCATCAAGGACAACCAGGACCTGTGGGGCAAAGCCTCTAGACAGATATTCAAATAGAATCCATTTCCTCTACTCTAGCCAGTAAGTACTACCCTACAAGTCCTCAGAACCCCAAAGGCCACCTTTCATCTGACACCCAGACCCTGGGGAAAGGACTTCTTTTTCCCATGGCAAATGGCCTCCCTTGGCAGCCACTCACCCTGGCAGAAAGTGGGAGCCTAGCTAGAATGATGCAATCGTTGCTGGATTTTTCCAAAAGAAAAGCTGGCAGCAACTAGGGCCCTGGAAGTACTTAGAGCCTCAAACGCCACCTTGAACATATTCCTGAGACCCTGGGGAAAGGACTTCGTTTTTCCCATGGAAAATGGCCTTCATTTGTGGCCACTTGGCCTGGCAGGCAGGGCAGTGCCAAGCCAGGAATCTACAAACTGTGCTGGATCCTTCCAGAACGAAAGCTGCCAGCAACTAGGACCCTGCAAGTCCTTAGAGCCCCAGATGCCACCAGTCATCTGACACCCAGAGCCTGGGCCAATGACTTCGTTTTCCCCATGGAAAATGGCCTCCATTTCTGGCCACTCGCCCTGACCAAGAGGGTGGTGCCCAGCAAGAAATTTGCAAGCTTTGCTGGATTGCTCCAAATCGAAAGCTGCCACTTGTTGTTCTTCTATTTCTCTAGAGTCCCATCATGCTGTTCTCAGATTGCTAAAGTCCATACCTCCTCGGTGTGTTCTTATGGCTGCAGATCTTCACAGCACAGACGCTTTCTTCTGCATGCTGTTCTTTCCCAGTTCAGGGCTCCTTCAAGGCTCTCCCTGAATGGCTACGCCGCCCCCTTTTATCCCAGTTCTCTTCAATGCTCACAGCTGCAGCCCATCAAGGACAACCAGGACCTGTGGGACAGATATTCAAATAGAATCCATTTCCTCTACTCTAGCCAGTAAGTACTACCCTACAAGTCCTCAGAACCCCAAAGGCCACCTTTCATCTGACACCCAGACCCTGGGGAAAGGACTTCTTTTTCCCATGGCAAATGGCCTCCCTTGGCAGCCACTCACCCTGGCAGAAAGTGGGAGCCTAGCTAGAATGATGCAATCGTTGCTGGATTTTTCCAAAAGAAAAGCTGCCAGCAACTAGGGCCCTGGAAGTACTTAGAGCCTCAAACGCCACCTTGAACATATTCCTGAGACCCTGGGGAAAGGACTTCGTTTTTCCCATGGAAAATGGCCTTCATTTCTGGCCACTTGGCCTGGCAGGCAGGGCAGTGCCAAGCCAGGAATCTACAAACTCTGCTGGATCCTTCCAGAACGAAAGCTGCCAGCAACTAGGACCCTGCAAGTCCTTAGAGCCCCAGATGCCACCTGTCATCTGACACCCAGAGCCTGGGCCAATGACTTCGTTTTCCCCATGGAAAATGGCCTCCATTTCTGGCCACTCGCCCTGACCAAGAGGGTGGTGCCCAGCAAGAAATTTGCAAGCTTTGCTGGATTGCTCCAAATCGAAAGCTGCCACTTGTTGTTCTTCTATTTCTCTAGAGTCCCATCATGCTGTTCTCAGATTGCTAAAGTCCATACCTCCTCGGTGTGTTCTTATGGCTGCAGATCTTCACAGCACAGACGCTTTCTTCTGCATGCTGTTCTTTCCCAGTTCAGGGCTCCTTCAAGGCTCTCCCTGAATGGCTACGCCGCCCCCTTTTATCCCAGTTCTCTTCAATGCTCACAGCTGCAGCCCATCAAGGACAACCAGGACCTGTGGGACAGATATTCAAATAGAATCCATTTCCTCTACTCTAGCCAGTAAGTACTACCCTACAAGTCCTCAGAACCCCAAAGGCCACCTTTCATCTGACACCCAGACCCTGGGGAAAGGACTTCTTTTTCCCATGGCAAATGGCCTCCCTTGGCAGCCACTCACCCTGGCAGAAAGTGGGAGCCTAGCTAGAATGATGCAATCGTTGCTGGATTTTTCCAAAAGAAAAGCTGGCAGCAACTAGGGCCCTGGAAGTACTTAGAGCCTCAAACGCCACCTTGAACATATTCCTGAGACCCTGGGGAAAGGACTTCGTTTTTCCCATGGAAAATGGCCTTCATTTCTGGCCACTCTGCCTGGCAGGCAGGGCAGTGCCAAGCCAGGAATCTACAAACTGTGCTGGATCCTTCCAGAACGAAAGCTGCCAGCAACTAGGACCCTGCAAGTCCTTAGAGCCCCAGATGCCACCAGTCATCTGACACCCAGAGCCTGGGCCAATGACTTCGTTTTCCCCATGGAAAATGGCCTCCATTTCTGGCCACTCGCCCTGACCAAGAGGGTGGTGCCCAGCAAGAAATTTGCAAGCTTTGCTGGATTGCTCCAAATCGAAAGCTGCCACTTGTTGTTGTTCTATTTCTCTAGAGTCCCATCATGCTGTTCTCAGATTGCTAAAGTCCATACCTCCTCGGTGTGTTCTTATGGCTGCAGATCTTCACAGCACAGACGCTTTCTTCTGCATGCTGTTCTTTCCCAGTTCAGGGCTCCTTCAAGGCTCTCCCTGAATGGCTAAGCCGCCCCCTTTTATCCCAGTTCTCTTCAATGCTCACAGCTGCAGCCCATCAAGGACAACCAGGACCTGTGGGGCAAAGCCTCTAGACAGATATTCAAATAGAATCCATTTCCTCTACTCTAGCCAGTAAGTACTACCCTACAAGTCCTCAGAACCCCAAAGGCCACCTTTCATCTGACACCCAGACCCTGGGGAAAGGACTTCTTTTTCCCATGGCAAATGGCCTCCCTTGGCAGCCACTCACCCTGGCAGAAAGTGGGAGCCTAGCTAGAATGATGCAATCGTTGCTGGATTTTTCCAAAAGAAAAGCTGCCAGCAACTAGGGCCCTGGAAGTACTTAGAGCCTCAAACGCCACCTTGAACATATTCCTGAGACCCTGGGGAAAGGACATCTTTTTCCCATGGAAAATGGCCTTCATTTGTGGCCACTTGGCCTGGCAGGCAGGGCAGTGCCAAGCCAAGAATCTACAAACTCTGCTGGATCCTTCCAGAACGAAAGCTGCCAGCAACTAGGACCCTGCAAGTCCTTAGAGCCCCAGATGCCACCAGTCATCTGACACCCAGAGCCTGGGCCAATGACTTCGTTTTCCCCATGGAAAATGGCCTCCATTTCTGGCCACTCGCCCTGACCAAGAGGGTGGTGCCCAGCAAGAAATTTGCAAGCTTTGCTGGATTGCTCCAAATCGAAAGCTACCACTTGTTGTTGTTCTATTTCTCTAGAGTCCCATCATGCTGTTCTCAGATTGCTAAAGTCCATACCTCCTCGGTGTGTTCTTATGGCTGCAGATCTTCACAGCACAGACGCTTTCTTCTGCATGCTGTTCTTTCCCAGTTCAGGGCTCCTTCAAGGCTCTCCCTGAATGGCTACGCCGCCCCCTTTTATCCCAGTTCTCTTCAATGCTCACAGCTGCAGCCCATCAAGGACAACCAGGACCTGTGGGACAGATATTCAAATAGAATCCATTTCCTCTACTCTAGCCAGTAAGTAGTACCCTACAAGTCCTCAGAACCCCAAAGGCCACCTTTCATCTGACACCCAGACCCTGGGGAAAGGACTTCTTTTTCCCATGGCAAATGGCCTCCCTTGGCAGCCACTCACCCTGGCAGAAAGTGGGAGCCTAGCTAGAATGATGCAATCGTTGCTGGATTTTTCCAAAAGAAAAGCTGCCAGCAACTAGGGCCCTGGAAGTACTTAGAGCCTCAAACGCCACCTTGAACATATTCCTGAGACCCTGGGGAAAGGACTTCGTTTTTCCCATGGAAAATGGCCTTCATTTGTGGCCACTCTGCCTGGCAGGCAGGGCAGTGCCAAGCCAGGAATCTACAAACTCTGCTGGATCCTTCCAGAACGAAAGCTGCCAGCAACTAGGACCCTGCAAGTCCTTAGAGCCCCAGATGCCACCAGTCATCTGACACCCAGAGCCTGGGCCAATGACTTCGTTTTCCCCATGGAAAATGGCCTCCATTTCTGGCCACTCGCCCTGACCAAGAGGGTGGTGCCCAGCAAGAAATTTGCAAGCTTTGCTGGATTGCTCCAAATCTAAAGCTACCACTTGTTGTTGTTCTATTTCTCTAGAGTCCCATCATGCTGTTCTCAGATTGCTAAAGTCCATACCTCCTCGGTGTGTTCTTATGGCTGCAGATCTTCACAGCACAGACGCTTTCTTCTGCATGCTGTTCTTTCCCAGTTCAGGGCTCCTTCAAGGCTCTCCCTGAATGGCTACGCCGCCCCCTTTTATCCCAGTTCTCTTCAATGCTCACAGCTGCAGCCCATCAAGGACAACCAGGACCTGTGGGACAGATATTCAAATAGAATCCATTTCCTCTACTCTAGCCAGTAAGTACTACCCTACAAGTCCTCAGAACCCCAAAGGCCACCTTTCATCTGACACCCAGACCCTGGGGAAAGGACTTCTTTTTCCCATGGCAAATGGCCTCCCTTGGCAGCCACTCACCCTGGCAGAAAGTGGGAGCCTAGCTAGAATGATGCAATCGTTGCTGGATTTTTCCAAAAGAAAAGCTGCCAGCAACTAGGGCCCTGGAAGTACTTAGAGCCTCAAACGCCACCTTGAACATATTCCTGAGACCCTGGGGAAAGGACTTCGTTTTTCCCATGGAAAATGGCCTTCATTTGTGGCCACTCTGCCTGGCAGGCAGGGCAGTGCCAAGCCAGGAATCTACAAACTCTGCTGGATCCTTCCAGAACGAAAGCTGCCAGCAACTAGGACCCTGCAAGTCCTTACAGCCCCAGATGCCACCAGTCATCTGACACCCAGAGCCTGGGCCAATGACTTCGTTTTCCCCATGGAAAATGGCCTCCATTTCTGGCCACTCGCCCTGACCAAGAGGGTGGTGCCCAGCAAGAAATTTGCAAGCTTTGCTGGATTGCTCCAAATCTAAAGCTACCACTTGTTGTTCTTCTATTTCTCTAGAGTCCCATCATGCTGTTCTCAGATTGCTAAAGTCCATACCTCCTCGGTGTGTTCTTATGGCTGCAGATCTTCACAGCACAGACGCTTTCTTCTGCATGCTGTTCTTTCCCAGTTCAGGGCTCCTTCAAGGCTCTCCCTGAATGGCTACGCCGCCCCCTTTTATCCCAGTTCTCTTCAATGCTCACAGCTGCAGCCCATCAAGGACAACCAGGACCTGTGGGACAGATATTCAAATAGAATCCATTTCCTCTACTCTAGCCAGTAAGTACTACCCTACAAGTCCTCAGAACCCCAAAGGCCACCTTTCATCTGACACCCAGACCCTGGGGAAAGGACTTCTTTTTCCCATGGCAAATGGCCTCCCTTGGCAGCCACTCACCCTGGCAGAAAGTGGGAGCCTAGCTAGAATGATGCAATCGTTGCTGGATTTTTCCAAAAGAAAAGCTGCCAGCAACTAGGGCCCTGGAAGTACTTAGAGCCTCAAACGCCACCTTGAACATATTACTGAGACCCTGGGGAAAGGACTTCGTTTTTCCCATGGGAAATGGCCTTCATTTCTGGCCACTTGGCCTGGCAGGCAGGGCAGTGCCAAGCCAGGAATCTACAAACTGTGCTGGATCCTTCCAGAACGAAAGCTGCCAGCAACTAGGACCCTGCAAGTCCTTACAGCCCCAGACGCCACCTGTCATCTGACACCCAGAGCCTGGGCCAATGACTTCGTTTTCCCCATGGAAAATGGCCTCCATTTCTGGCCACTCGCCCTGACCAAGAGGGTGGTGCCCAGCAAGAAATTTGCAAGCTTTGCTGGATTGCTCCAAATCGAAAGCTGCCACTTGTTGTTGTTCTATTTCTCTAGAGTCCCATCATGCTGTTCTCAGATTGCTAAAGTCCATACCTCCTCGGTGTGTTCTTATGGCTGCAGATCTTCACAGCACAGACGCTTTCTTCTGCATGCTGTTCTTTCCCAGTTCAGGGCTCCTTCAAGGCTCTCCCTGAATGGCTACGCCGCCCCCTTTTATCCCAGTTCTCTTCAATGCTCACAGCTGCAGCCCATCAAGGACAACCAGGACCTGTGGGGCAAAGCCTCTAGACAGATATTCAAATAGAATCCATTTCCTCTACTCTAGCCAGTAAGTACTACCCTACAAGTCCTCAGAACCCCAAAGGCCACCTTTCATCTGACACCCAGACCCTGGGGAAAGGACTTCTTTTTCCCATGGCAAATGGCCTCCCTTGGCAGCCACTCACCCTGGCAGAAAGTGGGAGCCTAGCTAGAATGATGCAATCGTTGCTGGATTTTTCCAAAAGAAAAGCTGGCAGCAACTAGGGCCCTGGAAGTACTTAGAGCCTCAAACGCCACCTTGAACATATTCCTGAGACCCTGGGGAAAGGACTTCGTTTTTCCCATGGAAAATGGCCTTCATTTGTGGCCACTTGGCCTGGCAGGCAGGGCAGTGCCAAGCCAGGAATCTACAAACTCTGCTGGATCCTTCCAGAACGAAAGCTGCCAGCAACTAGGACCCTGCAAGTCCTTACAGCCCCAGATGCCACCAGTCATCTGACACCCAGAGCCTGGGCCAATGACTTCGTTTTCCCCATGGAAAATGGCCTCCATTTCTGGCCACTCGCCCTGACCAAGAGGGTGGTGCCCAGCAAGAAATTTGCAAGCTTTGCTGGATTGCTCCAAATCGAAAGCTGCCACTTGTTGTTGTTCTATTTCTCTAGAGTCCCATCATGCTGTTCTCAGATTGCTAAAGTCCATACCTCCTCGGTGTGTTCTTATGGCTGCAGATCTTCACAGCACAGACGCTTTCTTCTGCATGCTGTTCTTTCCCAGTTCAGGGCTCCTTCAAGGCTCTCCCTGAATGGCTACGCCGCCCCCTTTTATCCCAGTTCTCTTCAATGCTCACAGCTGCAGCCCATCAAGGACAACCAGGACCTGTGGGACAGATATTCAAATAGAATCCATTTCCTCTACTCTAGCCAGTAAGTACTACCCTACAAGTCCTCAGAACCCCAAAGGCCACCTTTCATCTGACACCCAGACCCTGGGGAAAGGACTTCTTTTTCCCATGGCAAATGGCCTCCCTTGGCAGCCACTCACCCTGGCAGAAAGTGGGAGCCTAGCTAGAATGATGCAATCGTTGCTGGATTTTTCCAAAAGAAAAGCTGCCAGCAACTAGGGCCCTGGAAGTACTTAGAGCCTCAAACGCCACCTTGAACATATTCCTGAGACCCTGGGGAAAGGACTTCGTTTTTCCCATGGGAAATGGCCTTCATTTGTGGCCACTTGGCCTGGCAGGCAGGGCAGTGCCAAGCCAGGAATCTACAAACTCTGCTGGATCCTTCCAGAACGAAAGCTGCCAGCAACTAGGACCCTGCAAGTCCTTAGAGCCCCAGATGCCACCAGTCATCTGACACCCAGAGCCTGGGCCAATGACTTCGTTTTCCCCATGGAAAATGGCCTCCATTTCTGGCCACTCGCCCTGACCAAGAGGGTGGTGCCCAGCAAGAAATTTGCAAGCTTTGCTGGATTGCTCCAAATCGAAAGCTGCCACTTGTTGTTGTTCTATTTCTCTAGAGTCCCATCATGCTGTTCTCAGATTGCTAAAGTCCATACCTCCTCGGTGTGTTCTTATGGCTGCAGATCTTCACAGCACAGACGCTTTCTTCTGCATGCTGTTCTTTCCCAGTTCAGGGCTCCTTCAAGGCTCTCCCTGAATGGCTACGCCGCCCCCTTTTATCCCAGTTCTCTTCAATGCTCACAGCTGCAGCCCATCAAGGACAACCAGGACCTGTGGGACAGATATTCAAATAGAATCCATTTCCTCTACTCTAGCCAGTAAGTACTACCCTACAAGTCCTCAGAACCCCAAAGGCCACCTTTCATCTGACACCCAGACCCTGGGGAAAGGACTTCTTTTTCCCATGGCAAATGGCCTCCCTTGGCAGCCACTCACCCTGGCAGAAAGTGGGAGCCTAGCTAGAATGATGCAATCGTTGCTGGATTTTTCCAAAAGAAAAGCTGGCAGCAACTAGGGCCCTGGAAGTACTTAGAGCCTCAAACGCCACCTTGAACATATTCCTGAGACCCTGGGGAAAGGACTTCGTTTTTCCCATGGAAAATGGCCTTCATTTGTGGCCACTCTGCCTGGCAGGCAGGGCAGTGCCAAGCCAGGAATCTACAAACTCTGCTGGATCCTTCCAGAACGAAAGCTGCCAGCAACTAGGACCCTGCAAGTCCTTACAGCCCCAGATGCCACCAGTCATCTGACACCCAGAGCCTGGGCCAATGACTTCGTTTTCCCCATGGAAAATGGCCTCCATTTCTGGCCACTCGCCCTGACCAAGAGGGTGGTGCCCAGCAAGAAATTTGCAAGCTTTGCTGGATTGCTCCAAATCGAAAGCTGCCACTTGTTGTTGTTCTATTTCTCTAGAGTCCCATCATGCTGTTCTCAGATTGCTAAAGTCCATACCTCCTCGGTGTGTTCTTATGGCTGCAGATCTTCACAGCACAGACGCTTTCTTCTGCATGCTGTTCTTTCCCAGTTCAGGGCTCCTTCAAGGCTCTCCCTGAATGGCTACGCCGCCCCCTTTTATCCCAGTTCTCTTCAATGCTCACAGCTGCAGCCCATCAAGGACAACCAGGACCTGTGGGACAGATATTCAAATAGAATCCATTTCCTCTACTCTAGCCAGTAAGTACTACCCTACAAGTCCTCAGAACCCCAAAGGCCACCTTTCATCTGACACCCAGACCCTGGGGAAAGGACTTCTTTTTCCCATGGCAAATGGCCTCCCTTGGCAGCCACTCACCCTGGCAGAAAGTGGGAGCCTAGCTAGAATGATGCAATCGTTGCTGGATTTTTCCAAAAGAAAAGCTGGCAGCAACTAGGGCCCTGGAAGTACTTAGAGCCTCAAACGCCACCTTGAACATATTACTGAGACCCTGGGGAAAGGACTTCGTTTTTCCCATGGAAAATGGCCTTCATTTCTGGCCACTTGGCCTGGCAGGCAGGGCAGTGCCAAGCCAGGAATCTACAAACTCTGCTGGATCCTTCCAGAACGAAAGCTGCCAGCAACTAGGACCCTGCAAGTCCTTAGAGCCCCAGATGCCACCAGTCATCTGACACCCAGAGCCTGGGCCAATGACTTCGTTTTCCCCATGGAAAATGGCCTCCATTTCTGGCCACTCGCCCTGACCAAGAGGGTGGTGCCCAGCAAGAAATTTGCAAGCTTTGCTGGATTGCTGCAAATCGAAAGCTGCCACTTGTTGTTGTTCTATTTCTCTAGAGTCCCATAATGCTGTTCTCAGATTGCTAAAGTCCATACCTCCTCGGTGTGTTCTTATGGCTGCAGATCTTCACAGCACAGACGCTTTCTTCTGCATGCTGTTCTTTCCCAGTTCAGGGCTCCTTCAAGGCTCTCCCTGAATGGCTACGCCGCCCCCTTTTATCCCAGTTCTCTTCAATGCTCACAGCTGCAGCCCATCAAGGACAACCAGGACCTGTGGGGCAAAGCCTCTAGACAGATATTCAAATAGAATCCATTTCCTCTACTCTAGCCAGTAAGTACTACCCTACAAGTCCTCAGAACCCCAAAGGCCACCTTTCATCTGACACCCAGACCCTGGGGAAAGGACTTCTTTTTCCCATGGCAAATGGCCTCCCTTGGCAGCCACTCACCCTGGCAGAAAGTGGGAGCCTAGCTAGAATGATGCAATCGTTGCTGGATTTTTCCAAAAGAAAAGCTGCCAGCAACTAGGGCCCTGGAAGTACTTAGAGCCTCAAACGCCACCTTGAACATATTACTGAGACCCTGGGGAAAGGACTTCGTTTTTCCCATGGGAAATGGCCTTCATTTGTGGCCACTTGGCCTGGCAGGCAGGGCAGTGCCAAGCCAGGAATCTACAAACTCTGCTGGATCCTTCCAGAACGAAAGCTGCCAGCAACTAGGACCCTGCAAGTCCTTAGAGCCCCAGATGCCACCAGTCATCTGACACCCAGAGCCTGGGCCAATGACTTCGTTTTCCCCATGGAAAATGGCCTCCATTTCTGGCCACTCGCCCTGACCAAGAGGGTGGTGCCCAGCAAGAAATTTGCAAGCTTTGCTGGATTGCTCCAAATCGAAAGCTGCCACTTGTTGTTGTTCTATTTCTCTAGAGTCCCATAATGCTGTTCTCAGATTGCTAAAGTCCATACCTCCTCGGTGTGTTCTTATGGCTGCAGATCTTCACAGCACAGACGCTTTCTTCTGCATGCTGTTCTTTCCCAGTTCAGGGCTCCTTCAAGGCTCTCCCTGAATGGCTACGCCGCCCCCTTTTATCCCAGTTCTCTTCAATGCTCACAGCTGCAGCCCATCAAGGACAACCAGGACCTGTGGGACAGATATTCAAATAGAATCCATTTCCTCTACTCTAGCCAGTAAGTACTACCCTACAAGTCCTCAGAACCCCAAAGGCCACCTTTCATCTGACACCCAGACCCTGGGGAAAGGACTTCTTTTTCCCATGGCAAATGGCCTCCCTTGGCAGCCACTCACCCTGGCAGAAAGTGGGAGCCTAGCTAGAATGATGCAATCGTTGCTGGATTTTTCCAAAAGAAAAGCTGGCAGCAACTAGGGCCCTGGAAGTACTTAGAGCCTCAAACGCCACCTTGAACATATTCCTGAGACCCTGGGGAAAGGACTTCGTTTTTCCCATGGAAAATGGCCTTCATTTGTGGCCACTCTGCCTGGCAGGCAGGGCAGTGCCAAGCCAGGAATCTACAAACTCTGCTGGATCCTTCCAGAACGAAAGCTGCCAGCAACTAGGACCCTGCAAGTCCTTACAGCCCCAGATGCCACCAGTCATCTGACACCCAGAGCCTGGGCCAATGACTTCGTTTTCCCCATGGAAAATGGCCTCCATTTCTGGCCACTCGCCCTGACCAAGAGGGTGGTGCCCAGCAAGAAATTTGCAAGCTTTGCTGGATTGCTCCAAATCGAAAGCTACCACTTGTTGTTGTTCTATTTCTCTAGAGTCCCATCATGCTGTTCTCAGATTGCTAAAGTCCATACCTCCTCGGTGTGTTCTTATGGCTGCAGATCTTCACAGCACAGACGCTTTCTTCTGCATGCTGTTCTTTCCCAGTTCAGGGCTCCTTCAAGGCTCTCCCTGAATGGCTACGCCGCCCCCTTTTATCCCAGTTCTCTTCAATGCTCACAGCTGCAGCCCATCAAGGACAACCAGGACCTGTGGGGCAAAGCCTCTAGACAGATATTCAAATAGAATCCATTTCCTCTACTCTAGCCAGTAAGTACTACCCTACAAGTCCTCAGAACCCCAAAGGCCACCTTTCATCTGACACCCAGACCCTGGGGAAAGGACTTCTTTTTCCCATGGCAAATGGCCTCCCTTGGCAGCCACTCACCCTGGCAGAAAGTGGGAGCCTAGCTAGAATGATGCAATCGTTGCTGGATTTTTCCAAAAGAAAAGCTGGCAGCAACTAGGGCCCTGGAAGTACTTAGAGCCTCAAACGCCACCTTGAACATATTACTGAGACCCTGGGGAAAGGACTTCGTTTTTCCCATGGAAAATGGCCTTCATTTGTGGCCACTCTGCCTGGCAGGCAGGGCAGTGCCAAGCCAGGAATCTACAAACTGTGCTGGATCCTTCCAGAACGAAAGCTGCCAGCAACTAGGACCCTGCAAGTCCTTACAGCCCCAGATGCCACCAGTCATCTGACACCCAGAGCCTGGGCCAATGACTTCGTTTTCCCCATGGAAAATGGCCTCCATTTCTGGCCACTCGCCCTGACCAAGAGGGTGGTGCCCAGCAAGAAATTTGCAAGCTTTGCTGGATTGCTCCAAATCGAAAGCTACCACTTGTTGTTCTTCTATTTCTCTAGAGTCCCATCATGCTGTTCTCAGATTGCTAAAGTCCATACCTCCTCGGTGTGTTCTTATGGCTGCAGATCTTCACAGCACAGACGCTTTCTTCTGCATGCTGTTCTTTCCCAGTTCAGGGCTCCTTCAAGGCTCTCCCTGAATGGCTACGCCGCCCCCTTTTATCCCAGTTCTCTTCAATGCTCACAGCTGCAGCCCATCAAGGACAACCAGGACCTGTGGGACAGATATTCAAATAGAATCCATTTCCTCTACTCTAGCCAGTAAGTACTACCCTACAAGTCCTCAGAACCCCAAAGGCCACCTTTCATCTGACACCCAGACCCTGGGGAAAGGACTTCTTTTTCCCATGGCAAATGGCCTCCCTTGGCAGCCACTCACCCTGGCAGAAAGTGGGAGCCTAGCTAGAATGATGCAATCGTTGCTGGATTTTTCCAAAAGAAAAGCTGGCAGCAACTAGGGCCCTGGAAGTACTTAGAGCCTCAAACGCCACCTTGAACATATTCCTGAGACCCTGGGGAAAGGACTTCGTTTTTCCCATGGAAAATGGCCTTCATTTGTGGCCACTCTGCCTGGCAGGCAGGGCAGTGCCAAGCCAGGAATCTACAAACTCTGCTGGATCCTTCCAGAACGAAAGCTGCCAGCAACTAGGACCCTGCAAGTCCTTACAGCCCCAGATGCCACCAGTCATCTGACACCCAGAGCCTGGGCCAATGACTTCGTTTTCCCCATGGAAAATGGCCTCCATTTCTGGCCACTCGCCCTGACCAAGAGGGTGGTGCCCAGCAAGAAATTTGCAAGCTTTGCTGGATTGCTCCAAATCGAAAGCTGCCACTTGTTGTTGTTCTATTTCTCTAGAGTCCCATCATGCTGTTCTCAGATTGCTAAAGTCCATACCTCCTCGGTGTGTTCTTATGGCTGCAGATCTTCACAGCACAGACGCTTTCTTCTGCATGCTGTTCTTTCCCAGTTCAGGGCTCCTTCAAGGCTCTCCCTGAATGGCTACGCCGCCCCCTTTTATCCCAGTTCTCTTCAATGCTCACAGCTGCAGCCCATCAAGGACAACCAGGACCTGTGGGACAGATATTCAAATAGAATCCATTTCCTCTACTCTAGCCAGTAAGTACTACCCTACAAGTCCTCAGAACCCCAAAGGCCACCTTTCATCTGACACCCAGACCCTGGGGAAAGGACTTCTTTTTCCCATGGCAAATGGCCTCCCTTGGCAGCCACTCACCCTGGCAGAAAGTGGGAGCCTAGCTAGAATGATGCAATCGTTGCTGGATTTTTCCAAAAGAAAAGCTGGCAGCAACTAGGGCCCTGGAAGTACTTAGAGCCTCAAACGCCACCTTGAACATATTCCTGAGACCCTGGGGAAAGGACTTCGTTTTTCCCATGGAAAATGGCCTTCATTTGTGGCCACTCTGCCTGGCAGGCAGGGCAGTGCCAAGCCAGGAATCTACAAACTCTGCTGGATCCTTCCAGAACGAAAGCTGCCAGCAACTAGGACCCTGCAAGTCCTTACAGCCCCAGATGCCACCAGTCATCTGACACCCAGAGCCTGGGCCAATGACTTCGTTTTCCCCATGGAAAATGGCCTCCATTTCTGGCCACTCGCCCTGACCAAGAGGGTGGTGCCCAGCAAGAAATTTGCAAGCTTTGCTGGATTGCTCCAAATCGAAAGCTACCACTTGTTGTTGTTCTATTTCTCTAGAGTCCCATCATGCTGTTCTCAGATTGCTAAAGTCCATACCTCCTCGGTGTGTTCTTATGGCTGCAGATCTTCACAGCACAGACGCTTTCTTCTGCATGCTGTTCTTTCCCAGTTCAGGGCTCCTTCAAGGCTCTCCCTGAATGGCTACGCCGCCCCCTTTTATCCCAGTTCTCTTCAATGCTCACAGCTGCAGCCCATCAAGGACAACCAGGACCTGTGGGGCAAAGCCTCTAGACAGATATTCAAATAGAATCCATTTCCTCTACTCTAGCCAGTAAGTACTACCCTACAAGTCCTCAGAACCCCAAAGGCCACCTTTCATCTGACACCCAGACCCTGGGGAAAGGACTTCTTTTTCCCATGGCAAATGGCCTCCCTTGGCAGCCACTCACCCTGGCAGAAAGTGGGAGCCTAGCTAGAATGATGCAATCGTTGCTGGATTTTTCCAAAAGAAAAGCTGGCAGCAACTAGGGCCCTGGAAGTACTTAGAGCCTCAAACGCCACCTTGAACATATTACTGAGACCCTGGGGAAAGGACTTCGTTTTTCCCATGGAAAATGGCCTTCATTTGTGGCCACTCTGCCTGGCAGGCAGGGCAGTGCCAAGCCAGGAATCTACAAACTGTGCTGGATCCTTCCAGAACGAAAGCTGCCAGCAACTAGGACCCTGCAAGTCCTTACAGCCCCAGATGCCACCAGTCATCTGACACCCAGAGCCTGGGCCAATGACTTCGTTTTCCCCATGGAAAATGGCCTCCATTTCTGGCCACTCGCCCTGACCAAGAGGGTGGTGCCCAGCAAGAAATTTGCAAGCTTTGCTGGATTGCTCCAAATCGAAAGCTACCACTTGTTGTTCTTCTATTTCTCTAGAGTCCCATCATGCTGTTCTCAGATTGCTAAAGTCCATACCTCCTCGGTGTGTTCTTATGGCTGCAGATCTTCACAGCACAGACGCTTTCTTCTGCATGCTGTTCTTTCCCAGTTCAGGGCTCCTTCAAGGCTCTCCCTGAATGGCTACGCCGCCCCCTTTTATCCCAGTTCTCTTCAATGCTCACAGCTGCAGCCCATCAAGGACAACCAGGACCTGTGGGACAGATATTCAAATAGAATCCATTTCCTCTACTCTAGCCAGTAAGTACTACCCTACAAGTCCTCAGAACCCCAAAGGCCACCTTTCATCTGACACCCAGACCCTGGGGAAAGGACTTCTTTTTCCCATGGCAAATGGCCTCCCTTGGCAGCCACTCACCCTGGCAGAAAGTGGGAGCCTAGCTAGAATGATGCAATCGTTGCTGGATTTTTCCAAAAGAAAAGCTGGCAGCAACTAGGGCCCTGGAAGTACTTAGAGCCTCAAACGCCACCTTGAACATATTCCTGAGACCCTGGGGAAAGGACTTCGTTTTTCCCATGGAAAATGGCCTTCATTTGTGGCCACTCTGCCTGGCAGGCAGGGCAGTGCCAAGCCAGGAATCTACAAACTCTGCTGGATCCTTCCAGAACGAAAGCTGCCAGCAACTAGGACCCTGCAAGTCCTTACAGCCCCAGATGCCACCAGTCATCTGACACCCAGAGCCTGGGCCAATGACTTCGTTTTCCCCATGGAAAATGGCCTCCATTTCTGGCCACTCGCCCTGACCAAGAGGGTGGTGCCCAGCAAGAAATTTGCAAGCTTTGCTGGATTGCTCCAAATCGAAAGCTGCCACTTGTTGTTGTTCTATTTCTCTAGAGTCCCATCATGCTGTTCTCAGATTGCTAAAGTCCATACCTCCTCGGTGTGTTCTTATGGCTGCAGATCTTCACAGCACAGACGCTTTCTTCTGCATGCTGTTCTTTCCCAGTTCAGGGCTCCTTCAAGGCTCTCCCTGAATGGCTACGCCGCCCCCTTTTATCCCAGTTCTCTTCAATGCTCACAGCTGCAGCCCATCAAGGACAACCAGGACCTGTGGGACAGATATTCAAATAGAATCCATTTCCTCTACTCTAGCCAGTAAGTACTACCCTACAAGTCCTCAGAACCCCAAAGGCCACCTTTCATCTGACACCCAGACCCTGGGGAAAGGACTTCTTTTTCCCATGGCAAATGGCCTCCCTTGGCAGCCACTCACCCTGGCAGAAAGTGGGAGCCTAGCTAGAATGATGCAATCGTTGCTGGATTTTTCCAAAAGAAAAGCTGGCAGCAACTAGGGCCCTGGAAGTACTTAGAGCCTCAAACGCCACCTTGAACATATTACTGAGACCCTGGGGAAAGGACTTCGTTTTTCCCATGGAAAATGGCCTTCATTTGTGGCCACTTGGCCTGGCAGGCAGGGCAGTGCCAAGCCAGGAATCTACAAACTCTGCTGGATCCTTCCAGAACGAAAGCTGCCAGCAACTAGGACCCTGCAAGTCCTTAGAGCCCCAGATGCCACCAGTCATCTGACACCCAGAGCCTGGGCCAATGACTTCGTTTTCCCCATGGAAAATGGCCTCCATTTCTGGCCACTCGCCCTGACCAAGAGGGTGGTGCCCAGCAAGAAATTTGCAAGCTTTGCTGGATTGCTCCAAATCGAAAGCTGCCACTTGTTGTTGTTCTATTTCTCTAGAGTCCCATAATGCTGTTCTCAGATTGCTAAAGTCCATACCTCCTCGGTGTGTTCTTATGGCTGCAGATCTTCACAGCACAGACGCTTTCTTCTGCATGCTGTTCTTTCCCAGTTCAGGGCTCCTTCAAGGCTCTCCCTGAATGGCTACGCCGCCCCCTTTTATCCCAGTGCTCTTCAATGCTCACAGCTGCAGCCCATCAAGGACAACCAGGACCTGTGGGGCAAAGCCTCTAGACAGATATTCAAATAGAATCCATTTCCTCTACTCTAGCCAGTAAGTACTACCCTACAAGTCCTCAGAACCCCAAAGGCCACCTTTCATCTGACACCCAGACCCTGGGGAAAGGACTTCTTTTTCCCATGGCAAATGGCCTCCCTTGGCAGCCACTCACCCTGGCAGAAAGTGGGAGCCTAGCTAGAATGATGCAATCGTTGCTGGATTTTTCCAAAAGAAAAGCTGGCAGCAACTAGGGCCCTGGAAGTACTTAGAGCCTCAAACGCCACCTTGAACATATTACTGAGACCCTGGGGAAAGGACTTCGTTTTTCCCATGGAAAATGGCCTTCATTTGTGGCCACTTGGCCTGGCAGGCAGGGCAGTGCCAAGCCAGGAATCTACAAACTCTGCTGGATCCTTCCAGAACGAAAGCTGCCAGCAACTAGGACCCTGCAAGTCCTTAGAGCCCCAGATGCCACCAGTCATCTGACACCCAGAGCCTGGGCCAATGACTTCGTTTTCCCCATGGAAAATGGCCTCCATTTCTGGCCACTCGCCCTGACCAAGAGGGTGGTGCCCAGCAAGAAATTTGCAAGCTTTGCTGGATTGCTCCAAATCGAAAGCTGCCACTTGTTGTTGTTCTATTTCTCTAGAGTCCCATAATGCTGTTCTCAGATTGCTAAAGTCCATACCTCCTCGGTGTGTTCTTATGGCTGCAGATCTTCACAGCACAGACGCTTTCTTCTGCATGCTGTTCTTTCCCAGTTCAGGGCTCCTTCAAGGCTCTCCCTGAATGGCTACGCCGCCCCCTTTTATCCCAGTTCTCTTCAATGCTCACAGCTGCAGCCCATCAAGGACAACCAGGACCTGTGGGGCAAAGCCTCTAGACAGATATTCAAATAGAATCCATTTCCTCTACTCTAGCCAGTAAGTACTACCCTACAAGTCCTCAGAACCCCAAAGGCCACCTTTCATCTGACACCCAGACCCTGGGGAAAGGACTTCTTTTTCCCATGGCAAATGGCCTCCCTTGGCAGCCACTCACCCTGGCAGAAAGTGGGAGCCTAGCTAGAATGATGCAATCGTTGCTGGATTTTTCCAAAAGAAAAGCTGCCAGCAACTAGGGCCCTGGAAGTACTTAGAGCCTCAAACGCCACCTTGAACATATTACTGAGACCCTGGGGAAAGGACTTCGTTTTTCCCATGGAAAATGGCCTTCATTTGTGGCCACTTGGCCTGGCAGGCAGGGCAGTGCCAAGCCAGGAATCTACAAACTGTGCTGGATCCTTCCAGAACGAAAGCTGCCAGCAACTAGGACCCTGCAAGTCCTTAGAGCCCCAGATGCCACCAGTCATCTGACACCCAGAGCCTGGGCCAATGACTTCGTTTTCCCCATGGAAAATGGCCTCCATTTCTGGCCACTCGCCCTGACCAAGAGGGTGGTGCCCAGCAAGAAATTTGCAAGCTTTGCTGGATTGCTCCAAATCGAAAGCTGCCACTTGTTGTTCTTCTATTTCTCTAGAGTCCCATAATGCTGTTCTCAGATTGCTAAAGTCCATACCTCCTCGGTGTGTTCTTATGGCTGCAGATCTTCACAGCACAGACGCTTTCTTCTGCATGCTGTTCTTTCCCAGTTCAGGGCTCCTTCAAGGCTCTCCCTGAATGGCTACGCCGCCCCCTTTTATCCCAGTTCTCTTCAATGCTCACAGCTGCAGCCCATCAAGGACAACCAGGACCTGTGGGACAGATATTCAAATAGAATCCATTTCCTCTACTCTAGCCAGTAAGTACTACCCTACAAGTCCTCAGAACCCCAAAGGCCACCTTTCATCTGACACCCAGACCCTGGGGAAAGGACTTCTTTTTCCCATGGCAAATGGCCTCCCTTGGCAGCCACTCACCCTGGCAGAAAGTGGGAGCCTAGCTAGAATGATGCAATCGTTGCTGGATTTTTCCAAAAGAAAAGCTGCCAGCAACTAGGGCCCTGGAAGTACTTAGAGCCTCAAACGCCACCTTGAACATATTCCTGAGACCCTGGGGAAAGGACTTCGTTTTTCCCATGGAAAATGGCCTTCATTTGTGGCCACTCTGCCTGGCAGGCAGGGCAGTGCCAAGCCAGGAATCTACAAACTCTGCTGGATCCTTCCAGAACGAAAGCTGCCAGCAACTAGGACCCTGCAAGTCCTTACAGCCCCAGATGCCACCAGTCATCTGACACCCAGAGCCTGGGCCAATGACTTCGTTTTCCCCATGGAAAATGGCCTCCATTTCTGGCCACTCGCCCTGACCAAGAGGGTGGTGCCCAGCAAGAAATTTGCAAGCTTTGCTGGATTGCTCCAAATCGAAAGCTGCCACTTGTTGTTGTTCTATTTCTCTAGAGTCCCATCATGCTGTTCTCAGATTGCTAAAGTCCATACCTCCTCGGTGTGTTCTTATGGCTGCAGATCTTCACAGCACAGACGCTTTCTTCTGCATGCTGTTCTTTCCCAGTTCAGGGCTCCTTCAAGGCTCTCCCTGAATGGCTACGCCGCCCCCTTTTATCCCAGTTCTCTTCAATGCTCACAGCTGCAGCCCATCAAGGACAACCAGGACCTGTGGGGCAAAGCCTCTAGACAGATATTCAAATAGAATCCATTTCCTCTACTCTAGCCAGTAAGTACTACCCTACAAGTCCTCAGAACCCCAAAGGCCACCTTTCATCTGACACCCAGACCCTGGGGAAAGGACTTCTTTTTCCCATGGCAAATGGCCTCCCTTGGCAGCCACTCACCCTGGCAGAAAGTGGGAGCCTAGCTAGAATGATGCAATCGTTGCTGGATTTTTCCAAAAGAAAAGCTGCCAGCAACTAGGGCCCTGGAAGTACTTAGAGCCTCAAACGCCACCTTGAACATATTACTGAGACCCTGGGGAAAGGACTTCGTTTTTCCCATGGAAAATGGCCTTCATTTCTGGCCACTTGGCCTGGCAGGCAGGGCAGTGCCAAGCCAGGAATCTACAAACTCTGCTGGATCCTTCCAGAACGAAAGCTGCCAGCAACTAGGACCCTGCAAGTCCTTAGAGCCCCAGATGCCACCAGTCATCTGACACCCAGAGCCTGGGCCAATGACTTCGTTTTCCCCATGGAAAATGGCCTCCATTTCTGGCCACTCGCCCTGACCAAGAGGGTGGTGCCCAGCAAGAAATTTGCAAGCTTTGCTGGATTGCTCCAAATCGAAAGCTACCACTTGTTGTTCTATTTCTCTAGAGTCCCATCATGCTGTTCTCAGATTGCTAAAGTCCATACCTCCTCGGTGTGTTCTTATGGCTGCAGATCTTCACAGCACAGACGCTTTCTTCTGCATGCTGTTCTTTCCCAGTTCAGGGCTCCTTCAAGGCTCTCCCTGAATGGCTACGCCGCCCCCTTTTATCCCAGTTCTCTTCAATGCTCACAGCTGCAGCCCATCAAGGACAACCAGGACCTGTGGGACAGATATTCAAATAGAATCCATTTCCTCTACTCTAGCCAGTAAGTAGTACCCTACAAGTCCTCAGAACCCCAAAGGCCACCTTTCATCTGACACCCAGACCCTGGGGAAAGGACTTCTTTTTCCCATGGCAAATGGCCTCCCTTGGCAGCCACTCACCCTGGCAGAAAGTGGGAGCCTAGCTAGAATGATGCAATCGTTGCTGGATTTTTCCAAAAGAAAAGCTGGCAGCAACTAGGGCCCTGGAAGTACTTAGAGCCTCAAACGCCACCTTGAACATATTCCTGAGACCCTGGGGAAAGGACTTCGTTTTTCCCATGGAAAATGGCCTTCATTTGTGGCCACTCTGCCTGGCAGGCAGGGCAGTGCCAAGCCAGGAATCTACAAACTGTGCTGGATCCTTCCAGAACGAAAGCTGCCAGCAACTAGGACCCTGCAAGTCCTTACAGCCCCAGATGCCACCAGTCATCTGACACCCAGAGCCTGGGCCAATGACTTCGTTTTCCCCATGGAAAATGGCCTCCATTTCTGGCCACTCGCCCTGACCAAGAGGGTGGTGCCCAGCAAGAAATTTGCAAGCTTTGCTGGATTGCTCCAAATCGAAAGCTGCCACTTGTTGTTGTTCTATTTCTCTAGAGTCCCATCATGCTGTTCTCAGATTGCTAAAGTCCATACCTCCTCGGTGTGTTCTTATGGCTGCAGATCTTCACAGCACAGACGCTTTCTTCTGCATGCTGTTCTTTCCCAGTTCAGGGCTCCTTCAAGGCTCTCCCTGAATGGCTACGCCGCCCCCTTTTATCCCAGTTCTCTTCAATGCTCACAGCTGCAGCCCATCAAGGACAACCAGGACCTGTGGGACAGATATTCAAATAGAATCCATTTCCTCTACTCTAGCCAGTAAGTAGTACCCTACAAGTCCTCAGAACCCCAAAGGCCACCTTTCATCTGACACCCAGACCCTGGGGAAAGGACTTCTTTTTCCCATGGCAAATGGCCTCCCTTGGCAGCCACTCACCCTGGCAGAAAGTGGGAGCCTAGCTAGAATGATGCAATCGTTGCTGGATTTTTCCAAAAGAAAAGCTGGCAGCAACTAGGGCCCTGGAAGTACTTAGAGCCTCAAACGCCACCTTGAACATATTCCTGAGACCCTGGGGAAAGGACTTCGTTTTTCCCATGGAAAATGGCCTTCATTTGTGGCCACTCTGCCTGGCAGGCAGGGCAGTGCCAAGCCAGGAATCTACAAACTCTGCTGGATCCTTCCAGAACGAAAGCTGCCAGCAACTAGGACCCTGCAAGTCCTTACAGCCCCAGATGCCACCAGTCATCTGACACCCAGAGCCTGGGCCAATGACTTCGTTTTCCCCATGGAAAATGGCCTCCATTTCTGGCCACTCGCCCTGACCAAGAGGGTGGTGCCCAGCAAGAAATTTGCAAGCTTTGCTGGATTGCTCCAAATCGAAAGCTGCCACTTGTTGTTGTTCTATTTCTCTAGAGTCCCATCATGCTGTTCTCAGATTGCTAAAGTCCATACCTCCTCGGTGTGTTCTTATGGCTGCAGATCTTCACAGCACAGACGCTTTCTTCTGCATGCTGTTCTTTCCCAGTTCAGGGCTCCTTCAAGGCTCTCCCTGAATGGCTACGCCGCCCCCTTTTATCCCAGTTCTCTTCAATGCTCACAGCTGCAGCCCATCAAGGACAACCAGGACCTGTGGGACAGATATTCAAATAGAATCCATTTCCTCTACTCTAGCCAGTAAGTACTACCCTACAAGTCCTCAGAACCCCAAAGGCCACCTTTCATCTGACACCCAGACCCTGGGGAAAGGACTTCTTTTTCCCATGGCAAATGGCCTCCCTTGGCAGCCACTCACCCTGGCAGAAAGTGGGAGCCTAGCTAGAATGATGCAATCGTTGCTGGATTTTTCCAAAAGAAAAGCTGGCAGCAACTAGGGCCCTGGAAGTACTTAGAGCCTCAAACGCCACCTTGAACATATTACTGAGACCCTGGGGAAAGGACTTCGTTTTTCCCATGGAAAATGGCCTTCATTTGTGGCCACTTGGCCTGGCAGGCAGGGCAGTGCCAAGCCAGGAATCTACAAACTCTGCTGGATCCTTCCAGAACGAAAGCTGCCAGCAACTAGGACCCTGCAAGTCCTTAGAGCCCCAGATGCCACCAGTCATCTGACACCCAGAGCCTGGGCCAATGACTTCGTTTTCCCCATGGAAAATGGCCTCCATTTCTGGCCACTCGCCCTGACCAAGAGGGTGGTGCCCAGCAAGAAATTTGCAAGCTTTGCTGGATTGCTCCAAATCGAAAGCTGCCACTTGTTGTTGTTCTATTTCTCTAGAGTCCCATAATGCTGTTCTCAGATTGCTAAAGTCCATACCTCCTCGGTGTGTTCTTATGGCTGCAGATCTTCACAGCACAGACGCTTTCTTCTGCATGCTGTTCTTTCCCAGTTCAGGGCTCCTTCAAGGCTCTCCCTGAATGGCTACGCCGCCCCCTTTTATCCCAGTTCTCTTCAATGCTCACAGCTGCAGCCCATCAAGGACAACCAGGACCTGTGGGGCAAAGCCTCTAGACAGATATTCAAATAGAATCCATTTCCTCTACTCTAGCCAGTAAGTACTACCCTACAAGTCCTCAGAACCCCAAAGGCCACCTTTCATCTGACACCCAGACCCTGGGGAAAGGACTTCTTTTTCCCATGGCAAATGGCCTCCCTTGGCAGCCACTCACCCTGGCAGAAAGTGGGAGCCTAGCTAGAATGATGCAATCGTTGCTGGATTTTTCCAAAAGAAAAGCTGCCAGCAACTAGGGCCCTGGAAGTACTTAGAGCCTCAAACGCCACCTTGAACATATTACTGAGACCCTGGGGAAAGGACTTCGTTTTTCCCATGGAAAATGGCCTTCATTTCTGGCCACTCTGCCTGGCAGGCAGGGCAGTGCCAAGCCAGGAATCTACAAACTGTGCTGGATCCTTCCAGAACGAAAGCTGCCAGCAACTAGGACCCTGCAAGTCCTTAGAGCCCCAGATGCCACCAGTCATCTGACACCCAGAGCCTGGGCCAATGACTTCGTTTTCCCCATGGAAAATGGCCTCCATTTCTGGCCACTCGCCCTGACCAAGAGGGTGGTGCCCAGCAAGAAATTTGCAAGCTTTGCTGGATTGCTCCAAATCGAAAGCTGCCACTTGTTGTTGTTCTATTTCTCTAGAGTCCCATAATGCTGTTCTCAGATTGCTAAAGTCCATACCTCCTCGGTGTGTTCTTATGGCTGCAGATCTTCACAGCACAGACGCTTTCTTCTGCATGCTGTTCTTTCCCAGTTCAGGGCTCCTTCAAGGCTCTCCCTGAATGGCTACGCCGCCCCCTTTTATCCCAGTTCTCTTCAATGCTCACAGCTGCAGCCCATCAAGGACAACCAGGACCTGTGGGGCAAAGCCTCTAGACAGATATTCAAATAGAATCCATTTCCTCTACTCTAGCCAGTAAGTACTACCCTACAAGTCCTCAGAACCCCAAAGGCCACCTTTCATCTGACACCCAGACCCTGGGGAAAGGACTTCTTTTTCCCATGGCAAATGGCCTCCCTTGGCAGCCACTCACCCTGGCAGAAAGTGGGAGCCTAGCTAGAATGATGCAATCGTTGCTGGATTTTTCCAAAAGAAAAGCTGCCAGCAACTAGGGCCCTGGAAGTACTTAGAGCCTCAAACGCCACCTTGAACATATTACTGAGACCCTGGGGAAAGGACTTCGTTTTTCCCATGGAAAATGGCCTTCATTTCTGGCCACTCTGCCTGGCAGGCAGGGCAGTGCCAAGCCAGGAATCTACAAACTGTGCTGGATCCTTCCAGAACGAAAGCTGCCAGCAACTAGGACCCTGCAAGTCCTTAGAGCCCCAGATGCCACCAGTCATCTGACACCCAGAGCCTGGGCCAATGACTTCGTTTTCCCCATGGAAAATGGCCTCCATTTCTGGCCACTCGCCCTGACCAAGAGGGTGGTGCCCAGCAAGAAATTTGCAAGCTTTGCTGGATTGCTCCAAATCGAAAGCTGCCACTTGTTGTTGTTCTATTTCTCTAGAGTCCCATAATGCTGTTCTCAGATTGCTAAAGTCCATACCTCCTCGGTGTGTTCTTATGGCTGCAGATCTTCACAGCACAGACGCTTTCTTCTGCATGCTGTTCTTTCCCAGTTCAGGGCTCCTTCAAGGCTCTCCCTGAATGGCTACGCCGCCCCCTTTTATCCCAGTTCTCTTCAATGCTCACAGCTGCAGCCCATCAAGGACAACCAGGACCTGTGGGACAGATATTCAAATAGAATCCATTTCCTCTACTCTAGCCAGTAAGTACTACCCTACAAGTCCTCAGAACCCCAAAGGCCACCTTTCATCTGACACCCAGACCCTGGGGAAAGGACTTCTTTTTCCCATGGCAAATGGCCTCCCTTGGCAGCCACTCACCCTGGCAGAAAGTGGGAGCCTAGCTAGAATGATGCAATCGTTGCTGGATTTTTCCAAAAGAAAAGCTGGCAGCAACTAGGGCCCTGGAAGTACTTAGAGCCTCAAACGCCACCTTGAACATATTCCTGAGACCCTGGGGAAAGGACTTCGTTTTTCCCATGGAAAATGGCCTTCATTTGTGGCCACTCTGCCTGGCAGGCAGGGCAGTGCCAAGCCAGGAATCTACAAACTGTGCTGGATCCTTCCAGAACGAAAGCTGCCAGCAACTAGGACCCTGCAAGTCCTTAGAGCCCCAGATGCCACCAGTCATCTGACACCCAGAGCCTGGGCCAATGACTTCGTTTTCCCCATGGAAAATGGCCTCCATTTCTGGCCACTCGCCCTGACCAAGAGGGTGGTGCCCAGCAAGAAATTTGCAAGCTTTGCTGGATTGCTCCAAATCGAAAGCTACCACTTGTTGTTGTTCTATTTCTCTAGAGTCCCATCATGCTGTTCTCAGATTGCTAAAGTCCATACCTCCTCGGTGTGTTCTTATGGCTGCAGATCTTCACAGCACAGACGCTTTCTTCTGCATGCTGTTCTTTCCCAGTTCAGGGCTCCTTCAAGGCTCTCCCTGAATGGCTACGCCGCCCCCTTTTATCCCAGTTCTCTTCAATGCTCACAGCTGCAGCCCATCAAGGACAACCAGGACCTGTGGGGCAAAGCCTCTAGACAGATATTCAAATAGAATCCATTTCCTCTACTCTAGCCAGTAAGTACTACCCTACAAGTCCTCAGAACCCCAAAGGCCACCTTTCATCTGACACCCAGACCCTGGGGAAAGGACTTCTTTTTCCCATGGCAAATGGCCTCCCTTGGCAGCCACTCACCCTGGCAGAAAGTGGGAGCCTAGCTAGAATGATGCAATCGTTGCTGGATTTTTCCAAAAGAAAAGCTGGCAGCAACTAGGGCCCTGGAAGTACTTAGAGCCTCAAACGCCACCTTGAACATATTCCTGAGACCCTGGGGAAAGGACTTCGTTTTTCCCATGGAAAATGGCCTTCATTTGTGGCCACTTGGCCTGGCAGGCAGGGCAGTGCCAAGCCAGGAATCTACAAACTCTGCTGGATCCTTCCAGAACGAAAGCTGCCAGCAACTAGGACCCTGCAAGTCCTTACAGCCCCAGATGCCACCAGTCATCTGACACCCAGAGCCTGGGCCAATGACTTCGTTTTCCCCATGGAAAATGGCCTCCATTTCTGGCCACTCGCCCTGACCAAGAGGGTGGTGCCCAGCAAGAAATTTGCAAGCTTTGCTGGATTGCTCCAAATCTAAAGCTACCACTTGTTGTTCTATTTCTCTAGAGTCCCATCATGCTGTTCTCAGATTGCTAAAGTCCATACCTCCTCGGTGTGTTCTTATGGCTGCAGATCTTCACAGCACAGACGCTTTCTTCTGCATGCTGTTCTTTCCCAGTTCAGGGCTCCTTCAAGGCTCTCCCTGAATGGCTACGCCGCCCCCTTTTATCCCAGTTCTCTTCAATGCTCACAGCTGCAGCCCATCAAGGACAACCAGGACCTGTGGGACAGATATTCAAATAGAATCCATTTCCTCTACTCTAGCCAGTAAGTAGTACCCTACAAGTCCTCAGAACCCCAAAGGCCACCTTTCATCTGACACCCAGACCCTGGGGAAAGGACTTCTTTTTCCCATGGCAAATGGCCTCCCTTGGCAGCCACTCACCCTGGCAGAAAGTGGGAGCCTAGCTAGAATGATGCAATCGTTGCTGGATTTTTCCAAAAGAAAAGCTGGCAGCAACTAGGGCCCTGGAAGTACTTAGAGCCTCAAACGCCACCTTGAACATATTCCTGAGACCCTGGGGAAAGGACTTCGTTTTTCCCATGGAAAATGGCCTTCATTTGTGGCCACTCTGCCTGGCAGGCAGGGCAGTGCCAAGCCAGGAATCTACAAACTGTGCTGGATCCTTCCAGAACGAAAGCTGCCAGCAACTAGGACCCTGCAAGTCCTTAGAGCCCCAGATGCCACCAGTCATCTGACACCCAGAGCCTGGGCCAATGACTTCGTTTTCCCCATGGAAAATGGCCTCCATTTCTGGCCACTCGCCCTGACCAAGAGGGTGGTGCCCAGCAAGAAATTTGCAAGCTTTGCTGGATTGCTCCAAATCTAAAGCTACCACTTGTTGTTCTTCTATTTCTCTAGAGTCCCATCATGCTGTTCTCAGATTGCTAAAGTCCATACCTCCTCGGTGTGTTCTTATGGCTGCAGATCTTCACAGCACAGACGCTTTCTTCTGCATGCTGTTCTTTCCCAGTTCAGGGCTCCTTCAAGGCTCTCCCTGAATGGCTACGCCGCCCCCTTTTATCCCAGTTCTCTTCAATGCTCACAGCTGCAGCCCATCAAGGACAACCAGGACCTGTGGGACAGATATTCAAATAGAATCCATTTCCTCTACTCTAGCCAGTAAGTACTACCCTACAAGTCCTCAGAACCCCAAAGGCCACCTTTCATCTGACACCCAGACCCTGGGGAAAGGACTTCTTTTTCCCATGGCAAATGGCCTCCCTTGGCAGCCACTCACCCTGGCAGAAAGTGGGAGCCTAGCTAGAATGATGCAATCGTTGCTGGATTTTTCCAAAAGAAAAGCTGGCAGCAACTAGGGCCCTGGAAGTACTTAGAGCCTCAAACGCCACCTTGAACATATTCCTGAGACCCTGGGGAAAGGACTTCGTTTTTCCCATGGAAAATGGCCTTCATTTGTGGCCACTCTGCCTGGCAGGCAGGGCAGTGCCAAGCCAGGAATCTACAAACTGTGCTGGATCCTTCCAGAACGAAAGCTGCCAGCAACTAGGACCCTGCAAGTCCTTAGAGCCCCAGATGCCACCAGTCATCTGACACCCAGAGCCTGGGCCAATGACTTCGTTTTCCCCATGGAAAATGGCCTCCATTTCTGGCCACTCGCCCTGACCAAGAGGGTGGTGCCCAGCAAGAAATTTGCAAGCTTTGCTGGATTGCTCCAAATCTAAAGCTACCACTTGTTGTTCTTCTATTTCTCTAGAGTCCCATCATGCTGTTCTCAGATTGCTAAAGTCCATACCTCCTCGGTGTGTTCTTATGGCTGCAGATCTTCACAGCACAGACGCTTTCTTCTGCATGCTGTTCTTTCCCAGTTCAGGGCTCCTTCAAGGCTCTCCCTGAATGGCTACGCCGCCCCCTTTTATCCCAGTTCTCTTCAATGCTCACAGCTGCAGCCCATCAAGGACAACCAGGACCTGTGGGACAGATATTCAAATAGAATCCATTTCCTCTACTCTAGCCAGTAAGTACTACCCTACAAGTCCTCAGAACCCCAAAGGCCACCTTTCATCTGACACCCAGACCCTGGGGAAAGGACTTCTTTTTCCCATGGCAAATGGCCTCCCTTGGCAGCCACTCACCCTGGCAGAAAGTGGGAGCCTAGCTAGAATGATGCAATCGTTGCTGGATTTTTCCAAAAGAAAAGCTGCCAGCAACTAGGGCCCTGGAAGTACTTAGAGCCTCAAACGCCACCTTGAACATATTCCTGAGACCCTGGGGAAAGGACTTCGTTTTTCCCATGGGAAATGGCCTTCATTTGTGGCCACTTGGCCTGGCAGGCAGGGCAGTGCCAAGCCAGGAATCTACATACTCTGCTGGATCCTTCCAGAACGAAAGCTGCCAGCAACTAGGACCCTGCAAGTCCTTAGAGCCCCAGATGCCACCAGTCATCTGACACCCAGAGCCTGGGCCAATGACTTCGTTTTCCCCATGGAAAATGGCCTCCATTTCTGGCCACTCGCCCTGACCAAGAGGGTGGTGCCCAGCAAGAAATTTGCAAGCTTTGCTGGATTGCTCCAAATCTAAAGCTACCACTTGTTGTTCTTCTATTTCTCTAGAGTCCCATCATGCTGTTCTCAGATTGCTAAAGTCCATACCTCCTCGGTGTGTTCTTATGGCTGCAGATCTTCACAGCACAGACGCTTTCTTCTGCATGCTGTTCTTTCCCAGTTCAGGGCTCCTTCAAGGCTCTCCCTGAATGGCTACGCCGCCCCCTTTTATCCCAGTTCTCTTCAATGCTCACAGCTGCAGCCCATCAAGGACAACCAGGACCTGTGGGACAGATATTCAAATAGAATCCATTTCCTCTACTCTAGCCAGTAAGTACTACCCTACAAGTCCTCAGAACCCCAAAGGCCACCTTTCATCTGACACCCAGACCCTGGGGAAAGGACTTCTTTTTCCCATGGCAAATGGCCTCCCTTGGCAGCCACTCACCCTGGCAGAAAGTGGGAGCCTAGCTAGAATGATGCAATCGTTGCTGGATTTTTCCAAAAGAAAAGCTGGCAGCAACTAGGGCCCTGGAAGTACTTAGAGCCTCAAACGCCACCTTGAACATATTCCTGAGACCCTGGGGAAAGGACTTCGTTTTTCCCATGGAAAATGGCCTTCATTTGTGGCCACTCTGCCTGGCAGGCAGGGCAGTGCCAAGCCAGGAATCTACAAACTGTGCTGGATCCTTCCAGAACGAAAGCTGCCAGCAACTAGGACCCTGCAAGTCCTTACAGCCCCAGATGCCACCAGTCATCTGACACCCAGAGCCTGGGCCAATGACTTCGTTTTCCCCATGGAAAATGGCCTCCATTTCTGGCCACTCGCCCTGACCAAGAGGGTGGTGCCCAGCAAGAAATTTGCAAGCTTTGCTGGATTGCTCCAAATCTAAAGCTACCACTTGTTGTTCTTCTATTTCTCTAGAGTCCCATCATGCTGTTCTCAGATTGCTAAAGTCCATACCTCCTCGGTGTGTTCTTATGGCTGCAGATCTTCACAGCACAGACGCTTTCTTCTGCATGCTGTTCTTTCCCAGTTCAGGGCTCCTTCAAGGCTCTCCCTGAATGGCTACGCCGCCCCCTTTTATCCCAGTTCTCTTCAATGCTCACAGCTGCAGCCCATCAAGGACAACCAGGACCTGTGGGACAGATATTCAAATAGAATCCATTTCCTCTACTCTAGCCAGTAAGTAGTACCCTACAAGTCCTCAGAACCCCAAAGGCCACCTTTCATCTGACACCCAGACCCTGGGGAAAGGACTTCTTTTTCCCATGGCAAATGGCCTCCCTTGGCAGCCACTCACCCTGGCAGAAAGTGGGAGCCTAGCTAGAATGATGCAATCGTTGCTGGATTTTTCCAAAAGAAAAGCTGGCAGCAACTAGGGCCCTGGAAGTACTTAGAGCCTCAAACGCCACCTTGAACATATTCCTGAGACCCTGGGGAAAGGACTTCGTTTTTCCCATGGAAAATGGCCTTCATTTGTGGCCACTCTGCCTGGCAGGCAGGGCAGTGCCAAGCCAGGAATCTACAAACTGTGCTGGATCCTTCCAGAACGAAAGCTGCCAGCAACTAGGACCCTGCAAGTCCTTACAGCCCCAGATGCCACCAGTCATCTGACACCCAGAGCCTGGGCCAATGACTTCGTTTTCCCCATGGAAAATGGCCTCCATTTCTGGCCACTCGCCCTGACCAAGAGGGTGGTGCCCAGCAAGAAATTTGCAAGCTTTGCTGGATTGCTCCAAATCGAAAGCTGCCACTTGTTGTTGTTCTATTTCTCTAGAGTCCCATCATGCTGTTCTCAGATTGCTAAAGTCCATACCTCCTCGGTGTGTTCTTATGGCTGCAGATCTTCACAGCACAGACGCTTTCTTCTGCATGCTGTTCTTTCCCAGTTCAGGGCTCCTTCAAGGCTCTCCCTGAATGGCTACGCCGCCCCCTTTTATCCCAGTTCTCTTCAATGCTCACAGCTGCAGCCCATCAAGGACAACCAGGACCTGTGGGGCAAAGCCTCTAGACAGATATTCAAATAGAATCCATTTCCTCTACTCTAGCCAGTAAGTACTACCCTACAAGTCCTCAGAACCCCAAAGGCCACCTTTCATCTGACACCCAGACCCTGGGGAAAGGACTTCTTTTTCCCATGGCAAATGGCCTCCCTTGGCAGCCACTCACCCTGGCAGAAAGTGGGAGCCTAGCTAGAATGATGCAATCGTTGCTGGATTTTTCCAAAAGAAAAGCTGGCAGCAACTAGGGCCCTGGAAGTACTTAGAGCCTCAAACGCCACCTTGAACATATTACTGAGACCCTGGGGAAAGGACTTCGTTTTTCCCATGGAAAATGGCCTTCATTTGTGGCCACTCTGCCTGGCAGGCAGGGCAGTGCCAAGCCAGGAATCTACAAACTGTGCTGGATCCTTCCAGAACGAAAGCTGCCAGCAACTAGGACCCTGCAAGTCCTTACAGCCCCAGATGCCACCAGTCATCTGACACCCAGAGCCTGGGCCAATGACTTCGTTTTCCCCATGGAAAATGGCCTCCATTTCTGGCCACTCGCCCTGACCAAGAGGGTGGTGCCCAGCAAGAAATTTGCAAGCTTTGCTGGATTGCTCCAAATCTAAAGCTGCCACTTGTTGTTCTATTTCTCTAGAGTCCCATCATGCTGTTCTCAGATTGCTAAAGTCCATACCTCCTCGGTGTGTTCTTATGGCTGCAGATCTTCACAGCACAGACGCTTTCTTCTGCATGCTGTTCTTTCCCAGTTCAGGGCTCCTTCAAGGCTCTCCCTGAATGGCTACGCCGCCCCCTTTTATCCCAGTTCTCTTCAATGCTCACAGCTGCAGCCCATCAAGGACAACCAGGACCTGTGGGACAGATATTCAAATAGAATCCATTTCCTCTACTCTAGCCAGTAAGTACTACCCTACAAGTCCTCAGAACCCCAAAGGCCACCTTTCATCTGACACCCAGACCCTGGGGAAAGGACTTCTTTTTCCCATGGCAAATGGCCTCCCTTGGCAGCCACTCACCCTGGCAGAAAGTGGGAGCCTAGCTAGAATGATGCAATCGTTGCTGGATTTTTCCAAAAGAAAAGCTGGCAGCAACTAGGGCCCTGGAAGTACTTAGAGCCTCAAACGCCACCTTGAACATATTACTGAGACCCTGGGGAAAGGACTTCGTTTTTCCCATGGAAAATGGCCTTCATTTGTGGCCACTTGGCCTGGCAGGCAGGGCAGTGCCAAGCCAGGAATCTACAAACTCTGCTGGATCCTTCCAGAACGAAAGCTGCCAGCAACTAGGACCCTGCAAGTCCTTAGAGCCCCAGATGCCACCAGTCATCTGACACCCAGAGCCTGGGCCAATGACTTCGTTTTCCCCATGGAAAATGGCCTCCATTTCTGGCCACTCGCCCTGACCAAGAGGGTGGTGCCCAGCAAGAAATTTGCAAGCTTTGCTGGATTGCTCCAAATCGAAAGCTGCCACTTGTTGTTGTTCTATTTCTCTAGAGTCCCATCATGCTGTTCTCAGATTGCTAAAGTCCATACCTCCTCGGTGTGTTCTTATGGCTGCAGATCTTCACAGCACAGACGCTTTCTTCTGCATGCTGTTCTTTCCCAGTTCAGGGCTCCTTCAAGGCTCTCCCTGAATGGCTACGCCGCCCCCTTTTATCCCAGTTCTCTTCAATGCTCACAGCTGCAGCCCATCAAGGACAACCAGGACCTGTGGGGCAAAGCCTCTAGACAGATATTCAAATAGAATCCATTTCCTCTACTCTAGCCAGTAAGTACTACCCTACAAGTCCTCAGAACCCCAAAGGCCACCTTTCATCTGACACCCAGACCCTGGGGAAAGGACTTCTTTTTCCCATGGCAAATGGCCTCCCTTGGCAGCCACTCACCCTGGCAGAAAGTGGGAGCCTAGCTAGAATGATGCAATCGTTGCTGGATTTTTCCAAAAGAAAAGCTGCCAGCAACTAGGGCCCTGGAAGTACTTAGAGCCTCAAACGCCACCTTGAACATATTACTGAGACCCTGGGGAAAGGACTTCGTTTTTCCCATGGGAAATGGCCTTCATTTGTGGCCACTTGGCCTGGCAGGCAGGGCAGTGCCAAGCCAGGAATCTACAAACTGTGCTGGATCCTTCCAGAACGAAAGCTGCCAGCAACTAGGACCCTGCAAGTCCTTAGAGCCCCAGATGCCACCAGTCATCTGACACCCAGAGCCTGGGCCAATGACTTCGTTTTCCCCATGGAAAATGGCCTCCATTTCTGGCCACTCGCCCTGACCAAGAGGGTGGTGCCCAGCAAGAAATTTGCAAGCTTTGCTGGATTGCTCCAAATCGAAAGCTGCCACTTGTTGTTGTTCTATTTCTCTAGAGTCCCATAATGCTGTTCTCAGATTGCTAAAGTCCATACCTCCTCGGTGTGTTCTTATGGCTGCAGATCTTCACAGCACAGACGCTTTCTTCTGCATGCTGTTCTTTCCCAGTTCAGGGCTCCTTCAAGGCTCTCCCTGAATGGCTACGCCGCCCCCTTTTATCCCAGTTCTCTTCAATGCTCACAGCTGCAGCCCATCAAGGACAACCAGGACCTGTGGGACAGATATTCAAATAGAATCCATTTCCTCTACTCTAGCCAGTAAGTACTACCCTACAAGTCCTCAGAACCCCAAAGGCCACCTTTCATCTGACACCCAGACCCTGGGGAAAGGACTTCTTTTTCCCATGGCAAATGGCCTCCCTTGGCAGCCACTCACCCTGGCAGAAAGTGGGAGCCTAGCTAGAATGATGCAATCGTTGCTGGATTTTTCCAAAAGAAAAGCTGCCAGCAACTAGGGCCCTGGAAGTACTTAGAGCCTCAAACGCCACCTTGAACATATTCCTGAGACCCTGGGGAAAGGACTTCGTTTTTCCCATGGAAAATGGCCTTCATTTGTGGCCACTCTGCCTGGCAGGCAGGGCAGTGCCAAGCCAGGAATCTACAAACTCTGCTGGATCCTTCCAGAACGAAAGCTGCCAGCAACTAGGACCCTGCAAGTCCTTACAGCCCCAGATGCCACCAGTCATCTGACACCCAGAGCCTGGGCCAATGACTTCGTTTTCCCCATGGAAAATGGCCTCCATTTCTGGCCACTCGCCCTGACCAAGAGGGTGGTGCCCAGCAAGAAATTTGCAAGCTTTGCTGGATTGCTCCAAATCGAAAGCTACCACTTGTTGTTGTTCTATTTCTCTAGAGTCCCATCATGCTGTTCTCAGATTGCTAAAGTCCATACCTCCTCGGTGTGTTCTTATGGCTGCAGATCTTCACAGCACAGACGCTTTCTTCTGCATGCTGTTCTTTCCCAGTTCAAGGCTCCTTCAAGGCTCTCCCTGAATGGCTACGCCGCCCCCTTTTATCCCAGTTCTCTTCAATGCTCACAGCTGCAGCCCATCAAGGACAACCAGGACCTGTGGGGCAAAGCCTCTAGACAGATATTCAAATAGAATCCATTTCCTCTACTCTAGCCAGTAAGTACTACCCTACAAGTCCTCAGAACCCCAAAGGCCACCTTTCATCTGACACCCAGACCCTGGGGAAAGGACTTCTTTTTCCCATGGCAAATGGCCTCCCTTGGCAGCCACTCACCCTGGCAGAAAGTGGGAGCCTAGCTAGAATGATGCAATCGTTGCTGGATTTTTCCAAAAGAAAAGCTGCCAGCAACTAGGGCCCTGGAAGTACTTAGAGCCTCAAACGCCACCTTGAACATATTACTGAGACCCTGGGGAAAGGACTTCTTTTTCCCATGGAAAATGGCCTTCATTTCTGGCCACTTGGCCTGGCAGGCAGGGCAGTGCCAAGCCAGGAATCTACAAACTCTGCTGGATCCTTCCAGAACGAAAGCTGCCAGCAACTAGGACCCTGCAAGTCCTTAGAGCCCCAGATGCCACCAGTCATCTGACACCCAGAGCCTGGGCCAATGACTTCGTTTTCCCCATGGAAAATGGCCTCCATTTCTGGCCACTCGCCCTGACCAAGAGGGTGGTGCCCAGCAAGAAATTTGCAAGCTTTGCTGGATTGCTCCAAATCTAAAGCTACCACTTGTTGTTCTATTTCTCTAGAGTCCCATCATGCTGTTCTCAGATTGCTAAAGTCCATACCTCCTCGGTGTGTTCTTATGGCTGCAGATCTTCACAGCACAGACGCTTTCTTCTGCATGCTGTTCTTTCCCAGTTCAGGGCTCCTTCAAGGCTCTCCCTGAATGGCTACGCCGCCCCCTTTTATCCCAGTTCTCTTCAATGCTCACAGCTGCAGCCCATCAAGGACAACCAGGACCTGTGGGACAGATATTCAAATAGAATCCATTTCCTCTACTCTAGCCAGTAAGTAGTACCCTACAAGTCCTCAGAACCCCAAAGGCCACCTTTCATCTGACACCCAGACCCTGGGGAAAGGACTTCTTTTTCCCATGGCAAATGGCCTCCCTTGGCAGCCACTCACCCTGGCAGAAAGTGGGAGCCTAGCTAGAATGATGCAATCGTTGCTGGATTTTTCCAAAAGAAAAGCTGGCAGCAACTAGGGCCCTGGAAGTACTTAGAGCCTCAAACGCCACCTTGAACATATTCCTGAGACCCTGGGGAAAGGACTTCGTTTTTCCCATGGAAAATGGCCTTCATTTGTGGCCACTCTGCCTGGCAGGCAGGGCAGTGCCAAGCCAGGAATCTACAAACTGTGCTGGATCCTTCCAGAACGAAAGCTGCCAGCAACTAGGACCCTGCAAGTCCTTACAGCCCCAGATGCCACCAGTCATCTGACACCCAGAGCCTGGGCCAATGACTTCGTTTTCCCCATGGAAAATGGCCTCCATTTCTGGCCACTCGCCCTGACCAAGAGGGTGGTGCCCAGCAAGAAATTTGCAAGCTTTGCTGGATTGCTCCAAATCTAAAGCTACCACTTGTTGTTCTTCTATTTCTCTAGAGTCCCATCATGCTGTTCTCAGATTGCTAAAGTCCATACCTCCTCGGTGTGTTCTTATGGCTGCAGATCTTCACAGCACAGACGCTTTCTTCTGCATGCTGTTCTTTCCCAGTTCAGGGCTCCTTCAAGGCTCTCCCTGAATGGCTACGCCGCCCCCTTTTATCCCAGTTCTCTTCAATGCTCACAGCTGCAGCCCATCAAGGACAACCAGGACCTGTGGGACAGATATTCAAATAGAATCCATTTCCTCTACTCTAGCCAGTAAGTAGTACCCTACAAGTCCTCAGAACCCCAAAGGCCACCTTTCATCTGACACCCAGACCCTGGGGAAAGGACTTCTTTTTCCCATGGCAAATGGCCTCCCTTGGCAGCCACTCACCCTGGCAGAAAGTGGGAGCCTAGCTAGAATGATGCAATCGTTGCTGGATTTTTCCAAAAGAAAAGCTGGCAGCAACTAGGGCCCTGGAAGTACTTAGAGCCTCAAACGCCACCTTGAACATATTACTGAGACCCTGGGGAAAGGACTTCGTTTTTCCCATGGAAAATGGCCTTCATTTGTGGCCACTCTGCCTGGCAGGCAGGGCAGTGCCAAGCCAGGAATCTACAAACTCTGCTGGATCCTTCCAGAACGAAAGCTGCCAGCAACTAGGACCCTGCAAGTCCTTAGAGCCCCAGATGCCACCAGTCATCTGACACCCAGAGCCTGGGCCAATGACTTCGTTTTCCCCATGGAAAATGGCCTCCATTTCTGGCCACTCGCCCTGACCAAGAGGGTGGTGCCCAGCAAGAAATTTGCAAGCTTTGCTGGATTGCTCCAAATCTAAAGCTACCACTTGTTGTTCTTCTATTTCTCTAGAGTCCCATCATGCTGTTCTCAGATTGCTAAAGTCCATACCTCCTCGGTGTGTTCTTATGGCTGCAGATCTTCACAGCACAGACGCTTTCTTCTGCATGCTGTTCTTTCCCAGTTCAGGGCTCCTTCAAGGCTCTCCCTGAATGGCTACGCCGCCCCCTTTTATCCCAGTTCTCTTCAATGCTCACAGCTGCAGCCCATCAAGGACAACCAGGACCTGTGGGACAGATATTCAAATAGAATCCATTTCCTCTACTCTAGCCAGTAAGTAGTACCCTACAAGTCCTCAGAACCCCAAAGGCCACCTTTCATCTGACACCCAGACCCTGGGGAAAGGACTTCTTTTTCCCATGGCAAATGGCCTCCCTTGGCAGCCACTCACCCTGGCAGAAAGTGGGAGCCTAGCTAGAATGATGCAATCGTTGCTGGATTTTTCCAAAAGAAAAGCTGCCAGCAACTAGGGCCCTGGAAGTACTTAGAGCCTCAAACGCCACCTTGAACATATTCCTGAGACCCTGGGGAAAGGACTTCGTTTTTCCCATGGGAAATGGCCTTCATTTGTGGCCACTTGGCCTGGCAGGCAGGGCAGTGCCAAGCCAGGAATCTACAAACTCTGCTGGATCCTTCCAGAACGAAAGCTGCCAGCAACTAGGACCCTGCAAGTCCTTAGAGCCCCAGATGCCACCAGTCATCTGACACCCAGAGCCTGGGCCAATGACTTCGTTTTCCCCATGGAAAATGGCCTCCATTTCTGGCCACTCGCCCTGACCAAGAGGGTGGTGCCCAGCAAGAAATTTGCAAGCTTTGCTGGATTGCTCCAAATCTAAAGCTACCACTTGTTGTTGTTCTATTTCTCTAGAGTCCCATCATGCTGTTCTCAGATTGCTAAAGTCCATACCTCCTCGGTGTGTTCTTATGGCTGCAGATCTTCACAGCACAGACGCTTTCTTCTGCATGCTGTTCTTTCCCAGTTCAGGGCTCCTTCAAGGCTCTCCCTGAATGGCTACGCCGCCCCCTTTTATCCCAGTTCTCTTCAATGCTCACAGCTGCAGCCCATCAAGGACAACCAGGACCTGTGGGACAGATATTCAAATAGAATCCATTTCCTCTACTCTAGCCAGTAAGTACTACCCTACAAGTCCTCAGAACCCCAAAGGCCACCTTTCATCTGACACCCAGACCCTGGGGAAAGGACTTCTTTTTCCCATGGCAAATGGCCTCCCTTGGCAGCCACTCACCCTGGCAGAAAGTGGGAGCCTAGCTAGAATGATGCAATCGTTGCTGGATTTTTCCAAAAGAAAAGCTGGCAGCAACTAGGGCCCTGGAAGTACTTAGAGCCTCAAACGCCACCTTGAACATATTCCTGAGACCCTGGGGAAAGGACTTCGTTTTTCCCATGGAAAATGGCCTTCATTTGTGGCCACTCTGCCTGGCAGGCAGGGCAGTGCCAAGCCAGGAATCTACAAACTGTGCTGGATCCTTCCAGAACGAAAGCTGCCAGCAACTAGGACCCTGCAAGTCCTTACAGCCCCAGATGCCACCAGTCATCTGACACCCAGAGCCTGGGCCAATGACTTCGTTTTCCCCATGGAAAATGGCCTCCATTTCTGGCCACTCGCCCTGACCAAGAGGGTGGTGCCCAGCAAGAAATTTGCAAGCTTTGCTGGATTGCTCCAAATCTAAAGCTACCACTTGTTGTTGTTCTATTTCTCTAGAGTCCCATCATGCTGTTCTCAGATTGCTAAAGTCCATACCTCCTCGGTGTGTTCTTATGGCTGCAGATCTTCACAGCACAGACGCTTTCTTCTGCATGCTGTTCTTTCCCAGTTCAGGGCTCCTTCAAGGCTCTCCCTGAATGGCTACGCCGCCCCCTTTTATCCCAGTTCTCTTCAATGCTCACAGCTGCAGCCCATCAAGGACAACCAGGACCTGTGGGACAGATATTCAAATAGAATCCATTTCCTCTACTCTAGCCAGTAAGTAGTACCCTACAAGTCCTCAGAACCCCAAAGGCCACCTTTCATCTGACACCCAGACCCTGGGGAAAGGACTTCTTTTTCCCATGGCAAATGGCCTCCCTTGGCAGCCACTCACCCTGGCAGAAAGTGGGAGCCTAGCTAGAATGATGCAATCGTTGCTGGATTTTTCCAAAAGAAAAGCTGCCAGCAACTAGGGCCCTGGAAGTACTTAGAGCCTCAAACGCCACCTTGAACATATTACTGAGACCCTGGGGAAAGGACTTCGTTTTTCCCATGGAAAATGGCCTTCATTTGTGGCCACTCTGCCTGGCAGGCAGGGCAGTGCCAAGCCAGGAATCTACAAACTCTGCTGGATCCTTCCAGAACGAAAGCTGCCAGCAACTAGGACCCTGCAAGTCCTTAGAGCCCCAGATGCCACCAGTCATCTGACACCCAGAGCCTGGGCCAATGACTTCGTTTTCCCCATGGAAAATGGCCTCCATTTCTGGCCACTCGCCCTGACCAAGAGGGTGGTGCCCAGCAAGAAATTTGCAAGCTTTGCTGGATTGCTCCAAATCTAAAGCTACCACTTGTTGTTCTTCTATTTCTCTAGAGTCCCATCATGCTGTTCTCAGATTGCTAAAGTCCATACCTCCTCGGTGTGTTCTTATGGCTGCAGATCTTCACAGCACAGACGCTTTCTTCTGCATGCTGTTCTTTCCCAGTTCAGGGCTCCTTCAAGGCTCTCCCTGAATGGCTACGCCGCCCCCTTTTATCCCAGTTCTCTTCAATGCTCACAGCTGCAGCCCATCAAGGACAACCAGGACCTGTGGGACAGATATTCAAATAGAATCCATTTCCTCTACTCTAGCCAGTAAGTAGTACCCTACAAGTCCTCAGAACCCCAAAGGCCACCTTTCATCTGACACCCAGACCCTGGGGAAAGGACTTCTTTTTCCCATGGCAAATGGCCTCCCTTGGCAGCCACTCACCCTGGCAGAAAGTGGGAGCCTAGCTAGAATGATGCAATCGTTGCTGGATTTTTCCAAAAGAAAAGCTGCCAGCAACTAGGGCCCTGGAAGTACTTAGAGCCTCAAACGCCACCTTGAACATATTCCTGAGACCCTGGGGAAAGGACTTCGTTTTTCCCATGGGAAATGGCCTTCATTTGTGGCCACTTGGCCTGGCAGGCAGGGCAGTGCCAAGCCAGGAATCTACAAACTCTGCTGGATCCTTCCAGAACGAAAGCTGCCAGCAACTAGGACCCTGCAAGTCCTTAGAGCCCCAGATGCCACCAGTCATCTGACACCCAGAGCCTGGGCCAATGACTTCGTTTTCCCCATGGAAAATGGCCTCCATTTCTGGCCACTCGCCCTGACCAAGAGGGTGGTGCCCAGCAAGAAATTTGCAAGCTTTGCTGGATTGCTCCAAATCTAAAGCTACCACTTGTTGTTCTTCTATTTCTCTAGAGTCCCATCATGCTGTTCTCAGATTGCTAAAGTCCATACCTCCTCGGTGTGTTCTTATGGCTGCAGATCTTCACAGCACAGACGCTTTCTTCTGCATGCTGTTCTTTCCCAGTTCAGGGCTCCTTCAAGGCTCTCCCTGAATGGCTACGCCGCCCCCTTTTATCCCAGTTCTCTTCAATGCTCACAGCTGCAGCCCATCAAGGACAACCAGGACCTGTGGGACAGATATTCAAATAGAATCCATTTCCTCTACTCTAGCCAGTAAGTACTACCCTACAAGTCCTCAGAACCCCAAAGGCCACCTTTCATCTGACACCCAGACCCTGGGGAAAGGACTTCTTTTTCCCATGGCAAATGGCCTCCCTTGGCAGCCACTCACCCTGGCAGAAAGTGGGAGCCTAGCTAGAATGATGCAATCGTTGCTGGATTTTTCCAAAAGAAAAGCTGGCAGCAACTAGGGCCCTGGAAGTACTTAGAGCCTCAAACGCCACCTTGAACATATTCCTGAGACCCTGGGGAAAGGACTTCGTTTTTCCCATGGAAAATGGCCTTCATTTGTGGCCACTCTGCCTGGCAGGCAGGGCAGTGCCAAGCCAGGAATCTACAAACTGTGCTGGATCCTTCCAGAACGAAAGCTGCCAGCAACTAGGACCCTGCAAGTCCTTAGAGCCCCAGATGCCACCAGTCATCTGACACCCAGAGCCTGGGCCAATGACTTCGTTTTCCCCATGGAAAATGGCCTCCATTTCTGGCCACTCGCCCTGACCAAGAGGGTGGTGCCCAGCAAGAAATTTGCAAGCTTTGCTGGATTGCTCCAAATCTAAAGCTACCACTTGTTGTTCTTCTATTTCTCTAGAGTCCCATCATGCTGTTCTCAGATTGCTAAAGTCCATACCTCCTCGGTGTGTTCTTATGGCTGCAGATCTTCACAGCACAGACGCTTTCTTCTGCATGCTGTTCTTTCCCAGTTCAGGGCTCCTTCAAGGCTCTCCCTGAATGGCTACGCCGCCCCCTTTTATCCCAGTTCTCTTCAATGCTCACAGCTGCAGCCCATCAAGGACAACCAGGACCTGTGGGACAGATATTCAAATAGAATCCATTTCCTCTACTCTAGCCAGTAAGTAGTACCCTACAAGTCCTCAGAACCCCAAAGGCCACCTTTCATCTGACACCCAGACCCTGGGGAAAGGACTTCTTTTTCCCATGGCAAATGGCCTCCCTTGGCAGCCACTCACCCTGGCAGAAAGTGGGAGCCTAGCTAGAATGATGCAATCGTTGCTGGATTTTTCCAAAAGAAAAGCTGGCAGCAACTAGGGCCCTGGAAGTACTTAGAGCCTCAAACGCCACCTTGAACATATTCCTGAGACCCTGGGGAAAGGACTTCGTTTTTCCCATGGAAAATGGCCTTCATTTGTGGCCACTCTGCCTGGCAGGCAGGGCAGTGCCAAGCCAGGAATCTACAAACTGTGCTGGATCCTTCCAGAACGAAAGCTGCCAGCAACTAGGACCCTGCAAGTCCTTACAGCCCCAGATGCCACCAGTCATCTGACACCCAGAGCCTGGGCCAATGACTTCGTTTTCCCCATGGAAAATGGCCTCCATTTCTGGCCACTCGCCCTGACCAAGAGGGTGGTGCCCAGCAAGAAATTTGCAAGCTTTGCTGGATTGCTCCAAATCGAAAGCTGCCACTTGTTGTTGTTCTATTTCTCTAGAGTCCCATCATGCTGTTCTCAGATTGCTAAAGTCCATACCTCCTCGGTGTGTTCTTATGGCTGCAGATCTTCACAGCACAGACGCTTTCTTCTGCATGCTGTTCTTTCCCAGTTCAGGGCTCCTTCAAGGCTCTCCCTGAATGGCTACGCCGCCCCCTTTTATCCCAGTTCTCTTCAATGCTCACAGCTGCAGCCCATCAAGGACAACCAGGACCTGTGGGGCAAAGCCTCTAGACAGATATTCAAATAGAATCCATTTCCTCTACTCTAGCCAGTAAGTACTACCCTACAAGTCCTCAGAACCCCAAAGGCCACCTTTCATCTGACACCCAGACCCTGGGGAAAGGACTTCTTTTTCCCATGGCAAATGGCCTCCCTTGGCAGCCACTCACCCTGGCAGAAAGTGGGAGCCTAGCTAGAATGATGCAATCGTTGCTGGATTTTTCCAAAAGAAAAGCTGGCAGCAACTAGGGCCCTGGAAGTACTTAGAGCCTCAAACGCCACCTTGAACATATTACTGAGACCCTGGGGAAAGGACTTCGTTTTTCCCATGGAAAATGGCCTTCATTTGTGGCCACTCTGCCTGGCAGGCAGGGCAGTGCCAAGCCAGGAATCTACAAACTGTGCTGGATCCTTCCAGAACGAAAGCTGCCAGCAACTAGGACCCTGCAAGTCCTTACAGCCCCAGATGCCACCAGTCATCTGACACCCAGAGCCTGGGCCAATGACTTCGTTTTCCCCATGGAAAATGGCCTCCATTTCTGGCCACTCGCCCTGACCAAGAGGGTGGTGCCCAGCAAGAAATTTGCAAGCTTTGCTGGATTGCTCCAAATCTAAAGCTGCCACTTGTTGTTCTATTTCTCTAGAGTCCCATCATGCTGTTCTCAGATTGCTAAAGTCCATACCTCCTCGGTGTGTTCTTATGGCTGCAGATCTTCACAGCACAGACGCTTTCTTCTGCATGCTGTTCTTTCCCAGTTCAGGGCTCCTTCAAGGCTCTCCCTGAATGGCTACGCCGCCCCCTTTTATCCCAGTTCTCTTCAATGCTCACAGCTGCAGCCCATCAAGGACAACCAGGACCTGTGGGACAGATATTCAAATAGAATCCATTTCCTCTACTCTAGCCAGTAAGTAGTACCCTACAAGTCCTCAGAACCCCAAAGGCCACCTTTCATCTGACACCCAGACCCTGGGGAAAGGACTTCTTTTTCCCATGGCAAATGGCCTCCCTTGGCAGCCACTCACCCTGGCAGAAAGTGGGAGCCTAGCTAGAATGATGCAATCGTTGCTGGATTTTTCCAAAAGAAAAGCTGGCAGCAACTAGGGCCCTGGAAGTACTTAGAGCCTCAAACGCCACCTTGAACATATTCCTGAGACCCTGGGGAAAGGACTTCGTTTTTCCCATGGAAAATGGCCTTCATTTGTGGCCACTCTGCCTGGCAGGCAGGGCAGTGCCAAGCCAGGAATCTACAAACTGTGCTGGATCCTTCCAGAACGAAAGCTGCCAGCAACTAGGACCCTGCAAGTCCTTACAGCCCCAGATGCCACCAGTCATCTGACACCCAGAGCCTGGGCCAATGACTTCGTTTTCCCCATGGAAAATGGCCTCCATTTCTGGCCACTCGCCCTGACCAAGAGGGTGGTGCCCAGCAAGAAATTTGCAAGCTTTGCTGGATTGCTCCAAATCGAAAGCTACCACTTGTTGTTGTTCTATTTCTCTAGAGTCCCATCATGCTGTTCTCAGATTGCTAAAGTCCATACCTCCTCGGTGTGTTCTTATGGCTGCAGATCTTCACAGCACAGACGCTTTCTTCTGCATGCTGTTCTTTCCCAGTTCAGGGCTCCTTCAAGGCTCTCCCTGAATGGCTACGCCGCCCCCTTTTATCCCAGTTCTCTTCAATGCTCACAGCTGCAGCCCATCAAGGACAACCAGGACCTGTGGGACAGATATTCAAATAGAATCCATTTCCTCTACTCTAGCCAGTAAGTACTACCCTACAAGTCCTCAGAACCCCAAAGGCCACCTTTCATCTGACACCCAGACCCTGGGGAAAGGACTTCTTTTTCCCATGGCAAATGGCCTCCCTTGGCAGCCACTCACCCTGGCAGAAAGTGGGAGCCTAGCTAGAATGATGCAATCGTTGCTGGATTTTTCCAAAAGAAAAGCTGCCAGCAACTAGGGCCCTGGAAGTACTTAGAGCCTCAAACGCCACCTTGAACATATTCCTGAGACCCTGGGGAAAGGACTTCGTTTTTCCCATGGAAAATGGCCTTCATTTGTGGCCACTCTGCCTGGCAGGCAGGGCAGTGCCAAGCCAGGAATCTACAAACTCTGCTGGATCCTTCCAGAACGAAAGCTGCCAGCAACTAGGACCCTGCAAGTCCTTACAGCCCCAGATGCCACCAGTCATCTGACACCCAGAGCCTGGGCCAATGACTTCGTTTTCCCCATGGAAAATGGCCTCCATTTCTGGCCACTCGCCCTGACCAAGAGGGTGGTGCCCAGCAAGAAATTTGCAAGCTTTGCTGGATTGCTCCAAATCGAAAGCTGCCACTTGTTGTTGTTCTATTTCTCTAGAGTCCCATCATGCTGTTCTCAGATTGCTAAAGTCCATACCTCCTCGGTGTGTTCTTATGGCTGCAGATCTTCACAGCACAGACGCTTTCTTCTGCATGCTGTTCTTTCCCAGTTCAGGGCTCCTTCAAGGCTCTCCCTGAATGGCTAAGCCGCCCCCTTTTATCCCAGTTCTCTTCAATGCTCACAGCTGCAGCCCATCAAGGACAACCAGGACCTGTGGGGCAAAGCCTCTAGACAGATATTCAAATAGAATCCATTTCCTCTACTCTAGCCAGTAAGTACCACCCTACAAGTCCTCAGAACCCCAAAGGCCACCTTTCATCTGACACCCAGACCCTGGGGAAAGGACTTCTTTTTCCCATGGCAAATGGCCTCCCTTGGCAGCCACTCACCCTGGCAGAAAGTGGGAGCCTAGCTAGAATGATGCAATCGTTGCTGGATTTTTCCAAAAGAAAAGCTGCCAGCAACTAGGGCCCTGGAAGTACTTAGAGCCTCAAACGCCACCTTGAACATATTCCTGAGACCCTGGGGAAAGGACTTCGTTTTTCCCATGGAAAATGGCCTTCATTTGTGGCCACTCTGCCTGGCAGGCAGGGCAGTGCCAAGCCAGGAATCTACAAACTCTGCTGGATCCTTCCAGAACGAAAGCTGCCAGCAACTAGGACCCTGCAAGTCCTTAGAGCCCCAGATGCCACCAGTCATCTGACACCCAGAGCCTGGGCCAATGACTTCGTTTTCCCCATGGAAAATGGCCTCCATTTCTGGCCACTCGCCCTGACCAAGAGGGTGGTGCCCAGCAAGAAATTTGCAAGCTTTGCTGGATTGCTCCAAATCTAAAGCTACCACTTGTTGTTCTTCTATTTCTCTAGAGTCCCATCATGCTGTTCTCAGATTGCTAAAGTCCATACCTCCTCGGTGTGTTCTTATGGCTGCAGATCTTCACAGCACAGACGCTTTCTTCTGCATGCTGTTCTTTCCCAGTTCAGGGCTCCTTCAAGGCTCTCCCTGAATGGCTACGCCGCCCCCTTTTATCCCAGTTCTCTTCAATGCTCACAGCTGCAGCCCATCAAGGACAACCAGGACCTGTGGGACAGATATTCAAATAGAATCCATTTCCTCTACTCTAGCCAGTAAGTACTACCCTACAAGTCCTCAGAACCCCAAAGGCCACCTTTCATCTGACACCCAGACCCTGGGGAAAGGACTTCTTTTTCCCATGGCAAATGGCCTCCCTTGGCAGCCACTCACCCTGGCAGAAAGTGGGAGCCTAGCTAGAATGATGCAATCGTTGCTGGATTTTTCCAAAAGAAAAGCTGGCAGCAACTAGGGCCCTGGAAGTACTTAGAGCCTCAAACGCCACCTTGAACATATTCCTGAGACCCTGGGGAAAGGACTTCGTTTTTCCCATGGAAAATGGCCTTCATTTGTGGCCACTCTGCCTGGCAGGCAGGGCAGTGCCAAGCCAGGAATCTACAAACTGTGCTGGATCCTTCCAGAACGAAAGCTGCCAGCAACTAGGACCCTGCAAGTCCTTAGAGCCCCAGATGCCACCAGTCATCTGACACCCAGAGCCTGGGCCAATGACTTCGTTTTCCCCATGGAAAATGGCCTCCATTTCTGGCCACTCGCCCTGACCAAGAGGGTGGTGCCCAGCAAGAAATTTGCAAGCTTTGCTGGATTGCTCCAAATCTAAAGCTACCACTTGTTGTTCTTCTATTTCTCTAGAGTCCCATCATGCTGTTCTCAGATTGCTAAAGTCCATACCTCCTCGGTGTGTTCTTATGGCTGCAGATCTTCACAGCACAGACGCTTTCTTCTGCATGCTGTTCTTTCCCAGTTCAGGGCTCCTTCAAGGCTCTCCCTGAATGGCTACGCCGCCCCCTTTTATCCCAGTTCTCTTCAATGCTCACAGCTGCAGCCCATCAAGGACAACCAGGACCTGTGGGACAGATATTCAAATAGAATCCATTTCCTCTACTCTAGCCAGTAAGTAGTACCCTACAAGTCCTCAGAACCCCAAAGGCCACCTTTCATCTGACACCCAGACCCTGGGGAAAGGACTTCTTTTTCCCATGGCAAATGGCCTCCCTTGGCAGCCACTCACCCTGGCAGAAAGTGGGAGCCTAGCTAGAATGATGCAATCGTTGCTGGATTTTTCCAAAAGAAAAGCTGCCAGCAACTAGGGCCCTGGAAGTACTTAGAGCCTCAAACGCCACCTTGAACATATTCCTGAGACCCTGGGGAAAGGACTTCGTTTTTCCCATGGGAAATGGCCTTCATTTGTGGCCACTTGGCCTGGCAGGCAGGGCAGTGCCAAGCCAGGAATCTACAAACTCTGCTGGATCCTTCCAGAACGAAAGCTGCCAGCAACTAGGACCCTGCAAGTCCTTAGAGCCCCAGATGCCACCAGTCATCTGACACCCAGAGCCTGGGCCAATGACTTCGTTTTCCCCATGGAAAATGGCCTCCATTTCTGGCCACTCGCCCTGACCAAGAGGGTGGTGCCCAGCAAGAAATTTGCAAGCTTTGCTGGATTGCTCCAAATCTAAAGCTACCACTTGTTGTTCTTCTATTTCTCTAGAGTCCCATCATGCTGTTCTCAGATTGCTAAAGTCCATACCTCCTCGGTGTGTTCTTATGGCTGCAGATCTTCACAGCACAGACGCTTTCTTCTGCATGCTGTTCTTTCCCAGTTCAGGGCTCCTTCAAGGCTCTCCCTGAATGGCTACGCCGCCCCCTTTTATCCCAGTTCTCTTCAATGCTCACAGCTGCAGCCCATCAAGGACAACCAGGACCTGTGGGACAGATATTCAAATAGAATCCATTTCCTCTACTCTAGCCAGTAAGTACTACCCTACAAGTCCTCAGAACCCCAAAGGCCACCTTTCATCTGACACCCAGACCCTGGGGAAAGGACTTCTTTTTCCCATGGCAAATGGCCTCCCTTGGCAGCCACTCACCCTGGCAGAAAGTGGGAGCCTAGCTAGAATGATGCAATCGTTGCTGGATTTTTCCAAAAGAAAAGCTGCCAGCAACTAGGGCCCTGGAAGTACTTAGAGCCTCAAACGCCACCTTGAACATATTACTGAGACCCTGGGGAAAGGACTTCGTTTTTCCCATGGAAAATGGCCTTCATTTGTGGCCACTCTGCCTGGCAGGCAGGGCAGTGCCAAGCCAGGAATCTACAAACTCTGCTGGATCCTTCCAGAACGAAAGCTGCCAGCAACTAGGACCCTGCAAGTCCTTAGAGCCCCAGATGCCACCAGTCATCTGACACCCAGAGCCTGGGCCAATGACTTCGTTTTCCCCATGGAAAATGGCCTCCATTTCTGGCCACTCGCCCTGACCAAGAGGGTGGTGCCCAGCAAGAAATTTGCAAGCTTTGCTGGATTGCTCCAAATCTAAAGCTACCACTTGTTGTTCTTCTATTTCTCTAGAGTCCCATCATGCTGTTCTCAGATTGCTAAAGTCCATACCTCCTCGGTGTGTTCTTATGGCTGCAGATCTTCACAGCACAGACGCTTTCTTCTGCATGCTGTTCTTTCCCAGTTCAGGGCTCCTTCAAGGCTCTCCCTGAATGGCTACGCCGCCCCCTTTTATCCCAGTTCTCTTCAATGCTCACAGCTGCAGCCCATCAAGGACAACCAGGACCTGTGGGACAGATATTCAAATAGAATCCATTTCCTCTACTCTAGCCAGTAAGTAGTACCCTACAAGTCCTCAGAACCCCAAAGGCCACCTTTCATCTGACACCCAGACCCTGGGGAAAGGACTTCTTTTTCCCATGGCAAATGGCCTCCCTTGGCAGCCACTCACCCTGGCAGAAAGTGGGAGCCTAGCTAGAATGATGCAATCGTTGCTGGATTTTTCCAAAAGAAAAGCTGCCAGCAACTAGGGCCCTGGAAGTACTTAGAGCCTCAAACGCCACCTTGAACATATTCCTGAGACCCTGGGGAAAGGACTTCGTTTTTCCCATGGGAAATGGCCTTCATTTGTGGCCACTTGGCCTGGCAGGCAGGGCAGTGCCAAGCCAGGAATCTACAAACTCTGCTGGATCCTTCCAGAACGAAAGCTGCCAGCAACTAGGACCCTGCAAGTCCTTAGAGCCCCAGATGCCACCAGTCATCTGACACCCAGAGCCTGGGCCAATGACTTCGTTTTCCCCATGGAAAATGGCCTCCATTTCTGGCCACTCGCCCTGACCAAGAGGGTGGTGCCCAGCAAGAAATTTGCAAGCTTTGCTGGATTGCTCCAAATCTAAAGCTACCACTTGTTGTTCTTCTATTTCTCTAGAGTCCCATCATGCTGTTCTCAGATTGCTAAAGTCCATACCTCCTCGGTGTGTTCTTATGGCTGCAGATCTTCACAGCACAGACGCTTTCTTCTGCATGCTGTTCTTTCCCAGTTCAGGGCTCCTTCAAGGCTCTCCCTGAATGGCTACGCCGCCCCCTTTTATCCCAGTTCTCTTCAATGCTCACAGCTGCAGCCCATCAAGGACAACCAGGACCTGTGGGACAGATATTCAAATAGAATCCATTTCCTCTACTCTAGCCAGTAAGTACTACCCTACAAGTCCTCAGAACCCCAAAGGCCACCTTTCATCTGACACCCAGACCCTGGGGAAAGGACTTCTTTTTCCCATGGCAAATGGCCTCCCTTGGCAGCCACTCACCCTGGCAGAAAGTGGGAGCCTAGCTAGAATGATGCAATCGTTGCTGGATTTTTCCAAAAGAAAAGCTGCCAGCAACTAGGGCCCTGGAAGTACTTAGAGCCTCAAACGCCACCTTGAACATATTCCTGAGACCCTGGGGAAAGGACTTCGTTTTTCCCATGGAAAATGGCCTTCATTTCTGGCCACTCTGCCTGGCAGGCAGGGCAGTGCCAAGCCAGGAATCTACAAACTCTGCTGGATCCTTCCAGAACGAAAGCTGCCAGCAACTAGGACCCTGCAAGTCCTTACAGCCCCAGATGCCACCAGTCATCTGACACCCAGAGCCTGGGCCAATGACTTCGTTTTCCCCATGGAAAATGGCCTCCATTTCTGGCCACTCGCCCTGACCAAGAGGGTGGTGCCCAGCAAGAAATTTGCAAGCTTTGCTGGATTGCTCCAAATCTAAAGCTACCACTTGTTCTTCTATTTCTCTAGAGTCCCATCATGCTGTTCTCAGATTGCTAAAGTCCATACCTCCTCGGTGTGTTCTTATGGCTGCAGATCTTCACAGCACAGACGCTTTCTTCTGCATGCTGTTCTTTCCCAGTTCAGGGCTCCTTCAAGGCTCTCCCTGAATGGCTACGCCGCCCCCTTTTATCCCAGTTCTCTTCAATGCTCACAGCTGCAGCCCATCAAGGACAACCAGGACCTGTGGGACAGATATTCAAATAGAATCCATTTCCTCTACTCTAGCCAGTAAGTAGTACCCTACAAGTCCTCAGAACCCCAAAGGCCACCTTTCATCTGACACCCAGACCCTGGGGAAAGGACTTCTTTTTCCCATGGCAAATGGCCTCCCTTGGCAGCCACTCACCCTGGCAGAAAGTGGGAGCCTAGCTAGAATGATGCAATCGTTGCTGGATTTTTCCAAAAGAAAAGCTGGCAGCAACTAGGGCCCTGGAAGTACTTAGAGCCTCAAACGCCACCTTGAACATATTACTGAGACCCTGGGGAAAGGACTTCGTTTTTCCCATGGAAAATGGCCTTCATTTGTGGCCACTCTGCCTGGCAGGCAGGGCAGTGCCAAGCCAGGAATCTACAAACTCTGCTGGATCCTTCCAGAACGAAAGCTGCCAGCAACTAGGACCCTGCAAGTCCTTAGAGCCCCAGATGCCACCAGTCATCTGACACCCAGAGCCTGGGCCAATGACTTCGTTTTCCCCATGGAAAATGGCCTCCATTTCTGGCCACTCGCCCTGACCAAGAGGGTGGTGCCCAGCAAGAAATTTGCAAGCTTTGCTGGATTGCTCCAAATCTAAAGCTACCACTTGTTGTTCTTCTATTTCTCTAGAGTCCCATCATGCTGTTCTCAGATTGCTAAAGTCCATACCTCCTCGGTGTGTTCTTATGGCTGCAGATCTTCACAGCACAGACGCTTTCTTCTGCATGCTGTTCTTTCCCAGTTCAGGGCTCCTTCAAGGCTCTCCCTGAATGGCTACGCCGCCCCCTTTTATCCCAGTTCTCTTCAATGCTCACAGCTGCAGCCCATCAAGGACAACCAGGACCTGTGGGACAGATATTCAAATAGAATCCATTTCCTCTACTCTAGCCAGTAAGTACTACCCTACAAGTCCTCAGAACCCCAAAGGCCACCTTTCATCTGACACCCAGACCCTGGGGAAAGGACTTCTTTTTCCCATGGCAAATGGCCTCCCTTGGCAGCCACTCACCCTGGCAGAAAGTGGGAGCCTAGCTAGAATGATGCAATCGTTGCTGGATTTTTCCAAAAGAAAAGCTGCCAGCAACTAGGGCCCTGGAAGTACTTAGAGCCTCAAACGCCACCTTGAACATATTCCTGAGACCCTGGGGAAAGGACTTCGTTTTTCCCATGGAAAATGGCCTTCATTTGTGGCCACTCTGCCTGGCAGGCAGGGCAGTGCCAAGCCAGGAATCTACAAACTCTGCTGGATCCTTCCAGAACGAAAGCTGCCAGCAACTAGGACCCTGCAAGTCCTTAGAGCCCCAGATGCCACCAGTCATCTGACACCCAGAGCCTGGGCCAATGACTTCGTTTTCCCCATGGAAAATGGCCTCCATTTCTGGCCACTCGCCCTGACCAAGAGGGTGGTGCCCAGCAAGAAATTTGCAAGCTTTGCTGGATTGCTCCAAATCTAAAGCTACCACTTGTTGTTCTTCTATTTCTCTAGAGTCCCATCATGCTGTTCTCAGATTGCTAAAGTCCATACCTCCTCGGTGTGTTCTTATGGCTGCAGATCTTCACAGCACAGACGCTTTCTTCTGCATGCTGTTCTTTCCCAGTTCAGGGCTCCTTCAAGGCTCTCCCTGAATGGCTACGCCGCCCCCTTTTATCCCAGTTCTCTTCAATGCTCACAGCTGCAGCCCATCAAGGACAACCAGGACCTGTGGGACAGATATTCAAATAGAATCCATTTCCTCTACTCTAGCCAGTAAGTACTACCCTACAAGTCCTCAGAACCCCAAAGGCCACCTTTCATCTGACACCCAGACCCTGGGGAAAGGACTTCTTTTTCCCATGGCAAATGGCCTCCCTTGGCAGCCACTCACCCTGGCAGAAAGTGGGAGCCTAGCTAGAATGATGCAATCGTTGCTGGATTTTTCCAAAAGAAAAGCTGGCAGCAACTAGGGCCCTGGAAGTACTTAGAGCCTCAAACGCCACCTTGAACATATTCCTGAGACCCTGGGGAAAGGACTTCGTTTTTCCCATGGAAAATGGCCTTCATTTGTGGCCACTCTGCCTGGCAGGCAGGGCAGTGCCAAGCCAGGAATCTACAAACTGTGCTGGATCCTTCCAGAACGAAAGCTGCCAGCAACTAGGACCCTGCAAGTCCTTAGAGCCCCAGATGCCACCAGTCATCTGACACCCAGAGCCTGGGCCAATGACTTCGTTTTCCCCATGGAAAATGGCCTCCATTTCTGGCCACTCGCCCTGACCAAGAGGGTGGTGCCCAGCAAGAAATTTGCAAGCTTTGCTGGATTGCTCCAAATCTAAAGCTACCACTTGTTGTTCTTCTATTTCTCTAGAGTCCCATCATGCTGTTCTCAGATTGCTAAAGTCCATACCTCCTCGGTGTGTTCTTATGGCTGCAGATCTTCACAGCACAGACGCTTTCTTCTGCATGCTGTTCTTTCCCAGTTCAGGGCTCCTTCAAGGCTCTCCCTGAATGGCTACGCCGCCCCCTTTTATCCCAGTTCTCTTCAATGCTCACAGCTGCAGCCCATCAAGGACAACCAGGACCTGTGGGACAGATATTCAAATAGAATCCATTTCCTCTACTCTAGCCAGTAAGTAGTACCCTACAAGTCCTCAGAACCCCAAAGGCCACCTTTCATCTGACACCCAGACCCTGGGGAAAGGACTTCTTTTTCCCATGGCAAATGGCCTCCCTTGGCAGCCACTCACCCTGGCAGAAAGTGGGAGCCTAGCTAGAATGATGCAATCGTTGCTGGATTTTTCCAAAAGAAAAGCTGGCAGCAACTAGGGCCCTGGAAGTACTTAGAGCCTCAAACGCCACCTTGAACATATTCCTGAGACCCTGGGGAAAGGACTTCGTTTTTCCCATGGAAAATGGCCTTCATTTGTGGCCACTCTGCCTGGCAGGCAGGGCAGTGCCAAGCCAGGAATCTACAAACTGTGCTGGATCCTTCCAGAACGAAAGCTGCCAGCAACTAGGACCCTGCAAGTCCTTACAGCCCCAGATGCCACCAGTCATCTGACACCCAGAGCCTGGGCCAATGACTTCGTTTTCCCCATGGAAAATGGCCTCCATTTCTGGCCACTCGCCCTGACCAAGAGGGTGGTGCCCAGCAAGAAATTTGCAAGCTTTGCTGGATTGCTCCAAATCGAAAGCTGCCACTTGTTGTTGTTCTATTTCTCTAGAGTCCCATCATGCTGTTCTCAGATTGCTAAAGTCCATACCTCCTCGGTGTGTTCTTATGGCTGCAGATCTTCACAGCACAGACGCTTTCTTCTGCATGCTGTTCTTTCCCAGTTCAGGGCTCCTTCAAGGCTCTCCCTGAATGGCTACGCCGCCCCCTTTTATCCCAGTTCTCTTCAATGCTCACAGCTGCAGCCCATCAAGGACAACCAGGACCTGTGGGGCAAAGCCTCTAGACAGATATTCAAATAGAATCCATTTCCTCTACTCTAGCCAGTAAGTACTACCCTACAAGTCCTCAGAACCCCAAAGGCCACCTTTCATCTGACACCCAGACCCTGGGGAAAGGACTTCTTTTTCCCATGGCAAATGGCCTCCCTTGGCAGCCACTCACCCTGGCAGAAAGTGGGAGCCTAGCTAGAATGATGCAATCGTTGCTGGATTTTTCCAAAAGAAAAGCTGGCAGCAACTAGGGCCCTGGAAGTACTTAGAGCCTCAAACGCCACCTTGAACATATTACTGAGACCCTGGGGAAAGGACTTCGTTTTTCCCATGGAAAATGGCCTTCATTTGTGGCCACTCTGCCTGGCAGGCAGGGCAGTGCCAAGCCAGGAATCTACAAACTGTGCTGGATCCTTCCAGAACGAAAGCTGCCAGCAACTAGGACCCTGCAAGTCCTTACAGCCCCAGATGCCACCAGTCATCTGACACCCAGAGCCTGGGCCAATGACTTCGTTTTCCCCATGGAAAATGGCCTCCATTTCTGGCCACTCGCCCTGACCAAGAGGGTGGTGCCCAGCAAGAAATTTGCAAGCTTTGCTGGATTGCTCCAAATCTAAAGCTGCCACTTGTTGTTCTATTTCTCTAGAGTCCCATCATGCTGTTCTCAGATTGCTAAAGTCCATACCTCCTCGGTGTGTTCTTATGGCTGCAGATCTTCACAGCACAGACGCTTTCTTCTGCATGCTGTTCTTTCCCAGTTCAGGGCTCCTTCAAGGCTCTCCCTGAATGGCTACGCCGCCCCCTTTTATCCCAGTTCTCTTCAATGCTCACAGCTGCAGCCCATCAAGGACAACCAGGACCTGTGGGACAGATATTCAAATAGAATCCATTTCCTCTACTCTAGCCAGTAAGTAGTACCCTACAAGTCCTCAGAACCCCAAAGGCCACCTTTCATCTGACACCCAGACCCTGGGGAAAGGACTTCTTTTTCCCATGGCAAATGGCCTCCCTTGGCAGCCACTCACCCTGGCAGAAAGTGGGAGCCTAGCTAGAATGATGCAATCGTTGCTGGATTTTTCCAAAAGAAAAGCTGGCAGCAACTAGGGCCCTGGAAGTACTTAGAGCCTCAAACGCCACCTTGAACATATTCCTGAGACCCTGGGGAAAGGACTTCGTTTTTCCCATGGAAAATGGCCTTCATTTGTGGCCACTCTGCCTGGCAGGCAGGGCAGTGCCAAGCCAGGAATCTACAAACTCTGCTGGATCCTTCCAGAACGAAAGCTGCCAGCAACTAGGACCCTGCAAGTCCTTACAGCCCCAGATGCCACCAGTCATCTGACACCCAGAGCCTGGGCCAATGACTTCGTTTTCCCCATGGAAAATGGCCTCCATTTCTGGCCACTCGCCCTGACCAAGAGGGTGGTGCCCAGCAAGAAATTTGCAAGCTTTGCTGGATTGCTCCAAATCGAAAGCTACCACTTGTTGTTGTTCTATTTCTCTAGAGTCCCATCATGCTGTTCTCAGATTGCTAAAGTCCATACCTCCTCGGTGTGTTCTTATGGCTGCAGATCTTCACAGCACAGACGCTTTCTTCTGCATGCTGTTCTTTCCCAGTTCAGGGCTCCTTCAAGGCTCTCCCTGAATGGCTACGCCGCCCCCTTTTATCCCAGTTCTCTTCAATGCTCACAGCTGCAGCCCATCAAGGACAACCAGGACCTGTGGGACAGATATTCAAATAGAATCCATTTCCTCTACTCTAGCCAGTAAGTACTACCCTACAAGTCCTCAGAACCCCAAAGGCCACCTTTCATCTGACACCCAGACCCTGGGGAAAGGACTTCTTTTTCCCATGGCAAATGGCCTCCCTTGGCAGCCACTCACCCTGGCAGAAAGTGGGAGCCTAGCTAGAATGATGCAATCGTTGCTGGATTTTTCCAAAAGAAAAGCTGCCAGCAACTAGGGCCCTGGAAGTACTTAGAGCCTCAAACGCCACCTTGAACATATTCCTGAGACCCTGGGGAAAGGACTTCGTTTTTCCCATGGAAAATGGCCTTCATTTCTGGCCACTCTGCCTGGCAGGCAGGGCAGTGCCAAGCCAGGAATCTACAAACTCTGCTGGATCCTTCCAGAACGAAAGCTGCCAGCAACTAGGACCCTGCAAGTCCTTACAGCCCCAGATGCCACCAGTCATCTGACACCCAGAGCCTGGGCCAATGACTTCGTTTTCCCCATGGAAAATGGCCTCCATTTCTGGCCACTCGCCCTGACCAAGAGGGTGGTGCCCAGCAAGAAATTTGCAAGCTTTGCTGGATTGCTCCAAATCTAAAGCTACCACTTGTTGTTCTTCTATTTCTCTAGAGTCCCATCATGCTGTTCTCAGATTGCTAAAGTCCATACCTCCTCGGTGTGTTCTTATGGCTGCAGATCTTCACAGCACAGACGCTTTCTTCTGCATGCTGTTCTTTCCCAGTTCAGGGCTCCTTCAAGGCTCTCCCTGAATGGCTACGCCGCCCCCTTTTATCCCAGTTCTCTTCAATGCTCACAGCTGCAGCCCATCAAGGACAACCAGGACCTGTGGGACAGATATTCAAATAGAATCCATTTCCTCTACTCTAGCCAGTAAGTAGTACCCTACAAGTCCTCAGAACCCCAAAGGCCACCTTTCATCTGACACCCAGACCCTGGGGAAAGGACTTCTTTTTCCCATGGCAAATGGCCTCCCTTGGCAGCCACTCACCCTGGCAGAAAGTGGGAGCCTAGCTAGAATGATGCAATCGTTGCTGGATTTTTCCAAAAGAAAAGCTGGCAGCAACTAGGGCCCTGGAAGTACTTAGAGCCTCAAACGCCACCTTGAACATATTACTGAGACCCTGGGGAAAGGACTTCGTTTTTCCCATGGAAAATGGCCTTCATTTGTGGCCACTCTGCCTGGCAGGCAGGGCAGTGCCAAGCCAGGAATCTACAAACTCTGCTGGATCCTTCCAGAACGAAAGCTGCCAGCAACTAGGACCCTGCAAGTCCTTAGAGCCCCAGATGCCACCAGTCATCTGACACCCAGAGCCTGGGCCAATGACTTCGTTTTCCCCATGGAAAATGGCCTCCATTTCTGGCCACTCGCCCTGACCAAGAGGGTGGTGCCCAGCAAGAAATTTGCAAGCTTTGCTGGATTGCTCCAAATCTAAAGCTACCACTTGTTGTTCTTCTATTTCTCTAGAGTCCCATCATGCTGTTCTCAGATTGCTAAAGTCCATACCTCCTCGGTGTGTTCTTATGGCTGCAGATCTTCACAGCACAGACGCTTTCTTCTGCATGCTGTTCTTTCCCAGTTCAGGGCTCCTTCAAGGCTCTCCCTGAATGGCTACGCCGCCCCCTTTTATCCCAGTTCTCTTCAATGCTCACAGCTGCAGCCCATCAAGGACAACCAGGACCTGTGGGACAGATATTCAAATAGAATCCATTTCCTCTACTCTAGCCAGTAAGTAGTACCCTACAAGTCCTCAGAACCCCAAAGGCCACCTTTCATCTGACACCCAGACCCTGGGGAAAGGACTTCTTTTTCCCATGGCAAATGGCCTCCCTTGGCAGCCACTCACCCTGGCAGAAAGTGGGAGCCTAGCTAGAATGATGCAATCGTTGCTGGATTTTTCCAAAAGAAAAGCTGCCAGCAACTAGGGCCCTGGAAGTACTTAGAGCCTCAAACGCCACCTTGAACATATTCCTGAGACCCTGGGGAAAGGACTTCGTTTTTCCCATGGGAAATGGCCTTCATTTGTGGCCACTTGGCCTGGCAGGCAGGGCAGTGCCAAGCCAGGAATCTACAAACTCTGCTGGATCCTTCCAGAACGAAAGCTGCCAGCAACTAGGACCCTGCAAGTCCTTAGAGCCCCAGATGCCACCAGTCATCTGACACCCAGAGCCTGGGCCAATGACTTCGTTTTCCCCATGGAAAATGGCCTCCATTTCTGGCCACTCGCCCTGACCAAGAGGGTGGTGCCCAGCAAGAAATTTGCAAGCTTTGCTGGATTGCTCCAAATCTAAAGCTACCACTTGTTGTTCTTCTATTTCTCTAGAGTCCCATCATGCTGTTCTCAGATTGCTAAAGTCCATACCTCCTCGGTGTGTTCTTATGGCTGCAGATCTTCACAGCACAGACGCTTTCTTCTGCATGCTGTTCTTTCCCAGTTCAGGGCTCCTTCAAGGCTCTCCCTGAATGGCTACGCCGCCCCCTTTTATCCCAGTTCTCTTCAATGCTCACAGCTGCAGCCCATCAAGGACAACCAGGACCTGTGGGACAGATATTCAAATAGAATCCATTTCCTCTACTCTAGCCAGTAAGTACTACCCTACAAGTCCTCAGAACCCCAAAGGCCACCTTTCATCTGACACCCAGACCCTGGGGAAAGGACTTCTTTTTCCCATGGCAAATGGCCTCCCTTGGCAGCCACTCACCCTGGCAGAAAGTGGGAGCCTAGCTAGAATGATGCAATCGTTGCTGGATTTTTCCAAAAGAAAAGCTGGCAGCAACTAGGGCCCTGGAAGTACTTAGAGCCTCAAACGCCACCTTGAACATATTCCTGAGACCCTGGGGAAAGGACTTCGTTTTTCCCATGGAAAATGGCCTTCATTTGTGGCCACTCTGCCTGGCAGGCAGGGCAGTGCCAAGCCAGGAATCTACAAACTGTGCTGGATCCTTCCAGAACGAAAGCTGCCAGCAACTAGGACCCTGCAAGTCCTTAGAGCCCCAGATGCCACCAGTCATCTGACACCCAGAGCCTGGGCCAATGACTTCGTTTTCCCCATGGAAAATGGCCTCCATTTCTGGCCACTCGCCCTGACCAAGAGGGTGGTGCCCAGCAAGAAATTTGCAAGCTTTGCTGGATTGCTCCAAATCTAAAGCTACCACTTGTTGTTCTTCTATTTCTCTAGAGTCCCATCATGCTGTTCTCAGATTGCTAAAGTCCATACCTCCTCGGTGTGTTCTTATGGCTGCAGATCTTCACAGCACAGACGCTTTCTTCTGCATGCTGTTCTTTCCCAGTTCAGGGCTCCTTCAAGGCTCTCCCTGAATGGCTACGCCGCCCCCTTTTATCCCAGTTCTCTTCAATGCTCACAGCTGCAGCCCATCAAGGACAACCAGGACCTGTGGGACAGATATTCAAATAGAATCCATTTCCTCTACTCTAGCCAGTAAGTAGTACCCTACAAGTCCTCAGAACCCCAAAGGCCACCTTTCATCTGACACCCAGACCCTGGGGAAAGGACTTCTTTTTCCCATGGCAAATGGCCTCCCTTGGCAGCCACTCACCCTGGCAGAAAGTGGGAGCCTAGCTAGAATGATGCAATCGTTGCTGGATTTTTCCAAAAGAAAAGCTGGCAGCAACTAGGGCCCTGGAAGTACTTAGAGCCTCAAACGCCACCTTGAACATATTCCTGAGACCCTGGGGAAAGGACTTCGTTTTTCCCATGGAAAATGGCCTTCATTTGTGGCCACTCTGCCTGGCAGGCAGGGCAGTGCCAAGCCAGGAATCTACAAACTCTGCTGGATCCTTCCAGAACGAAAGCTGCCAGCAACTAGGACCCTGCAAGTCCTTACAGCCCCAGATGCCACCAGTCATCTGACACCCAGAGCCTGGGCCAATGACTTCGTTTTCCCCATGGAAAATGGCCTCCATTTCTGGCCACTCGCCCTGACCAAGAGGGTGGTGCCCAGCAAGAAATTTGCAAGCTTTGCTGGATTGCTCCAAATCGAAAGCTGCCACTTGTTGTTGTTCTATTTCTCTAGAGTCCCATCATGCTGTTCTCAGATTGCTAAAGTCCATACCTCCTCGGTGTGTTCTTATGGCTGCAGATCTTCACAGCACAGACGCTTTCTTCTGCATGCTGTTCTTTCCCAGTTCAGGGCTCCTTCAAGGCTCTCCCTGAATGGCTACGCCGCCCCCTTTTATCCCAGTTCTCTTCAATGCTCACAGCTGCAGCCCATCAAGGACAACCAGGACCTGTGGGGCAAAGCCTCTAGACAGATATTCAAATAGAATCCATTTCCTCTACTCTAGCCAGTAAGTACTACCCTACAAGTCCTCAGAACCCCAAAGGCCACCTTTCATCTGACACCCAGACCCTGGGGAAAGGACTTCTTTTTCCCATGGCAAATGGCCTCCCTTGGCAGCCACTCACCCTGGCAGAAAGTGGGAGCCTAGCTAGAATGATGCAATCGTTGCTGGATTTTTCCAAAAGAAAAGCTGCCAGCAACTAGGGCCCTGGAAGTACTTAGAGCCTCAAACGCCACCTTGAACATATTCCTGAGACCCTGGGGAAAGGACTTCGTTTTTCCCATGGAAAATGGCCTTCATTTGTGGCCACTCTGCCTGGCAGGCAGGGCAGTGCCAAGCCAGGAATCTACAAACTGTGCTGGATCCTTCCAGAACGAAAGCTGCCAGCAACTAGGACCCTGCAAGTCCTTACAGCCCCAGATGCCACCAGTCATCTGACACCCAGAGCCTGGGCCAATGACTTCGTTTTCCCCATGGAAAATGGCCTCCATTTCTGGCCACTCGCCCTGACCAAGAGGGTGGTGCCCAGCAAGAAATTTGCAAGCTTTGCTGGATTGCTCCAAATCGAAAGCTGCCACTTGTTGTTCTATTTCTCTAGAGTCCCATCATGCTGTTCTCAGATTGCTAAAGTCCATACCTCCTCGGTGTGTTCTTATGGCTGCAGATCTTCACAGCACAGACGCTTTCTTCTGCATGCTGTTCTTTCCCAGTTCAGGGCTCCTTCAAGGCTCTCCCTGAATGGCTACGCCGCCCCCTTTTATCCCAGTTCTCTTCAATGCTCACAGCTGCAGCCCATCAAGGACAACCAGGACCTGTGGGGCAAAGCCTCTAGACAGATATTCAAATAGAATCCATTTCCTCTACTCTAGCCAGTAAGTACTACCCTACAAGTCCTCAGAACCCCAAAGGCCACCTTTCATCTGACACCCAGACCCTGGGGAAAGGACTTCTTTTTCCCATGGCAAATGGCCTCCCTTGGCAGCCACTCACCCTGGCAGAAAGTGGGAGCCTAGCTAGAATGATGCAATCGTTGCTGGATTTTTCCAAAAGAAAAGCTGGCAGCAACTAGGGCCCTGGAAGTACTTAGAGCCTCAAACGCCACCTTGAACATATTACTGAGACCCTGGGGAAAGGACTTCGTTTTTCCCATGGAAAATGGCCTTCATTTGTGGCCACTCTGCCTGGCAGGCAGGGCAGTGCCAAGCCAGGAATCTACAAACTGTGCTGGATCCTTCCAGAACGAAAGCTGCCAGCAACTAGGACCCTGCAAGTCCTTACAGCCCCAGATGCCACCAGTCATCTGACACCCAGAGCCTGGGCCAATGACTTCGTTTTCCCCATGGAAAATGGCCTCCATTTCTGGCCACTCGCCCTGACCAAGAGGGTGGTGCCCAGCAAGAAATTTGCAAGCTTTGCTGGATTGCTCCAAATCTAAAGCTGCCACTTGTTGTTCTATTTCTCTAGAGTCCCATCATGCTGTTCTCAGATTGCTAAAGTCCATACCTCCTCGGTGTGTTCTTATGGCTGCAGATCTTCACAGCACAGACGCTTTCTTCTGCATGCTGTTCTTTCCCAGTTCAGGGCTCCTTCAAGGCTCTCCCTGAATGGCTACGCCGCCCCCTTTTATCCCAGTTCTCTTCAATGCTCACAGCTGCAGCCCATCAAGGACAACCAGGACCTGTGGGACAGATATTCAAATAGAATCCATTTCCTCTACTCTAGCCAGTAAGTAGTACCCTACAAGTCCTCAGAACCCCAAAGGCCACCTTTCATCTGACACCCAGACCCTGGGGAAAGGACTTCTTTTTCCCATGGCAAATGGCCTCCCTTGGCAGCCACTCACCCTGGCAGAAAGTGGGAGCCTAGCTAGAATGATGCAATCGTTGCTGGATTTTTCCAAAAGAAAAGCTGGCAGCAACTAGGGCCCTGGAAGTACTTAGAGCCTCAAACGCCACCTTGAACATATTCCTGAGACCCTGGGGAAAGGACTTCGTTTTTCCCATGGAAAATGGCCTTCATTTGTGGCCACTCTGCCTGGCAGGCAGGGCAGTGCCAAGCCAGGAATCTACAAACTCTGCTGGATCCTTCCAGAACGAAAGCTGCCAGCAACTAGGACCCTGCAAGTCCTTACAGCCCCAGATGCCACCAGTCATCTGACACCCAGAGCCTGGGCCAATGACTTCGTTTTCCCCATGGAAAATGGCCTCCATTTCTGGCCACTCGCCCTGACCAAGAGGGTGGTGCCCAGCAAGAAATTTGCAAGCTTTGCTGGATTGCTCCAAATCGAAAGCTACCACTTGTTGTTGTTCTATTTCTCTAGAGTCCCATCATGCTGTTCTCAGATTGCTAAAGTCCATACCTCCTCGGTGTGTTCTTATGGCTGCAGATCTTCACAGCACAGACGCTTTCTTCTGCATGCTGTTCTTTCCCAGTTCAGGGCTCCTTCAAGGCTCTCCCTGAATGGCTACGCCGCCCCCTTTTATCCCAGTTCTCTTCAATGCTCACAGCTGCAGCCCATCAAGGACAACCAGGACCTGTGGGACAGATATTCAAATAGAATCCATTTCCTCTACTCTAGCCAGTAAGTACTACCCTACAAGTCCTCAGAACCCCAAAGGCCACCTTTCATCTGACACCCAGACCCTGGGGAAAGGACTTCTTTTTCCCATGGCAAATGGCCTCCCTTGGCAGCCACTCACCCTGGCAGAAAGTGGGAGCCTAGCTAGAATGATGCAATCGTTGCTGGATTTTTCCAAAAGAAAAGCTGGCAGCAACTAGGGCCCTGGAAGTACTTAGAGCCTCAAACGCCACCTTGAACATATTCCTGAGACCCTGGGGAAAGGACTTCGTTTTTCCCATGGAAAATGGCCTTCATTTGTGGCCACTCTGCCTGGCAGGCAGGGCAGTGCCAAGCCAGGAATCTACAAACTCTGCTGGATCCTTCCAGAACGAAAGCTGCCAGCAACTAGGACCCTGCAAGTCCTTACAGCCCCAGATGCCACCAGTCATCTGACACCCAGAGCCTGGGCCAATGACTTCGTTTTCCCCATGGAAAATGGCCTCCATTTCTGGCCACTCGCCCTGACCAAGAGGGTGGTGCCCAGCAAGAAATTTGCAAGCTTTGCTGGATTGCTCCAAATCGAAAGCTGCCACTTGTTGTTGTTCTATTTCTCTAGAGTCCCATCATGCTGTTCTCAGATTGCTAAAGTCCATACCTCCTCGGTGTGTTCTTATGGCTGCAGATCTTCACAGCACAGACGCTTTCTTCTGCATGCTGTTCTTTCCCAGTTCAGGGCTCCTTCAAGGCTCTCCCTGAATGGCTAAGCCGCCCCCTTTTATCCCAGTTCTCTTCAATGCTCACAGCTGCAGCCCATCAAGGACAACCAGGACCTGTGGGGCAAAGCCTCTAGACAGATATTCAAATAGAATCCATTTCCTCTACTCTAGCCAGTAAGTACCACCCTACAAGTCCTCAGAACCCCAAAGGCCACCTTTCATCTGACACCCAGACCCTGGGGAAAGGACTTCTTTTTCCCATGGCAAATGGCCTCCCTTGGCAGCCACTCACCCTGGCAGAAAGTGGGAGCCTAGCTAGAATGATGCAATCGTTGCTGGATTTTTCCAAAAGAAAAGCTGGCAGCAACTAGGGCCCTGGAAGTACTTAGAGCCTCAAACGCCACCTTGAACATATTCCTGAGACCCTGGGGAAAGGACTTCGTTTTTCCCATGGAAAATGGCCTTCATTTGTGGCCACTCTGCCTGGCAGGCAGGGCAGTGCCAAGCCAGGAATCTACAAACTCTGCTGGATCCTTCCAGAACGAAAGCTGCCAGCAACTAGGACCCTGCAAGTCCTTACAGCCCCAGATGCCACCAGTCATCTGACACCCAGAGCCTGGGCCAATGACTTCGTTTTCCCCATGGAAAATGGCCTCCATTTCTGGCCACTCGCCCTGACCAAGAGGGTGGTGCCCAGCAAGAAATTTGCAAGCTTTGCTGGATTGCTCCAAATCTAAAGCTACCACTTGTTGTTCTTCTATTTCTCTAGAGTCCCATCATGCTGTTCTCAGATTGCTAAAGTCCATACCTCCTCGGTGTGTTCTTATGGCTGCAGATCTTCACAGCACAGACGCTTTCTTCTGCATGCTGTTCTTTCCCAGTTCAGGGCTCCTTCAAGGCTCTCCCTGAATGGCTACGCCGCCCCCTTTTATCCCAGTTCTCTTCAATGCTCACAGCTGCAGCCCATCAAGGACAACCAGGACCTGTGGGACAGATATTCAAATAGAATCCATTTCCTCTACTCTAGCCAGTAAGTACTACCCTACAAGTCCTCAGAACCCCAAAGGCCACCTTTCATCTGACACCCAGACCCTGGGGAAAGGACTTCTTTTTCCCATGGCAAATGGCCTCCCTTGGCAGCCACTCACCCTGGCAGAAAGTGGGAGCCTAGCTAGAATGATGCAATCGTTGCTGGATTTTTCCAAAAGAAAAGCTGGCAGCAACTAGGGCCCTGGAAGTACTTAGAGCCTCAAACGCCACCTTGAACATATTCCTGAGACCCTGGGGAAAGGACTTCGTTTTTCCCATGGAAAATGGCCTTCATTTGTGGCCACTCTGCCTGGCAGGCAGGGCAGTGCCAAGCCAGGAATCTACAAACTGTGCTGGATCCTTCCAGAACGAAAGCTGCCAGCAACTAGGACCCTGCAAGTCCTTAGAGCCCCAGATGCCACCAGTCATCTGACACCCAGAGCCTGGGCCAATGACTTCGTTTTCCCCATGGAAAATGGCCTCCATTTCTGGCCACTCGCCCTGACCAAGAGGGTGGTGCCCAGCAAGAAATTTGCAAGCTTTGCTGGATTGCTCCAAATCTAAAGCTACCACTTGTTGTTGTTCTATTTCTCTAGAGTCCCATCATGCTGTTCTCAGATTGCTAAAGTCCATACCTCCTCGGTGTGTTCTTATGGCTGCAGATCTTCACAGCACAGACGCTTTCTTCTGCATGCTGTTCTTTCCCAGTTCAGGGCTCCTTCAAGGCTCTCCCTGAATGGCTACGCCGCCCCCTTTTATCCCAGTTCTCTTCAATGCTCACAGCTGCAGCCCATCAAGGACAACCAGGACCTGTGGGACAGATATTCAAATAGAATCCATTTCCTCTACTCTAGCCAGTAAGTAGTACCCTACAAGTCCTCAGAACCCCAAAGGCCACCTTTCATCTGACACCCAGACCCTGGGGAAAGGACTTCTTTTTCCCATGGCAAATGGCCTCCCTTGGCAGCCACTCACCCTGGCAGAAAGTGGGAGCCTAGCTAGAATGATGCAATCGTTGCTGGATTTTTCCAAAAGAAAAGCTGCCAGCAACTAGGGCCCTGGAAGTACTTAGAGCCTCAAACGCCACCTTGAACATATTCCTGAGACCCTGGGGAAAGGACTTCGTTTTTCCCATGGGAAATGGCCTTCATTTGTGGCCACTTGGCCTGGCAGGCAGGGCAGTGCCAAGCCAGGAATCTACAAACTCTGCTGGATCCTTCCAGAACGAAAGCTGCCAGCAACTAGGACCCTGCAAGTCCTTAGAGCCCCAGATGCCACCAGTCATCTGACACCCAGAGCCTGGGCCAATGACTTCGTTTTCCCCATGGAAAATGGCCTCCATTTCTGGCCACTCGCCCTGACCAAGAGGGTGGTGCCCAGCAAGAAATTTGCAAGCTTTGCTGGATTGCTCCAAATCTAAAGCTACCACTTGTTGTTCTTCTATTTCTCTAGAGTCCCATCATGCTGTTCTCAGATTGCTAAAGTCCATACCTCCTCGGTGTGTTCTTATGGCTGCAGATCTTCACAGCACAGACGCTTTCTTCTGCATGCTGTTCTTTCCCAGTTCAGGGCTCCTTCAAGGCTCTCCCTGAATGGCTACGCCGCCCCCTTTTATCCCAGTTCTCTTCAATGCTCACAGCTGCAGCCCATCAAGGACAACCAGGACCTGTGGGACAGATATTCAAATAGAATCCATTTCCTCTACTCTAGCCAGTAAGTAGTACCCTACAAGTCCTCAGAACCCCAAAGGCCACCTTTCATCTGACACCCAGACCCTGGGGAAAGGACTTCTTTTTCCCATGGCAAATGGCCTCCCTTGGCAGCCACTCACCCTGGCAGAAAGTGGGAGCCTAGCTAGAATGATGCAATCGTTGCTGGATTTTTCCAAAAGAAAAGCTGGCAGCAACTAGGGCCCTGGAAGTACTTAGAGCCTCAAACGCCACCTTGAACATATTCCTGAGACCCTGGGGAAAGGACTTCGTTTTTCCCATGGAAAATGGCCTTCATTTGTGGCCACTCTGCCTGGCAGGCAGGGCAGTGCCAAGCCAGGAATCTACAAACTGTGCTGGATCCTTCCAGAACGAAAGCTGCCAGCAACTAGGACCCTGCAAGTCCTTAGAGCCCCAGATGCCACCAGTCATCTGACACCCAGAGCCTGGGCCAATGACTTCGTTTTCCCCATGGAAAATGGCCTCCATTTCTGGCCACTCGCCCTGACCAAGAGGGTGGTGCCCAGCAAGAAATTTGCAAGCTTTGCTGGATTGCTCCAAATCTAAAGCTACCACTTGTTGTTCTTCTATTTCTCTAGAGTCCCATCATGCTGTTCTCAGATTGCTAAAGTCCATACCTCCTCGGTGTGTTCTTATGGCTGCAGATCTTCACAGCACAGACGCTTTCTTCTGCATGCTGTTCTTTCCCAGTTCAGGGCTCCTTCAAGGCTCTCCCTGAATGGCTACGCCGCCCCCTTTTATCCCAGTTCTCTTCAATGCTCACAGCTGCAGCCCATCAAGGACAACCAGGACCTGTGGGACAGATATTCAAATAGAATCCATTTCCTCTACTCTAGCCAGTAAGTAGTACCCTACAAGTCCTCAGAACCCCAAAGGCCACCTTTCATCTGACACCCAGACCCTGGGGAAAGGACTTCTTTTTCCCATGGCAAATGGCCTCCCTTGGCAGCCACTCACCCTGGCAGAAAGTGGGAGCCTAGCTAGAATGATGCAATCGTTGCTGGATTTTTCCAAAAGAAAAGCTGGCAGCAACTAGGGCCCTGGAAGTACTTAGAGCCTCAAACGCCACCTTGAACATATTCCTGAGACCCTGGGGAAAGGACTTCGTTTTTCCCATGGAAAATGGCCTTCATTTGTGGCCACTCTGCCTGGCAGGCAGGGCAGTGCCAAGCCAGGAATCTACAAACTGTGCTGGATCCTTCCAGAACGAAAGCTGCCAGCAACTAGGACCCTGCAAGTCCTTACAGCCCCAGATGCCACCAGTCATCTGACACCCAGAGCCTGGGCCAATGACTTCGTTTTCCCCATGGAAAATGGCCTCCATTTCTGGCCACTCGCCCTGACCAAGAGGGTGGTGCCCAGCAAGAAATTTGCAAGCTTTGCTGGATTGCTCCAAATCGAAAGCTGCCACTTGTTGTTCTTCTATTTCTCTAGAGTCCCATCATGCTGTTCTCAGATTGCTAAAGTCCATACCTCCTCGGTGTGTTCTTATGGCTGCAGATCTTCACAGCACAGACGCTTTCTTCTGCATGCTGTTCTTTCCCAGTTCAGGGCTCCTTCAAGGCTCTCCCTGAATGGCTAAGCCGCCCCCTTTTATCCCAGTTCTCTTCAATGCTCACAGCTGCAGCCCATCAAGGACAACCAGGACCTGTGGGGCAAAGCCTCTAGACAGATATTCAAATAGAATCCATTTCCTCTACTCTAGCCAGTAAGTACTACCCTACAAGTCCTCAGAACCCCAAAGGCCACCTTTCATCTGACACCCAGACCCTGGGGAAAGGACTTCTTTTTCCCATGGCAAATGGCCTCCCTTGGCAGCCACTCACCCTGGCAGAAAGTGGGAGCCTAGCTAGAATGATGCAATCGTTGCTGGATTTTTCCAAAAGAAAAGCTGGCAGCAACTAGGGCCCTGGAAGTACTTAGAGCCTCAAACGCCACCTTGAACATATTACTGAGACCCTGGGGAAAGGACTTCGTTTTTCCCATGGAAAATGGCCTTCATTTGTGGCCACTCTGCCTGGCAGGCAGGGCAGTGCCAAGCCAGGAATCTACAAACTCTGCTGGATCCTTCCAGAACGAAAGCTGCCAGCAACTAGGACCCTGCAAGTCCTTACAGCCCCAGATGCCACCAGTCATCTGACACCCAGAGCCTGGGCCAATGACTTCGTTTTCCCCATGGAAAATGGCCTCCATTTCTGGCCACTCGCCCTGACCAAGAGGGTGGTGCCCAGCAAGAAATTTGCAAGCTTTGCTGGATTGCTCCAAATCGAAAGCTACCACTTGTTGTTGTTCTATTTCTCTAGAGTCCCATCATGCTGTTCTCAGATTGCTAAAGTCCATACCTCCTCGGTGTGTTCTTATGGCTGCAGATCTTCACAGCACAGACGCTTTCTTCTGCATGCTGTTCTTTCCCAGTTCAGGGCTCCTTCAAGGCTCTCCCTGAATGGCTACGCCGCCCCCTTTTATCCCAGTTCTCTTCAATGCTCACAGCTGCAGCCCATCAAGGACAACCAGGACCTGTGGGACAGATATTCAAATAGAATCCATTTCCTCTACTCTAGCCAGTAAGTACTACCCTACAAGTCCTCAGAACCCCAAAGGCCACCTTTCATCTGACACCCAGACCCTGGGGAAAGGACTTCTTTTTCCCATGGCAAATGGCCTCCCTTGGCAGCCACTCACCCTGGCAGAAAGTGGGAGCCTAGCTAGAATGATGCAATCGTTGCTGGATTTTTCCAAAAGAAAAGCTGCCAGCAACTAGGGCCCTGGAAGTACTTAGAGCCTCAAACGCCACCTTGAACATATTCCTGAGACCCTGGGGAAAGGACTTCGTTTTTCCCATGGAAAATGGCCTTCATTTGTGGCCACTCTGCCTGGCAGGCAGGGCAGTGCCAAGCCAGGAATCTACAAACTCTGCTGGATCCTTCCAGAACGAAAGCTGCCAGCAACTAGGACCCTGCAAGTCCTTACAGCCCCAGATGCCACCAGTCATCTGACACCCAGAGCCTGGGCCAATGACTTCGTTTTCCCCATGGAAAATGGCCTCCATTTCTGGCCACTCGCCCTGACCAAGAGGGTGGTGCCCAGCAAGAAATTTGCAAGCTTTGCTGGATTGCTCCAAATCGAAAGCTGCCACTTGTTGTTGTTCTATTTCTCTAGAGTCCCATCATGCTGTTCTCAGATTGCTAAAGTCCATACCTCCTCGGTGTGTTCTTATGGCTGCAGATCTTCACAGCACAGACGCTTTCTTCTGCATGCTGTTCTTTCCCAGTTCAGGGCTCCTTCAAGGCTCTCCCTGAATGGCTAAGCCGCCCCCTTTTATCCCAGTTCTCTTCAATGCTCACAGCTGCAGCCCATCAAGGACAACCAGGACCTGTGGGGCAAAGCCTCTAGACAGATATTCAAATAGAATCCATTTCCTCTACTCTAGCCAGTAAGTACCACCCTACAAGTCCTCAGAACCCCAAAGGCCACCTTTCATCTGACACCCAGACCCTGGGGAAAGGACTTCTTTTTCCCATGGCAAATGGCCTCCCTTGGCAGCCACTCACCCTGGCAGAAAGTGGGAGCCTAGCTAGAATGATGCAATCGTTGCTGGATTTTTCCAAAAGAAAAGCTGCCAGCAACTAGGGCCCTGGAAGTACTTAGAGCCTCAAACGCCACCTTGAACATATTCCTGAGACCCTGGGGAAAGGACTTCGTTTTTCCCATGGAAAATGGCCTTCATTTGTGGCCACTCTGCCTGGCAGGCAGGGCAGTGCCAAGCCAGGAATCTACAAACTCTGCTGGATCCTTCCAGAACGAAAGCTGCCAGCAACTAGGACCCTGCAAGTCCTTAGAGCCCCAGATGCCACCAGTCATCTGACACCCAGAGCCTGGGCCAATGACTTCGTTTTCCCCATGGAAAATGGCCTCCATTTCTGGCCACTCGCCCTGACCAAGAGGGTGGTGCCCAGCAAGAAATTTGCAAGCTTTGCTGGATTGCTCCAAATCTAAAGCTACCACTTGTTGTTCTTCTATTTCTCTAGAGTCCCATCATGCTGTTCTCAGATTGCTAAAGTCCATACCTCCTCGGTGTGTTCTTATGGCTGCAGATCTTCACAGCACAGACGCTTTCTTCTGCATGCTGTTCTTTGCCAGTTCAGGGCTCCTTCAAGGCTCTCCCTGAATGGCTACGCCGCCCCCTTTTATCCCAGTTCTCTTCAATGCTCACAGCTGCAGCCCATCAAGGACAACCAGGACCTGTGGGACAGATATTCAAATAGAATCCATTTCCTCTACTCTAGCCAGTAAGTAGTACCCTACAAGTCCTCAGAACCCCAAAGGCCACCTTTCATCTGACACCCAGACCCTGGGGAAAGGACTTCTTTTTCCCATGGCAAATGGCCTCCCTTGGCAGCCACTCACCCTGGCAGAAAGTGGGAGCCTAGCTAGAATGATGCAATCGTTGCTGGATTTTTCCAAAAGAAAAGCTGGCAGCAACTAGGGCCCTGGAAGTACTTAGAGCCTCAAACGCCACCTTGAACATATTCCTGAGACCCTGGGGAAAGGACTTCGTTTTTCCCATGGAAAATGGCCTTCATTTGTGGCCACTCTGCCTGGCAGGCAGGGCAGTGCCAAGCCAGGAATCTACAAACTCTGCTGGATCCTTCCAGAACGAAAGCTGCCAGCAACTAGGACCCTGCAAGTCCTTAGAGCCCCAGATGCCACCAGTCATCTGACACCCAGAGCCTGGGCCAATGACTTCGTTTTCCCCATGGAAAATGGCCTCCATTTCTGGCCACTCGCCCTGACCAAGAGGGTGGTGCCCAGCAAGAAATTTGCAAGCTTTGCTGGATTGCTCCAAATCTAAAGCTACCACTTGTTGTTGTTCTATTTCTCTAGAGTCCCATCATGCTGTTCTCAGATTGCTAAAGTCCATACCTCCTCGGTGTGTTCTTATGGCTGCAGATCTTCACAGCACAGACGCTTTCTTCTGCATGCTGTTCTTTCCCAGTTCAGGGCTCCTTCAAGGCTCTCCCTGAATGGCTACGCCGCCCCCTTTTATCCCAGTTCTCTTCAATGCTCACAGCTGCAGCCCATCAAGGACAACCAGGACCTGTGGGACAGATATTCAAATAGAATCCATTTCCTCTACTCTAGCCAGTAAGTAGTACCCTACAAGTCCTCAGAACCCCAAAGGCCACCTTTCATCTGACACCCAGACCCTGGGGAAAGGACTTCTTTTTCCCATGGCAAATGGCCTCCCTTGGCAGCCACTCACCCTGGCAGAAAGTGGGAGCCTAGCTAGAATGATGCAATCGTTGCTGGATTTTTCCAAAAGAAAAGCTGGCAGCAACTAGGGCCCTGGAAGTACTTAGAGCCTCAAACGCCACCTTGAACATATTCCTGAGACCCTGGGGAAAGGACTTCGTTTTTCCCATGGAAAATGGCCTTCATTTGTGGCCACTCTGCCTGGCAGGCAGGGCAGTGCCAAGCCAGGAATCTACAAACTCTGCTGGATCCTTCCAGAACGAAAGCTGCCAGCAACTAGGACCCTGCAAGTCCTTACAGCCCCAGATGCCACCAGTCATCTGACACCCAGAGCCTGGGCCAATGACTTCGTTTTCCCCATGGAAAATGGCCTCCATTTCTGGCCACTCGCCCTGACCAAGAGGGTGGTGCCCAGCAAGAAATTTGCAAGCTTTGCTGGATTGCTCCAAATCGAAAGCTGCCACTTGTTGTTCTTCTATTTCTCTAGAGTCCCATCATGCTGTTCTCAGATTGCTAAAGTCCATACCTCCTCGGTGTGTTCTTATGGCTGCAGATCTTCACAGCACAGACGCTTTCTTCTGCATGCTGTTCTTTCCCAGTTCAGGGCTCCTTCAAGGCTCTCCCTGAATGGCTAAGCCGCCCCCTTTTATCCCAGTTCTCTTCAATGCTCACAGCTGCAGCCCATCAAGGACAACCAGGACCTGTGGGGCAAAGCCTCTAGACAGATATTCAAATAGAATCCATTTCCTCTACTCTAGCCAGTAAGTAGTACCCTACAAGTCCTCAGAACCCCAAAGGCCACCTTTCATCTGACACCCAGACCCTGGGGAAAGGACTTCTTTTTCCCATGGCAAATGGCCTCCCTTGGCAGCCACTCACCCTGGCAGAAAGTGGGAGCCTAGCTAGAATGATGCAATCGTTGCTGGATTTTTCCAAAAGAAAAGCTGGCAGCAACTAGGGCCCTGGAAGTACTTAGAGCCTCAAACGCCACCTTGAACATATTCCTGAGACCCTGGGGAAAGGACTTCGTTTTTCCCATGGGAAATGGCCTTCATTTGTGGCCACTTGGCCTGGCAGGCAGGGCAGTGCCAAGCCAGGAATCTACAAACTCTGCTGGATCCTTCCAGAACGAAAGCTGCCAGCAACTAGGACCCTGCAAGTCCTTAGAGCCCCAGATGCCACCAGTCATCTGACACCCAGAGCCTGGGCCAATGACTTCGTTTTCCCCATGGAAAATGGCCTCCATTTCTGGCCACTCGCCCTGACCAAGAGGGTGGTGCCCAGCAAGAAATTTGCAAGCTTTGCTGGATTGCTCCAAATCGAAAGCTGCCACTTGTTGTTCTTCTATTTCTCTAGAGTCCCATCATGCTGTTCTCAGATTGCTAAAGTCCATACCTCCTCGGTGTGTTCTTATGGCTGCAGATCTTCACAGCACAGACGCTTTCTTCTGCATGCTGTTCTTTCCCAGTTCAGGGCTCCTTCAAGGCTCTCCCTGAATGGCTACGCCGCCCCCTTTTATCCCAGTTCTCTTCAATGCTCACAGCTGCAGCCCATCAAGGACAACCAGGACCTGTGGGGCAAAGCCTCTAGACAGATATTCAAATAGAATCCATTTCCTCTACTCTAGCCAGTAAGTACTACCCTACAAGTCCTCAGAACCCCAAAGGCCACCTTTCATCTGACACCCAGACCCTGGGGAAAGGACTTCTTTTTCCCATGGCAAATGGCCTCCCTTGGCAGCCACTCACCCTGGCAGAAAGTGGGAGCCTAGCTAGAATGATGCAATCGTTGCTGGATTTTTCCAAAAGAAAAGCTGGCAGCAACTAGGGCCCTGGAAGTACTTAGAGCCTCAAACGCCACCTTGAACATATTACTGAGACCCTGGGGAAAGGACTTCGTTTTTCCCATGGAAAATGGCCTTCATTTGTGGCCACTCTGCCTGGCAGGCAGGGCAGTGCCAAGCCAGGAATCTACAAACTCTGCTGGATCCTTCCAGAACGAAAGCTGCCAGCAACTAGGACCCTGCAAGTCCTTAGAGCCCCAGATGCCACCAGTCATCTGACACCCAGAGCCTGGGCCAATGACTTCGTTTTCCCCATGGAAAATGGCCTCCATTTCTGGCCACTCGCCCTGACCAAGAGGGTGGTGCCCAGCAAGAAATTTGCAAGCTTTGCTGGATTGCTCCAAATCGAAAGCTACCACTTGTTGTTGTTCTATTTCTCTAGAGTCCCATCATGCTGTTCTCAGATTGCTAAAGTCCATACCTCCTCGGTGTGTTCTTATGGCTGCAGATCTTCACAGCACAGACGCTTTCTTCTGCATGCTGTTCTTTCCCAGTTCAGGGCTCCTTCAAGGCTCTCCCTGAATGGCTACGCCGCCCCCTTTTATCCCAGTTCTCTTCAATGCTCACAGCTGCAGCCCATCAAGGACAACCAGGACCTGTGGGACAGATATTCAAATAGAATCCATTTCCTCTACTCTAGCCAGTAAGTAGTACCCTACAAGTCCTCAGAACCCCAAAGGCCACCTTTCATCTGACACCCAGACCCTGGGGAAAGGACTTCTTTTTCCCATGGCAAATGGCCTCCCTTGGCAGCCACTCACCCTGGCAGAAAGTGGGAGCCTAGCTAGAATGATGCAATCGTTGCTGGATTTTTCCAAAAGAAAAGCTGGCAGCAACTAGGGCCCTGGAAGTACTTAGAGCCTCAAACGCCACCTTGAACATATTCCTGAGACGCTGGGGAAAGGACTTCGTTTTTCCCATGGAAAATGGCCTTCATTTGTGGCCACTCTGCCTGGCAGGCAGGGCAGTGCCAAGCCAGGAATCTACAAACTCTGCTGGATCCTTCCAGAACGAAAGCTGCCAGCAACTAGGACCCTGCAAGTCCTTACAGCCCCAGATGCCACCAGTCATCTGACACCCAGAGCCTGGGCCAATGACTTCGTTTTCCCCATGGAAAATGGCCTCCATTTCTGGCCACTCGCCCTGACCAAGAGGGTGGTGCCCAGCAAGAAATTTGCAAGCTTTGCTGGATTGCTCCAAATCGAAAGCTGCCACTTGTTGTTCTTCTATTTCTCTAGAGTCCCATCATGCTGTTCTCAGATTGCTAAAGTCCATACCTCCTCGGTGTGTTCTTATGGCTGCAGATCTTCACAGCACAGACGCTTTCTTCTGCATGCTGTTCTTTCCCAGTTCAGGGCTCCTTCAAGGCTCTCCCTGAATGGCTAAGCCGCCCCCTTTTATCCCAGTTCTCTTCAATGCTCACAGCTGCAGCCCATCAAGGACAACCAGGACCTGTGGGGCAAAGCCTCTAGACAGATATTCAAATAGAATCCATTTCCTCTACTCTAGCCAGTAAGTAGTACCCTACAAGTCCTCAGAACCCCAAAGGCCACCTTTCATCTGACACCCAGACCCTGGGGAAAGGACTTCTTTTTCCCATGGCAAATGGCCTCCCTTGGCAGCCACTCACCCTGGCAGAAAGTGGGAGCCTAGCTAGAATGATGCAATCGTTGCTGGATTTTTCCAAAAGAAAAGCTGGCAGCAACTAGGGCCCTGGAAGTACTTAGAGCCTCAAACGCCACCTTGAACATATTCCTGAGACCCTGGGGAAAGGACTTCGTTTTTCCCATGGGAAATGGCCTTCATTTGTGGCCACTTGGCCTGGCAGGCAGGGCAGTGCCAAGCCAGGAATCTACAAACTCTGCTGGATCCTTCCAGAACGAAAGCTGCCAGCAACTAGGACCCTGCAAGTCCTTAGAGCCCCAGATGCCACCAGTCATCTGACACCCAGAGCCTGGGCCAATGACTTCGTTTTCCCCATGGAAAATGGCCTCCATTTCTGGCCACTCGCCCTGACCAAGAGGGTGGTGCCCAGCAAGAAATTTGCAAGCTTTGCTGGATTGCTCCAAATCGAAAGCTGCCACTTGTTGTTCTTCTATTTCTCTAGAGTCCCATCATGCTGTTCTCAGATTGCTAAAGTCCATACCTCCTCGGTGTGTTCTTATGGCTGCAGATCTTCACAGCACAGACGCTTTCTTCTGCATGCTGTTCTTTCCCAGTTCAGGGCTCCTTCAAGGCTCTCCCTGAATGGCTACGCCGCCCCCTTTTATCCCAGTTCTCTTCAATGCTCACAGCTGCAGCCCATCAAGGACAACCAGGACCTGTGGGGCAAAGCCTCTAGACAGATATTCAAATAGAATCCATTTCCTCTACTCTAGCCAGTAAGTACTACCCTACAAGTCCTCAGAACCCCAAAGGCCACCTTTCATCTGACACCCAGACCCTGGGGAAAGGACTTCTTTTTCCCATGGCAAATGGCCTCCCTTGGCAGCCACTCACCCTGGCAGAAAGTGGGAGCCTAGCTAGAATGATGCAATCGTTGCTGGATTTTTCCAAAAGAAAAGCTGGCAGCAACTAGGGCCCTGGAAGTACTTAGAGCCTCAAACGCCACCTTGAACATATTACTGAGACCCTGGGGAAAGGACTTCGTTTTTCCCATGGAAAATGGCCTTCATTTGTGGCCACTCTGCCTGGCAGGCAGGGCAGTGCCAAGCCAGGAATCTACAAACTCTGCTGGATCCTTCCAGAACGAAAGCTGCCAGCAACTAGGACCCTGCAAGTCCTTAGAGCCCCAGATGCCACCAGTCATCTGACACCCAGAGCCTGGGCCAATGACTTCGTTTTCCCCATGGAAAATGGCCTCCATTTCTGGCCACTCGCCCTGACCAAGAGGGTGGTGCCCAGCAAGAAATTTGCAAGCTTTGCTGGATTGCTCCAAATCGAAAGCTACCACTTGTTGTTGTTCTATTTCTCTAGAGTCCCATCATGCTGTTCTCAGATTGCTAAAGTCCATACCTCCTCGGTGTGTTCTTATGGCTGCAGATCTTCACAGCACAGACGCTTTCTTCTGCATGCTGTTCTTTCCCAGTTCAGGGCTCCTTCAAGGCTCTCCCTGAATGGCTAAGCCGCCCCCTTTTATCCCAGTTCTCTTCAATGCTCACAGCTGCAGCCCATCAAGGACAACCAGGACCTGTGGGGCAAAGCCTCTAGACAGATATTCAAATAGAATCCATTTCCTCTACTCTAGCCAGTAAGTACCACCCTACAAGTCCTCAGAACCCCAAAGGCCACCTTTCATCTGACACCCAGACCCTGGGGAAAGGACTTCTTTTTCCCATGGCAAATGGCCTCCCTTGGCAGCCACTCACCCTGGCAGAAAGTGGGAGCCTAGCTAGAATGATGCAATCGTTGCTGGATTTTTCCAAAAGAAAAGCTGGCAGCAACTAGGGCCCTGGAAGTACTTAGAGCCTCAAACGCCACCTTGAACATATTCCTGAGACCCTGGGGAAAGGACTTCGTTTTTCCCATGGAAAATGGCCTTCATTTGTGGCCACTCTGCCTGGCAGGCAGGGCAGTGCCAAGCCAGGAATCTACAAACTCTGCTGGATCCTTCCAGAACGAAAGCTGCCAGCAACTAGGACCCTGCAAGTCCTTAGAGCCCCAGATGCCACCAGTCATCTGACACCCAGAGCCTGGGCCAATGACTTCGTTTTCCCCATGGAAAATGGCCTCCATTTCTGGCCACTCGCCCTGACCAAGAGGGTGGTGCCCAGCAAGAAATTTGCAAGCTTTGCTGGATTGCTCCAAATCGAAAGCTACCACTTGTTGTTCTTCTATTTCTCTAGAGTCCCATCATGCTGTTCTCAGATTGCTAAAGTCCATACCTCCTCGGTGTGTTCTTATGGCTGCAGATCTTCACAGCACAGACGCTTTCTTCTGCATGCTGTTCTTTGCCAGTTCAGGGCTCCTTCAAGGCTCTCCCTGAATGGCTACGCCGCCCCCTTTTATCCCAGTTCTCTTCAATGCTCACAGCTGCAGCCCATCAAGGACAACCAGGACCTGTGGGACAGATATTCAAATAGAATCCATTTCCTCTACTCTAGCCAGTAAGTAGTACCCTACAAGTCCTCAGAACCCCAAAGGCCACCTTTCATCTGACACCCAGACCCTGGGGAAAGGACTTCTTTTTCCCATGGCAAATGGCCTCCCTTGGCAGCCACTCACCCTGGCAGAAAGTGGGAGCCTAGCTAGAATGATGCAATCGTTGCTGGATTTTTCCAAAAGAAAAGCTGGCAGCAACTAGGGCCCTGGAAGTACTTAGAGCCTCAAACGCCACCTTGAACATATTCCTGAGACCCTGGGGAAAGGACTTCGTTTTTCCCATGGAAAATGGCCTTCATTTGTGGCCACTCTGCCTGGCAGGCAGGGCAGTGCCAAGCCAGGAATCTACAAACTGTGCTGGATCCTTCCAGAACGAAAGCTGCCAGCAACTAGGACCCTGCAAGTCCTTAGAGCCCCAGATGCCACCAGTCATCTGACACCCAGAGCCTGGGCCAATGACTTCGTTTTCCCCATGGAAAATGGCCTCCATTTCTGGCCACTCGCCCTGACCAAGAGGGTGGTGCCCAGCAAGAAATTTGCAAGCTTTGCTGGATTGCTCCAAATCTAAAGCTACCACTTGTTGTTGTTCTATTTCTCTAGAGTCCCATCATGCTGTTCTCAGATTGCTAAAGTCCATACCTCCTCGGTGTGTTCTTATGGCTGCAGATCTTCACAGCACAGACGCTTTCTTCTGCATGCTGTTCTTTCCCAGTTCAGGGCTCCTTCAAGGCTCTCCCTGAATGGCTACGCCGCCCCCTTTTATCCCAGTTCTCTTCAATGCTCACAGCTGCAGCCCATCAAGGACAACCAGGACCTGTGGGACAGATATTCAAATAGAATCCATTTCCTCTACTCTAGCCAGTAAGTAGTACCCTACAAGTCCTCAGAACCCCAAAGGCCACCTTTCATCTGACACCCAGACCCTGGGGAAAGGACTTCTTTTTCCCATGGCAAATGGCCTCCCTTGGCAGCCACTCACCCTGGCAGAAAGTGGGAGCCTAGCTAGAATGATGCAATCGTTGCTGGATTTTTCCAAAAGAAAAGCTGGCAGCAACTAGGGCCCTGGAAGTACTTAGAGCCTCAAACGCCACCTTGAACATATTCCTGAGACCCTGGGGAAAGGACTTCGTTTTTCCCATGGAAAATGGCCTTCATTTGTGGCCACTCTGCCTGGCAGGCAGGGCAGTGCCAAGCCAGGAATCTACAAACTGTGCTGGATCCTTCCAGAACGAAAGCTGCCAGCAACTAGGACCCTGCAAGTCCTTACAGCCCCAGATGCCACCAGTCATCTGACACCCAGAGCCTGGGCCAATGACTTCGTTTTCCCCATGGAAAATGGCCTCCATTTCTGGCCACTCGCCCTGACCAAGAGGGTGGTGCCCAGCAAGAAATTTGCAAGCTTTGCTGGATTGCTCCAAATCGAAAGCTGCCACTTGTTGTTCTTCTATTTCTCTAGAGTCCCATCATGCTGTTCTCAGATTGCTAAAGTCCATACCTCCTCGGTGTGTTCTTATGGCTGCAGATCTTCACAGCACAGACGCTTTCTTCTGCATGCTGTTCTTTCCCAGTTCAGGGCTCCTTCAAGGCTCTCCCTGAATGGCTAAGCCGCCCCCTTTTATCCCAGTTCTCTTCAATGCTCACAGCTGCAGCCCATCAAGGACAACCAGGACCTGTGGGGCAAAGCCTCTAGACAGATATTCAAATAGAATCCATTTCCTCTACTCTAGCCAGTAAGTAGTACCCTACAAGTCCTCAGAACCCCAAAGGCCACCTTTCATCTGACACCCAGACCCTGGGGAAAGGACTTCTTTTTCCCATGGCAAATGGCCTCCCTTGGCAGCCACTCACCCTGGCAGAAAGTGGGAGCCTAGCTAGAATGATGCAATCGTTGCTGGATTTTTCCAAAAGAAAAGCTGGCAGCAACTAGGGCCCTGGAAGTACTTAGAGCCTCAAACGCCACCTTGAACATATTCCTGAGACCCTGGGGAAAGGACTTCGTTTTTCCCATGGGAAATGGCCTTCATTTGTGGCCACTTGGCCTGGCAGGCAGGGCAGTGCCAAGCCAGGAATCTACAAACTCTGCTGGATCCTTCCAGAACGAAAGCTGCCAGCAACTAGGACCCTGCAAGTCCTTAGAGCCCCAGATGCCACCAGTCATCTGACACCCAGAGCCTGGGCCAATGACTTCGTTTTCCCCATGGAAAATGGCCTCCATTTCTGGCCACTCGCCCTGACCAAGAGGGTGGTGCCCAGCAAGAAATTTGCAAGCTTTGCTGGATTGCTCCAAATCGAAAGCTGCCACTTGTTGTTCTTCTATTTCTCTAGAGTCCCATCATGCTGTTCTCAGATTGCTAAAGTCCATACCTCCTCGGTGTGTTCTTATGGCTGCAGATCTTCACAGCACAGACGCTTTCTTCTGCATGCTGTTCTTTCCCAGTTCAGGGCTCCTTCAAGGCTCTCCCTGAATGGCTACGCCGCCCCCTTTTATCCCAGTTCTCTTCAATGCTCACAGCTGCAGCCCATCAAGGACAACCAGGACCTGTGGGGCAAAGCCTCTAGACAGATATTCAAATAGAATCCATTTCCTCTACTCTAGCCAGTAAGTACTACCCTACAAGTCCTCAGAACCCCAAAGGCCACCTTTCATCTGACACCCAGACCCTGGGGAAAGGACTTCTTTTTCCCATGGCAAATGGCCTCCCTTGGCAGCCACTCACCCTGGCAGAAAGTGGGAGCCTAGCTAGAATGATGCAATCGTTGCTGGATTTTTCCAAAAGAAAAGCTGGCAGCAACTAGGGCCCTGGAAGTACTTAGAGCCTCAAACGCCACCTTGAACATATTCCTGAGACCCTGGGGAAAGGACTTCGTTTTTCCCATGGAAAATGGCCTTCATTTGTGGCCACTCTGCCTGGCAGGCAGGGCAGTGCCAAGCCAGGAATCTACAAACTCTGCTGGATCCTTCCAGAACGAAAGCTGCCAGCAACTAGGACCCTGCAAGTCCTTACAGCCCCAGATGCCACCAGTCATCTGACACCCAGAGCCTGGGCCAATGACTTCGTTTTCCCCATGGAAAATGGCCTCCATTTCTGGCCACTCGCCCTGACCAAGAGGGTGGTGCCCAGCAAGAAATTTGCAAGCTTTGCTGGATTGCTCCAAATCGAAAGCTGCCACTTGTTGTTGTTCTATTTCTCTAGAGTCCCATCATGCTGTTCTCAGATTGCTAAAGTCCATACCTCCTCGGTGTGTTCTTATGGCTGCAGATCTTCACAGCACAGACGCTTTCTTCTGCATGCTGTTCTTTCCCAGTTCAGGGCTCCTTCAAGGCTCTCCCTGAATGGCTAAGCCGCCCCCTTTTATCCCAGTTCTCTTCAATGCTCACAGCTGCAGCCCATCAAGGACAACCAGGACCTGTGGGGCAAAGCCTCTAGACAGATATTCAAATAGAATCCATTTCCTCTACTCTAGCCAGTAAGTACCACCCTACAAGTCCTCAGAACCCCAAAGGCCACCTTTCATCTGACACCCAGACCCTGGGGAAAGGACTTCTTTTTCCCATGGCAAATGGCCTCCCTTGGCAGCCACTCACCCTGGCAGAAAGTGGGAGCCTAGCTAGAATGATGCAATCGTTGCTGGATTTTTCCAAAAGAAAAGCTGGCAGCAACTAGGGCCCTGGAAGTACTTAGAGCCTCAAACGCCACCTTGAACATATTCCTGAGACCCTGGGGAAAGGACTTCGTTTTTCCCATGGAAAATGGCCTTCATTTGTGGCCACTCTGCCTGGCAGGCAGGGCAGTGCCAAGCCAGGAATCTACAAACTCTGCTGGATCCTTCCAGAACGAAAGCTGCCAGCAACTAGGACCCTGCAAGTCCTTAGAGCCCCAGATGCCACCAGTCATCTGACACCCAGAGCCTGGGCCAATGACTTCGTTTTCCCCATGGAAAATGGCCTCCATTTCTGGCCACTCGCCCTGACCAAGAGGGTGGTGCCCAGCAAGAAATTTGCAAGCTTTGCTGGATTGCTCCAAATCGAAAGCTACCACTTGTTGTTCTTCTATTTCTCTAGAGTCCCATCATGCTGTTCTCAGATTGCTAAAGTCCATACCTCCTCGGTGTGTTCTTATGGCTGCAGATCTTCACAGCACAGACGCTTTCTTCTGCATGCTGTTCTTTGCCAGTTCAGGGCTCCTTCAAGGCTCTCCCTGAATGGCTACGCCGCCCCCTTTTATCCCAGTTCTCTTCAATGCTCACAGCTGCAGCCCATCAAGGACAACCAGGACCTGTGGGACAGATATTCAAATAGAATCCATTTCCTCTACTCTAGCCAGTAAGTACTACCCTACAAGTCCTCAGAACCCCAAAGGCCACCTTTCATCTGACACCCAGACCCTGGGGAAAGGACTTCTTTTTCCCATGGCAAATGGCCTCCCTTGGCAGCCACTCACCCTGGCAGAAAGTGGGAGCCTAGCTAGAATGATGCAATCGTTGCTGGATTTTTCCAAAAGAAAAGCTGGCAGCAACTAGGGCCCTGGAAGTACTTAGAGCCTCAAACGCCACCTTGAACATATTCCTGAGACCCTGGGGAAAGGACTTCGTTTTTCCCATGGAAAATGGCCTTCATTTGTGGCCACTCTGCCTGGCAGGCAGGGCAGTGCCAAGCCAGGAATCTACAAACTGTGCTGGATCCTTCCAGAACGAAAGCTGCCAGCAACTAGGACCCTGCAAGTCCTTACAGCCCCAGATGCCACCAGTCATCTGACACCCAGAGCCTGGGCCAATGACTTCGTTTTCCCCATGGAAAATGGCCTCCATTTCTGGCCACTCGCCCTGACCAAGAGGGTGGTGCCCAGCAAGAAATTTGCAAGCTTTGCTGGATTGCTCCAAATCGAAAGCTACCACTTGTTGTTGTTCTATTTCTCTAGAGTCCCATCATGCTGTTCTCAGATTGCTAAAGTCCATACCTCCTCGGTGTGTTCTTATGGCTGCAGATCTTCACAGCACAGACGCTTTCTTCTGCATGCTGTTCTTTCCCAGTTCAGGGCTCCTTCAAGGCTCTCCCTGAATGGCTACGCCGCCCCCTTTTATCCCAGTTCTCTTCAATGCTCACAGCTGCAGCCCATCAAGGACAACCAGGACCTGTGGGACAGATATTCAAATAGAATCCATTTCCTCTACTCTAGCCAGTAAGTACTACCCTACAAGTCCTCAGAACCCCAAAGGCCACCTTTCATCTGACACCCAGACCCTGGGGAAAGGACTTCTTTTTCCCATGGCAAATGGCCTCCCTTGGCAGCCACTCACCCTGGCAGAAAGTGGGAGCCTAGCTAGAATGATGCAATCGTTGCTGGATTTTTCCAAAAGAAAAGCTGGCAGCAACTAGGGCCCTGGAAGTACTTAGAGCCTCAAACGCCACCTTGAACATATTCCTGAGACCCTGGGGAAAGGACTTCGTTTTTCCCATGGAAAATGGCCTTCATTTGTGGCCACTCTGCCTGGCAGGCAGGGCAGTGCCAAGCCAGGAATCTACAAACTGTGCTGGATCCTTCCAGAACGAAAGCTGCCAGCAACTAGGACCCTGCAAGTCCTTACAGCCCCAGATGCCACCAGTCATCTGACACCCAGAGCCTGGGCCAATGACTTCGTTTTCCCCATGGAAAATGGCCTCCATTTCTGGCCACTCGCCCTGACCAAGAGGGTGGTGCCCAGCAAGAAATTTGCAAGCTTTGCTGGATTGCTCCAAATCGAAAGCTGCCACTTGTTGTTGTTCTATTTCTCTAGAGTCCCATCATGCTGTTCTCAGATTGCTAAAGTCCATACCTCCTCGGTGTGTTCTTATGGCTGCAGATCTTCACAGCACAGACGCTTTCTTCTGCATGCTGTTCTTTCCCAGTTCAGGGCTCCTTCAAGGCTCTCCCTGAATGGCTAAGCCGCCCCCTTTTATCCCAGTTCTCTTCAATGCTCACAGCTGCAGCCCATCAAGGACAACCAGGACCTGTGGGGCAAAGCCTCTAGACAGATATTCAAATAGAATCCATTTCCTCTACTCTAGCCAGTAAGTACCACCCTACAAGTCCTCAGAACCCCAAAGGCCACCTTTCATCTGACACCCAGACCCTGGGGAAAGGACTTCTTTTTCCCATGGCAAATGGCCTCCCTTGGCAGCCACTCACCCTGGCAGAAAGTGGGAGCCTAGCTAGAATGATGCAATCGTTGCTGGATTTTTCCAAAAGAAAAGCTGGCAGCAACTAGGGCCCTGGAAGTACTTAGAGCCTCAAACGCCACCTTGAACATATTCCTGAGACCCTGGGGAAAGGACTTCGTTTTTCCCATGGAAAATGGCCTTCATTTGTGGCCACTCTGCCTGGCAGGCAGGGCAGTGCCAAGCCAGGAATCTACAAACTCTGCTGGATCCTTCCAGAACGAAAGCTGCCAGCAACTAGGACCCTGCAAGTCCTTACAGCCCCAGATGCCACCAGTCATCTGACACCCAGAGCCTGGGCCAATGACTTCGTTTTCCCCATGGAAAATGGCCTCCATTTCTGGCCACTCGCCCTGACCAAGAGGGTGGTGCCCAGCAAGAAATTTGCAAGCTTTGCTGGATTGCTCCAAATCTAAAGCTACCACTTGTTGTTGTTCTATTTCTCTAGAGTCCCATCATGCTGTTCTCAGATTGCTAAAGTCCATACCTCCTCGGTGTGTTCTTATGGCTGCAGATCTTCACAGCACAGACGCTTTCTTCTGCATGCTGTTCTTTCCCAGTTCAGGGCTCCTTCAAGGCTCTCCCTGAATGGCTACGCCGCCCCCTTTTATCCCAGTTCTCTTCAATGCTCACAGCTGCAGCCCATCAAGGACAACCAGGACCTGTGGGACAGATATTCAAATAGAATCCATTTCCTCTACTCTAGCCAGTAAGTACTACCCTACAAGTCCTCAGAACCCCAAAGGCCACCTTTCATCTGACACCCAGACCCTGGGGAAAGGACTTCTTTTTCCCATGGCAAATGGCCTCCCTTGGCAGCCACTCACCCTGGCAGAAAGTGGGAGCCTAGCTAGAATGATGCAATCGTTGCTGGATTTTTCCAAAAGAAAAGCTGGCAGCAACTAGGGCCCTGGAAGTACTTAGAGCCTCAAACGCCACCTTGAACATATTCCTGAGACCCTGGGGAAAGGACTTCGTTTTTCCCATGGAAAATGGCCTTCATTTGTGGCCACTCTGCCTGGCAGGCAGGGCAGTGCCAAGCCAGGAATCTACAAACTGTGCTGGATCCTTCCAGAACGAAAGCTGCCAGCAACTAGGACCCTGCAAGTCCTTACAGCCCCAGATGCCACCAGTCATCTGACACCCAGAGCCTGGGCCAATGACTTCGTTTTCCCCATGGAAAATGGCCTCCATTTCTGGCCACTCGCCCTGACCAAGAGGGTGGTGCCCAGCAAGAAATTTGCAAGCTTTGCTGGATTGCTCCAAATCTAAAGCTACCACTTGTTGTTCTTCTATTTCTCTAGAGTCCCATCATGCTGTTCTCAGATTGCTAAAGTCCATACCTCCTCGGTGTGTTCTTATGGCTGCAGATCTTCACAGCACAGACGCTTTCTTCTGCATGCTGTTCTTTCCCAGTTCAGGGCTCCTTCAAGGCTCTCCCTGAATGGCTACGCCGCCCCCTTTTATCCCAGTTCTCTTCAATGCTCACAGCTGCAGCCCATCAAGGACAACCAGGACCTGTGGGACAGATATTCAAATAGAATCCATTTCCTCTACTCTAGCCAGTAAGTAGTACCCTACAAGTCCTCAGAACCCCAAAGGCCACCTTTCATCTGACACCCAGACCCTGGGGAAAGGACTTCTTTTTCCCATGGCAAATGGCCTCCCTTGGCAGCCACTCACCCTGGCAGAAAGTGGGAGCCTAGCTAGAATGATGCAATCGTTGCTGGATTTTTCCAAAAGAAAAGCTGGCAGCAACTAGGGCCCTGGAAGTACTTAGAGCCTCAAACGCCACCTTGAACATATTACTGAGACCCTGGGGAAAGGACTTCGTTTTTCCCATGGAAAATGGCCTTCATTTCTGGCCACTCTGCCTGGCAGGCAGGGCAGTGCCAAGCCAGGAATCTACAAACTCTGCTGGATCCTTCCAGAACGAAAGCTGCCAGCAACTAGGACCCTGCAAGTCCTTACAGCCCCAGATGCCACCAGTCATCTGACACCCAGAGCCTGGGCCAATGACTTCGTTTTCCCCATGGAAAATGGCCTCCATTTCTGGCCACTCGCCCTGACCAAGAGGGTGGTGCCCAGCAAGAAATTTGCAAGCTTTGCTGGATTGCTCCAAATCGAAAGCTGCCACTTGTTGTTCTTCTATTTCTCTAGAGTCCCATCATGCTGTTCTCAGATTGCTAAAGTCCATACCTCCTCGGTGTGTTCTTATGGCTGCAGATCTTCACAGCACAGACGCTTTCTTCTGCATGCTGTTCTTTCCCAGTTCAGGGCTCCTTCAAGGCTCTCCCTGAATGGCTACGCCGCCCCCTTTTATCCCAGTTCTCTTCAATGCTCACAGCTGCAGCCCATCAAGGACAACCAGGACCTGTGGGGCAAAGCCTCTAGACAGATATTCAAATAGAATCCATTTCCTCTACTCTAGCCAGTAAGTACTACCCTACAAGTCCTCAGAACCCCAAAGGCCACCTTTCATCTGACACCCAGACCCTGGGGAAAGGACTTCTTTTTCCCATGGCAAATGGCCTCCCTTGGCAGCCACTCACCCTGGCAGAAAGTGGGAGCCTAGCTAGAATGATGCAATCGTTGCTGGATTTTTCCAAAAGAAAAGCTGGCAGCAACTAGGGCCCTGGAAGTACTTAGAGCCTCAAACGCCACCTTGAACATATTCCTGAGACCCTGGGGAAAGGACTTCGTTTTTCCCATGGAAAATGGCCTTCATTTGTGGCCACTCTGCCTGGCAGGCAGGGCAGTGCCAAGCCAGGAATCTACAAACTCTGCTGGATCCTTCCAGAACGAAAGCTGCCAGCAACTAGGACCCTGCAAGTCCTTACAGCCCCAGATGCCACCAGTCATCTGACACCCAGAGCCTGGGCCAATGACTTCGTTTTCCCCATGGAAAATGGCCTCCATTTCTGGCCACTCGCCCTGACCAAGAGGGTGGTGCCCAGCAAGAAATTTGCAAGCTTTGCTGGATTGCTCCAAATCTAAAGCTACCACTTGTTGTTGTTCTATTTCTCTAGAGTCCCATCATGCTGTTCTCAGATTGCTAAAGTCCATACCTCCTCGGTGTGTTCTTATGGCTGCAGATCTTCACAGCACAGACGCTTTCTTCTGCATGCTGTTCTTTCCCAGTTCAGGGCTCCTTCAAGGCTCTCCCTGAATGGCTACGCCGCCCCCTTTTATCCCAGTTCTCTTCAATGCTCACAGCTGCAGCCCATCAAGGACAACCAGGACCTGTGGGACAGATATTCAAATAGAATCCATTTCCTCTACTCTAGCCAGTAAGTACTACCCTACAAGTCCTCAGAACCCCAAAGGCCACCTTTCATCTGACACCCAGACCCTGGGGAAAGGACTTCTTTTTCCCATGGCAAATGGCCTCCCTTGGCAGCCACTCACCCTGGCAGAAAGTGGGAGCCTAGCTAGAATGATGCAATCGTTGCTGGATTTTTCCAAAAGAAAAGCTGGCAGCAACTAGGGCCCTGGAAGTACTTAGAGCCTCAAACGCCACCTTGAACATATTCCTGAGACCCTGGGGAAAGGACTTCGTTTTTCCCATGGAAAATGGCCTTCATTTGTGGCCACTCTGCCTGGCAGGCAGGGCAGTGCCAAGCCAGGAATCTACAAACTGTGCTGGATCCTTCCAGAACGAAAGCTGCCAGCAACTAGGACCCTGCAAGTCCTTACAGCCCCAGATGCCACCAGTCATCTGACACCCAGAGCCTGGGCCAATGACTTCGTTTTCCCCATGGAAAATGGCCTCCATTTCTGGCCACTCGCCCTGACCAAGAGGGTGGTGCCCAGCAAGAAATTTGCAAGCTTTGCTGGATTGCTCCAAATCTAAAGCTACCACTTGTTGTTCTTCTATTTCTCTAGAGTCCCATCATGCTGTTCTCAGATTGCTAAAGTCCATACCTCCTCGGTGTGTTCTTATGGCTGCAGATCTTCACAGCACAGACGCTTTCTTCTGCATGCTGTTCTTTCCCAGTTCAGGGCTCCTTCAAGGCTCTCCCTGAATGGCTACGCCGCCCCCTTTTATCCCAGTTCTCTTCAATGCTCACAGCTGCAGCCCATCAAGGACAACCAGGACCTGTGGGACAGATATTCAAATAGAATCCATTTCCTCTACTCTAGCCAGTAAGTAGTACCCTACAAGTCCTCAGAACCCCAAAGGCCACCTTTCATCTGACACCCAGACCCTGGGGAAAGGACTTCTTTTTCCCATGGCAAATGGCCTCCCTTGGCAGCCACTCACCCTGGCAGAAAGTGGGAGCCTAGCTAGAATGATGCAATCGTTGCTGGATTTTTCCAAAAGAAAAGCTGGCAGCAACTAGGGCCCTGGAAGTACTTAGAGCCTCAAACGCCACCTTGAACATATTACTGAGACCCTGGGGAAAGGACTTCGTTTTTCCCATGGAAAATGGCCTTCATTTCTGGCCACTCTGCCTGGCAGGCAGGGCAGTGCCAAGCCAGGAATCTACAAACTCTGCTGGATCCTTCCAGAACGAAAGCTGCCAGCAACTAGGACCCTGCAAGTCCTTACAGCCCCAGATGCCACCAGTCATCTGACACCCAGAGCCTGGGCCAATGACTTCGTTTTCCCCATGGAAAATGGCCTCCATTTCTGGCCACTCGCCCTGACCAAGAGGGTGGTGCCCAGCAAGAAATTTGCAAGCTTTGCTGGATTGCTCCAAATCGAAAGCTGCCACTTGTTGTTCTTCTATTTCTCTAGAGTCCCATCATGCTGTTCTCAGATTGCTAAAGTCCATACCTCCTCGGTGTGTTCTTATGGCTGCAGATCTTCACAGCACAGACGCTTTCTTCTGCATGCTGTTCTTTCCCAGTTCAGGGCTCCTTCAAGGCTCTCCCTGAATGGCTACGCCGCCCCCTTTTATCCCAGTTCTCTTCAATGCTCACAGCTGCAGCCCATCAAGGACAACCAGGACCTGTGGGGCAAAGCCTCTAGACAGATATTCAAATAGAATCCATTTCCTCTACTCTAGCCAGTAAGTACTACCCTACAAGTCCTCAGAACCCCAAAGGCCACCTTTCATCTGACACCCAGACCCTGGGGAAAGGACTTCTTTTTCCCATGGCAAATGGCCTCCCTTGGCAGCCACTCACCCTGGCAGAAAGTGGGAGCCTAGCTAGAATGATGCAATCGTTGCTGGATTTTTCCAAAAGAAAAGCTGGCAGCAACTAGGGCCCTGGAAGTACTTAGAGCCTCAAACGCCACCTTGAACATATTACTGAGACCCTGGGGAAAGGACTTCGTTTTTCCCATGGAAAATGGCCTTCATTTGTGGCCACTCTGCCTGGCAGGCAGGGCAGTGCCAAGCCAGGAATCTACAAACTGTGCTGGATCCTTCCAGAACGAAAGCTGCCAGCAACTAGGACCCTGCAAGTCCTTACAGCCCCAGATGCCACCAGTCATCTGACACCCAGAGCCTGGGCCAATGACTTCGTTTTCCCCATGGAAAATGGCCTCCATTTCTGGCCACTCGCCCTGACCAAGAGGGTGGTGCCCAGCAAGAAATTTGCAAGCTTTGCTGGATTGCTCCAAATCGAAAGCTGCCACTTGTTGTTCTATTTCTCTAGAGTCCCATCATGCTGTTCTCAGATTGCTAAAGTCCATACCTCCTCGGTGTGTTCTTATGGCTGCAGATCTTCACAGCACAGACGCTTTCTTCTGCATGCTGTTCTTTCCCAGTTCAGGGCTCCTTCAAGGCTCTCCCTGAATGGCTACGCCGCCCCCTTTTATCCCAGTTCTCTTCAATGCTCACAGCTGCAGCCCATCAAGGACAACCAGGACCTGTGGGACAGATATTCAAATAGAATCCATTTCCTCTACTCTAGCCAGTAAGTACTACCCTACAAGTCCTCAGAACCCCAAAGGCCACCTTTCATCTGACACCCAGACCCTGGGGAAAGGACTTCTTTTTCCCATGGCAAATGGCCTCCCTTGGCAGCCACTCACCCTGGCAGAAAGTGGGAGCCTAGCTAGAATGATGCAATCGTTGCTGGATTTTTCCAAAAGAAAAGCTGGCAGCAACTAGGGCCCTGGAAGTACTTAGAGCCTCAAACGCCACCTTGAACATATTACTGAGACCCTGGGGAAAGGACTTCGTTTTTCCCATGGAAAATGGCCTTCATTTGTGGCCACTCTGCCTGGCAGGCAGGGCAGTGCCAAGCCAGGAATCTACAAACTGTGCTGGATCCTTCCAGAACGAAAGCTGCCAGCAACTAGGACCCTGCAAGTCCTTACAGCCCCAGATGCCACCAGTCATCTGACACCCAGAGCCTGGGCCAATGACTTCGTTTTCCCCATGGAAAATGGCCTCCATTTCTGGCCACTCGCCCTGACCAAGAGGGTGGTGCCCAGCAAGAAATTTGCAAGCTTTGCTGGATTGCTCCAAATCGAAAGCTACCACTTGTTGTTGTTCTATTTCTCTAGAGTCCCATCATGCTGTTCTCAGATTGCTAAAGTCCATACCTCCTCGGTGTGTTCTTATGGCTGCAGATCTTCACAGCACAGACGCTTTCTTCTGCATGCTGTTCTTTCCCAGTTCAGGGCTCCTTCAAGGCTCTCCCTGAATGGCTAAGCTGCCCCCTTTTATCCCAGTTCTCTTCAATGCTCACAGCTGCAGCCCATCAAGGACAACCAGGACCTGTGGGGCAAAGCCTCTAGACAGATATTCAAATAGAATCCATTTCCTCTACTCTAGCCAGTAAGTACCACCCTACAAGTCCTCAGAACCCCAAAGGCCACCTTTCATCTGACACCCAGACCCTGGGGAAAGGACTTCTTTTTCCCATGGCAAATGGCCTCCCTTGGCAGCCACTCACCCTGGCAGAAAGTGGGAGCCTAGCTAGAATGATGCAATCGTTGCTGGATTTTTCCAAAAGAAAAGCTGCCAGCAACTAGGGCCCTGGAAGTACTTAGAGCCTCAAACGCCACCTTGAACATATTCCTGAGACCCTGGGGAAAGGACTTCGTTTTTCCCATGGAAAATGGCCTTCATTTGTGGCCACTCTGCCTGGCAGGCAGGGCAGTGCCAAGCCAGGAATCTACAAACTCTGCTGGATCCTTCCAGAACGAAAGCTGCCAGCAACTAGGACCCTGCAAGTCCTTAGAGCCCCAGATGCCACCAGTCATCTGACACCCAGAGCCTGGGCCAATGACTTCGTTTTCCCCATGGAAAATGGCCTCCATTTCTGGCCACTCGCCCTGACCAAGAGGGTGGTGCCCAGCAAGAAATTTGCAAGCTTTGCTGGATTGCTCCAAATCTAAAGCTACCACTTGTTGTTGTTCTATTTCTCTAGAGTCCCATCATGCTGTTCTCAGATTGCTAAAGTCCATACCTCCTCGGTGTGTTCTTATGGCTGCAGATCTTCACAGCACAGACGCTTTCTTCTGCATGCTGTTCTTTGCCAGTTCAGGGCTCCTTCAAGGCTCTCCCTGAATGGCTACGCCGCCCCCTTTTATCCCAGTTCTCTTCAATGCTCACAGCTGCAGCCCATCAAGGACAACCAGGACCTGTGGGACAGATATTCAAATAGAATCCATTTCCTCTACTCTAGCCAGTAAGTAGTACCCTACAAGTCCTCAGAACCCCAAAGGCCACCTTTCATCTGACACCCAGACCCTGGGGAAAGGACTTCTTTTTCCCATGGCAAATGGCCTCCCTTGGCAGCCACTCACCCTGGCAGAAAGTGGGAGCCTAGCTAGAATGATGCAATCGTTGCTGGATTTTTCCAAAAGAAAAGCTGGCAGCAACTAGGGCCCTGGAAGTACTTAGAGCCTCAAACGCCACCTTGAACATATTCCTGAGACCCTGGGGAAAGGACTTCGTTTTTCCCATGGAAAATGGCCTTCATTTGTGGCCACTCTGCCTGGCAGGCAGGGCAGTGCCAAGCCAGGAATCTACAAACTGTGCTGGATCCTTCCAGAACGAAAGCTGCCAGCAACTAGGACCCTGCAAGTCCTTACAGCCCCAGATGCCACCAGTCATCTGACACCCAGAGCCTGGGCCAATGACTTCGTTTTCCCCATGGAAAATGGCCTCCATTTCTGGCCACTCGCCCTGACCAAGAGGGTGGTGCCCAGCAAGAAATTTGCAAGCTTTGCTGGATTGCTCCAAATCTAAAGCTACCACTTGTTGTTGTTCTATTTCTCTAGAGTCCCATCATGCTGTTCTCAGATTGCTAAAGTCCATACCTCCTCGGTGTGTTCTTATGGCTGCAGATCTTCACAGCACAGACGCTTTCTTCTGCATGCTGTTCTTTCCCAGTTCAGGGCTCCTTCAAGGCTCTCCCTGAATGGCTACGCCGCCCCCTTTTATCCCAGTTCTCTTCAATGCTCACAGCTGCAGCCCATCAAGGACAACCAGGACCTGTGGGACAGATATTCAAATAGAATCCATTTCCTCTACTCTAGCCAGTAAGTAGTACCCTACAAGTCCTCAGAACCCCAAAGGCCACCTTTCATCTGACACCCAGACCCTGGGGAAAGGACTTCTTTTTCCCATGGCAAATGGCCTCCCTTGGCAGCCACTCACCCTGGCAGAAAGTGGGAGCCTAGCTAGAATGATGCAATCGTTGCTGGATTTTTCCAAAAGAAAAGCTGCCAGCAACTAGGGCCCTGGAAGTACTTAGAGCCTCAAACGCCACCTTGAACATATTCCTGAGACCCTGGGGAAAGGACTTCGTTTTTCCCATGGAAAATGGCCTTCATTTGTGGCCACTCTGCCTGGCAGGCAGGGCAGTGCCAAGCCAGGAATCTACAAACTCTGCTGGATCCTTCCAGAACGAAAGCTGCCAGCAACTAGGACCCTGCAAGTCCTTACAGCCCCAGATGCCACCAGTCATCTGACACCCAGAGCCTGGGCCAATGACTTCGTTTTCCCCATGGAAAATGGCCTCCATTTCTGGCCACTCGCCCTGACCAAGAGGGTGGTGCCCAGCAAGAAATTTGCAAGCTTTGCTGGATTGCTCCAAATCGAAAGCTGCCACTTGTTGTTCTTCTATTTCTCTAGAGTCCCATCATGCTGTTCTCAGATTGCTAAAGTCCATACCTCCTCGGTGTGTTCTTATGGCTGCAGATCTTCACAGCACAGACGCTTTCTTCTGCATGCTGTTCTTTCCCAGTTCAGGGCTCCTTCAAGGCTCTCCCTGAATGGCTACGCCGCCCCCTTTTATCCCAGTTCTCTTCAATGCTCACAGCTGCAGCCCATCAAGGACAACCAGGACCTGTGGGGCAAAGCCTCTAGACAGATATTCAAATAGAATCCATTTCCTCTACTCTAGCCAGTAAGTACTACCCTACAAGTCCTCAGAACCCCAAAGGCCACCTTTCATCTGACACCCAGACCCTGGGGAAAGGACTTCTTTTTCCCATGGCAAATGGCCTCCCTTGGCAGCCACTCACCCTGGCAGAAAGTGGGAGCCTAGCTAGAATGATGCAATCGTTGCTGGATTTTTCCAAAAGAAAAGCTGGCAGCAACTAGGGCCCTGGAAGTACTTAGAGCCTCAAACGCCACCTTGAACATATTCCTGAGACCCTGGGGAAAGGACTTCGTTTTTCCCATGGAAAATGGCCTTCATTTGTGGCCACTTGGCCTGGCAGGCAGGGCAGTGCCAAGCCAGGAATCTACAAACTATGCTGGATCCTTCCAGAACGAAAGCTGCCAGCAACTAGGACCCTGCAAGTCCTTACAGCCCCAGATGCCACCAGTCATCTGACACCCAGAGCCTGGGCCAATGACTTCGTTTTCCCCATGGAAAATGGCCTCCATTTCTGGCCACTCGCCCTGACCAAGAGGGTGGTGCCCAGCAAGAAATTTGCAAGCTTTGCTGGATTGCTCCAAATCGAAAGCTACCACTTGTTGTTGTTCTATTTCTCTAGAGTCCCATCATGCTGTTCTCAGATTGCTAAAGTCCATACCTCCTCGGTGTGTTCTTATGGCTGCAGATCTTCACAGCACAGACGCTTTCTTCTGCATGCTGTTCTTTCCCAGTTCAGGGCTCCTTCAAGGCTCTCCCTGAATGGCTAAGCCGCCCCCTTTTATCCCAGTTCTCTTCAATGCTCACAGCTGCAGCCCATCAAGGACAACCAGGACCTGTGGGGCAAAGCCTCTAGACAGATATTCAAATAGAATCCATTTCCTCTACTCTAGCCAGTAAGTACTACCCTACAAGTCCTCAGAACCCCAAAGGCCACCTTTCATCTGACACCCAGACCCTGGGGAAAGGACTTCTTTTTCCCATGGCAAATGGCCTCCCTTGGCAGCCACTCACCCTGGCAGAAAGTGGGAGCCTAGCTAGAATGATGCAATCGTTGCTGGATTTTTCCAAAAGAAAAGCTGGCAGCAACTAGGGCCCTGGAAGTACTTAGAGCCTCAAACGCCACCTTGAACATATTCCTGAGACCCTGGGGAAAGGACTTCGTTTTTCCCATGGAAAATGGCCTTCATTTGTGGCCACTCTGCCTGGCAGGCAGGGCAGTGCCAAGCCAGGAATCTACAAACTGTGCTGGATCCTTCCAGAACGAAAGCTGCCAGCAACTAGGACCCTGCAAGTCCTTACAGCCCCAGATGCCACCAGTCATCTGACACCCAGAGCCTGGGCCAATGACTTCGTTTTCCCCATGGAAAATGGCCTCCATTTCTGGCCACTCGCCCTGACCAAGAGGGTGGTGCCCAGCAAGAAATTTGCAAGCTTTGCTGGATTGCTCCAAATCTAAAGCTACCACTTGTTGTTGTTCTATTTCTCTAGAGTCCCATCATGCTGTTCTCAGATTGCTAAAGTCCATACCTCCTCGGTGTGTTCTTATGGCTGCAGATCTTCACAGCACAGACGCTTTCTTCTGCATGCTGTTCTTTCCCAGTTCAGGGCTCCTTCAAGGCTCTCCCTGAATGGCTACGCCGCCCCCTTTTATCCCAGTTCTCTTCAATGCTCACAGCTGCAGCCCATCAAGGACAACCAGGACCTGTGGGACAGATATTCAAATAGAATCCATTTCCTCTACTCTAGCCAGTAAGTACTACCCTACAAGTCCTCAGAACCCCAAAGGCCACCTTTCATCTGACACCCAGACCCTGGGGAAAGGACTTCTTTTTCCCATGGCAAATGGCCTCCCTTGGCAGCCACTCACCCTGGCAGAAAGTGGGAGCCTAGCTAGAATGATGCAATCGTTGCTGGATTTTTCCAAAAGAAAAGCTGGCAGCAACTAGGGCCCTGGAAGTACTTAGAGCCTCAAACGCCACCTTGAACATATTACTGAGACCCTGGGGAAAGGACTTCGTTATTCCCATGGAAAATGGCCTTCATTTGTGGCCACTCTGCCTGGCAGGCAGGGCAGTGCCAAGCCAGGAATCTACAAACTGTGCTGGATCCTTCCAGAACGAAAGCTGCCAGCAACTAGGACCCTGCAAGTCCTTACAGCCCCAGATGCCACCAGTCATCTGACACCCAGAGCCTGGGCCAATGACTTCGTTTTCCCCATGGAAAATGGCCTCCATTTCTGGCCACTCGCCCTGACCAAGAGGGTGGTGCCCAGCAAGAAATTTGCAAGCTTTGCTGGATTGCTCCAAATCGAAAGCTACCACTTGTTGTTGTTCTATTTCTCTAGAGTCCCATCATGCTGTTCTCAGATTGCTAAAGTCCATACCTCCTCGGTGTGTTCTTATGGCTGCAGATCTTCACAGCACAGACGCTTTCTTCTGCATGCTGTTCTTTCCCAGTTCAGGGCTCCTTCAAGGCTCTCCCTGAATGGCTACGCCGCCCCCTTTTATCCCAGTTCTCTTCAATGCTCACAGCTGCAGCCCATCAAGGACAACCAGGACCTGTGGGACAGATATTCAAATAGAATCCATTTCCTCTACTCTAGCCAGTAAGTACTACCCTACAAGTCCTCAGAACCCCAAAGGCCACCTTTCATCTGACACCCAGACCCTGGGGAAAGGACTTCTTTTTCCCATGGCAAATGGCCTCCCTTGGCAGCCACTCACCCTGGCAGAAAGTGGGAGCCTAGCTAGAATGATGCAATCGTTGCTGGATTTTTCCAAAAGAAAAGCTGGCAGCAACTAGGGCCCTGGAAGTACTTAGAGCCTCAAACGCCACCTTGAACATATTCCTGAGACCCTGGGGAAAGGACTTCGTTTTTCCCATGGAAAATGGCCTTCATTTGTGGCCACTCGGCCTGGCAGGCAGGGCAGTGCCAAGCCAGGAATCTACAAACTCTGCTGGATCCTTCCAGAACGAAAGCTGCCAGCAACTAGGACCCTGCAAGTCCTTACAGCCCCAGATGCCACCAGTCATCTGACACCCAGAGCCTGGGCCAATGACTTCGTTTTCCCCATGGAAAATGGCCTCCATTTCTGGCCACTCGCCCTGACCAAGAGGGTGGTGCCCAGCAAGAAATTTGCAAGCTTTGCTGGATTGCTCCAAATCGAAAGCTGCCACTTGTTGTTGTTCTATTTCTCTAGAGTCCCATCATGCTGTTCTCAGATTGCTAAAGTCCATACCTCCTCGGTGTGTTCTTATGGCTGCAGATCTTCACAGCACAGACGCTTTCTTCTGCATGCTGTTCTTTCCCAGTTCAGGGCTCCTTCAAGGCTCTCCCTGAATGGCTAAGCCGCCCCCTTTTATCCCAGTTCTCTTCAATGCTCACAGCTGCAGCCCATCAAGGACAACCAGGACCTGTGGGGCAAAGCCTCTAGACAGATATTCAAATAGAATCCATTTCCTCTACTCTAGCCAGTAAGTACCACCCTACAAGTCCTCAGAACCCCAAAGGCCACCTTTCATCTGACACCCAGACCCTGGGGAAAGGACTTCTTTTTCCCATGGCAAATGGCCTCCCTTGGCAGCCACTCACCCTGGCAGAAAGTGGGAGCCTAGCTAGAATGATGCAATCGTTGCTGGATTTTTCCAAAAGAAAAGCTGGCAGCAACTAGGGCCCTGGAAGTACTTAGAGCCTCAAACGCCACCTTGAACATATTCCTGAGACCCTGGGGAAAGGACTTCGTTTTTCCCATGGAAAATGGCCTTCATTTGTGGCCACTCTGCCTGGCAGGCAGGGCAGTGCCAAGCCAGGAATCTACAAACTCTGCTGGATCCTTCCAGAACGAAAGCTGCCAGCAACTAGGACCCTGCAAGTCCTTACAGCCCCAGATGCCACCAGTCATCTGACACCCAGAGCCTGGGCCAATGACTTCGTTTTCCCCATGGAAAATGGCCTCCATTTCTGGCCACTCGCCCTGACCAAGAGGGTGGTGCCCAGCAAGAAATTTGCAAGCTTTGCTGGATTGCTCCAAATCTAAAGCTACCACTTGTTGTTCTTCTATTTCTCTAGAGTCCCATCATGCTGTTCTCAGATTGCTAAAGTCCATACCTCCTCGGTGTGTTCTTATGGCTGCAGATCTTCACAGCACAGACGCTTTCTTCTGCATGCTGTTCTTTCCCAGTTCAGGGCTCCTTCAAGGCTCTCCCTGAATGGCTAAGCCGCCCCCTTTTATCCCAGTTCTCTTCAATGCTCACAGCTGCAGCCCATCAAGGACAACCAGGACCTGTGGGGCAAAGCCTCTAGACAGATATTCAAATAGAATCCATTTCCTCTACTCTAGCCAGTAAGTACCACCCTACAAGTCCTCAGAACCCCAAAGGCCACCTTTCATCTGACACCCAGACCCTGGGGAAAGGACTTCTTTTTCCCATGGCAAATGGCCTCCCTTGGCAGCCACTCACCCTGGCAGAAAGTGGGAGCCTAGCTAGAATGATGCAATCGTTGCTGGATTTTTCCAAAAGAAAAGCTGGCAGCAACTAGGGCCCTGGAAGTACTTAGAGCCTCAAACGCCACCTTGAACATATTCCTGAGACCCTGGGGAAAGGACTTCGTTTTTCCCATGGAAAATGGCCTTCATTTGTGGCCACTCTGCCTGGCAGGCAGGGCAGTGCCAAGCCAGGAATCTACAAACTCTGCTGGATCCTTCCAGAACGAAAGCTGCCAGCAACTAGGACCCTGCAAGTCCTTAGAGCCCCAGATGCCACCAGTCATCTGACACCCAGAGCCTGGGCCAATGACTTCGTTTTCCCCATGGAAAATGGCCTCCATTTCTGGCCACTCGCCCTGACCAAGAGGGTGGTGCCCAGCAAGAAATTTGCAAGCTTTGCTGGATTGCTCCAAATCGAAAGCTACCACTTGTTGTTCTTCTATTTCTCTAGAGTCCCATCATGCTGTTCTCAGATTGCTAAAGTCCATACCTCCTCGGTGTGTTCTTATGGCTGCAGATCTTCACAGCACAGACGCTTTCTTCTGCATGCTGTTCTTTGCCAGTTCAGGGCTCCTTCAAGGCTCTCCCTGAATGGCTACGCCGCCCCCTTTTATCCCAGTTCTCTTCAATGCTCACAGCTGCAGCCCATCAAGGACAACCAGGACCTGTGGGACAGATATTCAAATAGAATCCATTTCCTCTACTCTAGCCAGTAAGTACTACCCTACAAGTCCTCAGAACCCCAAAGGCCACCTTTCATCTGACACCCAGACCCTGGGGAAAGGACTTCTTTTTCCCATGGCAAATGGCCTCCCTTGGCAGCCACTCACCCTGGCAGAAAGTGGGAGCCTAGCTAGAATGATGCAATCGTTGCTGGATTTTTCCAAAAGAAAAGCTGGCAGCAACTAGGGCCCTGGAAGTACTTAGAGCCTCAAACGCCACCTTGAACATATTCCTGAGACCCTGGGGAAAGGACTTCGTTTTTCCCATGGAAAATGGCCTTCATTTGTGGCCACTCTGCCTGGCAGGCAGGGCAGTGCCAAGCCAGGAATCTACAAACTCTGCTGGATCCTTCCAGAACGAAAGCTGCCAGCAACTAGGACCCTGCAAGTCCTTACAGCCCCAGATGCCACCAGTCATCTGACACCCAGAGCCTGGGCCAATGACTTCGTTTTCCCCATGGAAAATGGCCTCCATTTCTGGCCACTCGCCCTGACCAAGAGGGTGGTGCCCAGCAAGAAATTTGCAAGCTTTGCTGGATTGCTCCAAATCGAAAGCTACCACTTGTTGTTGTTCTATTTCTCTAGAGTCCCATCATGCTGTTCTCAGATTGCTAAAGTCCATACCTCCTCGGTGTGTTCTTATGGCTGCAGATCTTCACAGCACAGACGCTTTCTTCTGCATGCTGTTCTTTCCCAGTTCAGGGCTCCTTCAAGGCTCTCCCTGAATGGCTACGCCGCCCCCTTTTATCCCAGTTCTCTTCAATGCTCACAGCTGCAGCCCATCAAGGACAACCAGGACCTGTGGGACAGATATTCAAATAGAATCCATTTCCTCTACTCTAGCCAGTAAGTACTACCCTACAAGTCCTCAGAACCCCAAAGGCCACCTTTCATCTGACACCCAGACCCTGGGGAAAGGACTTCTTTTTCCCATGGCAAATGGCCTCCCTTGGCAGCCACTCACCCTGGCAGAAAGTGGGAGCCTAGCTAGAATGATGCAATCGTTGCTGGATTTTTCCAAAAGAAAAGCTGGCAGCAACTAGGGCCCTGGAAGTACTTAGAGCCTCAAACGCCACCTTGAACATATTCCTGAGACCCTGGGGAAAGGACTTCGTTTTTCCCATGGAAAATGGCCTTCATTTGTGGCCACTCTGCCTGGCAGGCAGGGCAGTGCCAAGCCAGGAATCTACAAACTGTGCTGGATCCTTCCAGAACGAAAGCTGCCAGCAACTAGGACCCTGCAAGTCCTTACAGCCCCAGATGCCACCAGTCATCTGACACCCAGAGCCTGGGCCAATGACTTCGTTTTCCCCATGGAAAATGGCCTCCATTTCTGGCCACTCGCCCTGACCAAGAGGGTGGTGCCCAGCAAGAAATTTGCAAGCTTTGCTGGATTGCTCCAAATCGAAAGCTGCCACTTGTTGTTGTTCTATTTCTCTAGAGTCCCATCATGCTGTTCTCAGATTGCTAAAGTCCATACCTCCTCGGTGTGTTCTTATGGCTGCAGATCTTCACAGCACAGACGCTTTCTTCTGCATGCTGTTCTTTCCCAGTTCAGGGCTCCTTCAAGGCTCTCCCTGAATGGCTAAGCCGCCCCCTTTTATCCCAGTTCTCTTCAATGCTCACAGCTGCAGCCCATCAAGGACAACCAGGACCTGTGGGGCAAAGCCTCTAGACAGATATTCAAATAGAATCCATTTCCTCTACTCTAGCCAGTAAGTACCACCCTACAAGTCCTCAGAACCCCAAAGGCCACCTTTCATCTGACACCCAGACCCTGGGGAAAGGACTTCTTTTTCCCATGGCAAATGGCCTCCCTTGGCAGCCACTCACCCTGGCAGAAAGTGGGAGCCTAGCTAGAATGATGCAATCGTTGCTGGATTTTTCCAAAAGAAAAGCTGGCAGCAACTAGGGCCCTGGAAGTACTTAGAGCCTCAAACGCCACCTTGAACATATTCCTGAGACCCTGGGGAAAGGACTTCGTTTTTCCCATGGAAAATGGCCTTCATTTGTGGCCACTCTGCCTGGCAGGCAGGGCAGTGCCAAGCCAGGAATCTACAAACTCTGCTGGATCCTTCCAGAACGAAAGCTGCCAGCAACTAGGACCCTGCAAGTCCTTACAGCCCCAGATGCCACCAGTCATCTGACACCCAGAGCCTGGGCCAATGACTTCGTTTTCCCCATGGAAAATGGCCTCCATTTCTGGCCACTCGCCCTGACCAAGAGGGTGGTGCCCAGCAAGAAATTTGCAAGCTTTGCTGGATTGCTCCAAATCTAAAGCTACCACTTGTTGTTGTTCTATTTCTCTAGAGTCCCATCATGCTGTTCTCAGATTGCTAAAGTCCATACCTCCTCGGTGTGTTCTTATGGCTGCAGATCTTCACAGCACAGACGCTTTCTTCTGCATGCTGTTCTTTCCCAGTTCAGGGCTCCTTCAAGGCTCTCCCTGAATGGCTACGCCGCCCCCTTTTATCCCAGTTCTCTTCAATGCTCACAGCTGCAGCCCATCAAGGACAACCAGGACCTGTGGGACAGATATTCAAATAGAATCCATTTCCTCTACTCTAGCCAGTAAGTACTACCCTACAAGTCCTCAGAACCCCAAAGGCCACCTTTCATCTGACACCCAGACCCTGGGGAAAGGACTTCTTTTTCCCATGGCAAATGGCCTCCCTTGGCAGCCACTCACCCTGGCAGAAAGTGGGAGCCTAGCTAGAATGATGCAATCGTTGCTGGATTTTTCCAAAAGAAAAGCTGGCAGCAACTAGGGCCCTGGAAGTACTTAGAGCCTCAAACGCCACCTTGAACATATTCCTGAGACCCTGGGGAAAGGACTTCGTTTTTCCCATGGAAAATGGCCTTCATTTGTGGCCACTCTGCCTGGCAGGCAGGGCAGTGCCAAGCCAGGAATCTACAAACTGTGCTGGATCCTTCCAGAACGAAAGCTGCCAGCAACTAGGACCCTGCAAGTCCTTACAGCCCCAGATGCCACCAGTCATCTGACACCCAGAGCCTGGGCCAATGACTTCGTTTTCCCCATGGAAAATGGCCTCCATTTCTGGCCACTCGCCCTGACCAAGAGGGTGGTGCCCAGCAAGAAATTTGCAAGCTTTGCTGGATTGCTCCAAATCTAAAGCTACCACTTGTTGTTCTTCTATTTCTCTAGAGTCCCATCATGCTGTTCTCAGATTGCTAAAGTCCATACCTCCTCGGTGTGTTCTTATGGCTGCAGATCTTCACAGCACAGACGCTTTCTTCTGCATGCTGTTCTTTCCCAGTTCAGGGCTCCTTCAAGGCTCTCCCTGAATGGCTACGCCGCCCCCTTTTATCCCAGTTCTCTTCAATGCTCACAGCTGCAGCCCATCAAGGACAACCAGGACCTGTGGGACAGATATTCAAATAGAATCCATTTCCTCTACTCTAGCCAGTAAGTAGTACCCTACAAGTCCTCAGAACCCCAAAGGCCACCTTTCATCTGACACCCAGACCCTGGGGAAAGGACTTCTTTTTCCCATGGCAAATGGCCTCCCTTGGCAGCCACTCACCCTGGCAGAAAGTGGGAGCCTAGCTAGAATGATGCAATCGTTGCTGGATTTTTCCAAAAGAAAAGCTGGCAGCAACTAGGGCCCTGGAAGTACTTAGAGCCTCAAACGCCACCTTGAACATATTACTGAGACCCTGGGGAAAGGACTTCGTTTTTCCCATGGAAAATGGCCTTCATTTCTGGCCACTCTGCCTGGCAGGCAGGGCAGTGCCAAGCCAGGAATCTACAAACTCTGCTGGATCCTTCCAGAACGAAAGCTGCCAGCAACTAGGACCCTGCAAGTCCTTACAGCCCCAGATGCCACCAGTCATCTGACACCCAGAGCCTGGGCCAATGACTTCGTTTTCCCCATGGAAAATGGCCTCCATTTCTGGCCACTCGCCCTGACCAAGAGGGTGGTGCCCAGCAAGAAATTTGCAAGCTTTGCTGGATTGCTCCAAATCGAAAGCTGCCACTTGTTGTTCTTCTATTTCTCTAGAGTCCCATCATGCTGTTCTCAGATTGCTAAAGTCCATACCTCCTCGGTGTGTTCTTATGGCTGCAGATCTTCACAGCACAGACGCTTTCTTCTGCATGCTGTTCTTTCCCAGTTCAGGGCTCCTTCAAGGCTCTCCCTGAATGGCTACGCCGCCCCCTTTTATCCCAGTTCTCTTCAATGCTCACAGCTGCAGCCCATCAAGGACAACCAGGACCTGTGGGGCAAAGCCTCTAGACAGATATTCAAATAGAATCCATTTCCTCTACTCTAGCCAGTAAGTACTACCCTACAAGTCCTCAGAACCCCAAAGGCCACCTTTCATCTGACACCCAGACCCTGGGGAAAGGACTTCTTTTTCCCATGGCAAATGGCCTCCCTTGGCAGCCACTCACCCTGGCAGAAAGTGGGAGCCTAGCTAGAATGATGCAATCGTTGCTGGATTTTTCCAAAAGAAAAGCTGGCAGCAACTAGGGCCCTGGAAGTACTTAGAGCCTCAAACGCCACCTTGAACATATTCCTGAGACCCTGGGGAAAGGACTTCGTTTTTCCCATGGAAAATGGCCTTCATTTGTGGCCACTCTGCCTGGCAGGCAGGGCAGTGCCAAGCCAGGAATCTACAAACTCTGCTGGATCCTTCCAGAACGAAAGCTGCCAGCAACTAGGACCCTGCAAGTCCTTACAGCCCCAGATGCCACCAGTCATCTGACACCCAGAGCCTGGGCCAATGACTTCGTTTTCCCCATGGAAAATGGCCTCCATTTCTGGCCACTCGCCCTGACCAAGAGGGTGGTGCCCAGCAAGAAATTTGCAAGCTTTGCTGGATTGCTCCAAATCTAAAGCTACCACTTGTTGTTGTTCTATTTCTCTAGAGTCCCATCATGCTGTTCTCAGATTGCTAAAGTCCATACCTCCTCGGTGTGTTCTTATGGCTGCAGATCTTCACAGCACAGACGCTTTCTTCTGCATGCTGTTCTTTCCCAGTTCAGGGCTCCTTCAAGGCTCTCCCTGAATGGCTACGCCGCCCCCTTTTATCCCAGTTCTCTTCAATGCTCACAGCTGCAGCCCATCAAGGACAACCAGGACCTGTGGGACAGATATTCAAATAGAATCCATTTCCTCTACTCTAGCCAGTAAGTACTACCCTACAAGTCCTCAGAACCCCAAAGGCCACCTTTCATCTGACACCCAGACCCTGGGGAAAGGACTTCTTTTTCCCATGGCAAATGGCCTCCCTTGGCAGCCACTCACCCTGGCAGAAAGTGGGAGCCTAGCTAGAATGATGCAATCGTTGCTGGATTTTTCCAAAAGAAAAGCTGGCAGCAACTAGGGCCCTGGAAGTACTTAGAGCCTCAAACGCCACCTTGAACATATTCCTGAGACCCTGGGGAAAGGACTTCGTTTTTCCCATGGAAAATGGCCTTCATTTGTGGCCACTCTGCCTGGCAGGCAGGGCAGTGCCAAGCCAGGAATCTACAAACTGTGCTGGATCCTTCCAGAACGAAAGCTGCCAGCAACTAGGACCCTGCAAGTCCTTACAGCCCCAGATGCCACCAGTCATCTGACACCCAGAGCCTGGGCCAATGACTTCGTTTTCCCCATGGAAAATGGCCTCCATTTCTGGCCACTCGCCCTGACCAAGAGGGTGGTGCCCAGCAAGAAATTTGCAAGCTTTGCTGGATTGCTCCAAATCTAAAGCTACCACTTGTTGTTCTTCTATTTCTCTAGAGTCCCATCATGCTGTTCTCAGATTGCTAAAGTCCATACCTCCTCGGTGTGTTCTTATGGCTGCAGATCTTCACAGCACAGACGCTTTCTTCTGCATGCTGTTCTTTCCCAGTTCAGGGCTCCTTCAAGGCTCTCCCTGAATGGCTACGCCGCCCCCTTTTATCCCAGTTCTCTTCAATGCTCACAGCTGCAGCCCATCAAGGACAACCAGGACCTGTGGGACAGATATTCAAATAGAATCCATTTCCTCTACTCTAGCCAGTAAGTAGTACCCTACAAGTCCTCAGAACCCCAAAGGCCACCTTTCATCTGACACCCAGACCCTGGGGAAAGGACTTCTTTTTCCCATGGCAAATGGCCTCCCTTGGCAGCCACTCACCCTGGCAGAAAGTGGGAGCCTAGCTAGAATGATGCAATCGTTGCTGGATTTTTCCAAAAGAAAAGCTGGCAGCAACTAGGGCCCTGGAAGTACTTAGAGCCTCAAACGCCACCTTGAACATATTACTGAGACCCTGGGGAAAGGACTTCGTTTTTCCCATGGAAAATGGCCTTCATTTCTGGCCACTCTGCCTGGCAGGCAGGGCAGTGCCAAGCCAGGAATCTACAAACTCTGCTGGATCCTTCCAGAACGAAAGCTGCCAGCAACTAGGACCCTGCAAGTCCTTACAGCCCCAGATGCCACCAGTCATCTGACACCCAGAGCCTGGGCCAATGACTTCGTTTTCCCCATGGAAAATGGCCTCCATTTCTGGCCACTCGCCCTGACCAAGAGGGTGGTGCCCAGCAAGAAATTTGCAAGCTTTGCTGGATTGCTCCAAATCGAAAGCTGCCACTTGTTGTTCTTCTATTTCTCTAGAGTCCCATCATGCTGTTCTCAGATTGCTAAAGTCCATACCTCCTCGGTGTGTTCTTATGGCTGCAGATCTTCACAGCACAGACGCTTTCTTCTGCATGCTGTTCTTTCCCAGTTCAGGGCTCCTTCAAGGCTCTCCCTGAATGGCTACGCCGCCCCCTTTTATCCCAGTTCTCTTCAATGCTCACAGCTGCAGCCCATCAAGGACAACCAGGACCTGTGGGGCAAAGCCTCTAGACAGATATTCAAATAGAATCCATTTCCTCTACTCTAGCCAGTAAGTACTACCCTACAAGTCCTCAGAACCCCAAAGGCCACCTTTCATCTGACACCCAGACCCTGGGGAAAGGACTTCTTTTTCCCATGGCAAATGGCCTCCCTTGGCAGCCACTCACCCTGGCAGAAAGTGGGAGCCTAGCTAGAATGATGCAATCGTTGCTGGATTTTTCCAAAAGAAAAGCTGGCAGCAACTAGGGCCCTGGAAGTACTTAGAGCCTCAAACGCCACCTTGAACATATTACTGAGACCCTGGGGAAAGGACTTCGTTTTTCCCATGGAAAATGGCCTTCATTTGTGGCCACTCTGCCTGGCAGGCAGGGCAGTGCCAAGCCAGGAATCTACAAACTGTGCTGGATCCTTCCAGAACGAAAGCTGCCAGCAACTAGGACCCTGCAAGTCCTTACAGCCCCAGATGCCACCAGTCATCTGACACCCAGAGCCTGGGCCAATGACTTCGTTTTCCCCATGGAAAATGGCCTCCATTTCTGGCCACTCGCCCTGACCAAGAGGGTGGTGCCCAGCAAGAAATTTGCAAGCTTTGCTGGATTGCTCCAAATCGAAAGCTGCCACTTGTTGTTCTATTTCTCTAGAGTCCCATCATGCTGTTCTCAGATTGCTAAAGTCCATACCTCCTCGGTGTGTTCTTATGGCTGCAGATCTTCACAGCACAGACGCTTTCTTCTGCATGCTGTTCTTTCCCAGTTCAGGGCTCCTTCAAGGCTCTCCCTGAATGGCTACGCCGCCCCCTTTTATCCCAGTTCTCTTCAATGCTCACAGCTGCAGCCCATCAAGGACAACCAGGACCTGTGGGACAGATATTCAAATAGAATCCATTTCCTCTACTCTAGCCAGTAAGTACTACCCTACAAGTCCTCAGAACCCCAAAGGCCACCTTTCATCTGACACCCAGACCCTGGGGAAAGGACTTCTTTTTCCCATGGCAAATGGCCTCCCTTGGCAGCCACTCACCCTGGCAGAAAGTGGGAGCCTAGCTAGAATGATGCAATCGTTGCTGGATTTTTCCAAAAGAAAAGCTGGCAGCAACTAGGGCCCTGGAAGTACTTAGAGCCTCAAACGCCACCTTGAACATATTACTGAGACCCTGGGGAAAGGACTTCGTTTTTCCCATGGAAAATGGCCTTCATTTGTGGCCACTCTGCCTGGCAGGCAGGGCAGTGCCAAGCCAGGAATCTACAAACTGTGCTGGATCCTTCCAGAACGAAAGCTGCCAGCAACTAGGACCCTGCAAGTCCTTACAGCCCCAGATGCCACCAGTCATCTGACACCCAGAGCCTGGGCCAATGACTTCGTTTTCCCCATGGAAAATGGCCTCCATTTCTGGCCACTCGCCCTGACCAAGAGGGTGGTGCCCAGCAAGAAATTTGCAAGCTTTGCTGGATTGCTCCAAATCGAAAGCTACCACTTGTTGTTGTTCTATTTCTCTAGAGTCCCATCATGCTGTTCTCAGATTGCTAAAGTCCATACCTCCTCGGTGTGTTCTTATGGCTGCAGATCTTCACAGCACAGACGCTTTCTTCTGCATGCTGTTCTTTCCCAGTTCAGGGCTCCTTCAAGGCTCTCCCTGAATGGCTAAGCTGCCCCCTTTTATCCCAGTTCTCTTCAATGCTCACAGCTGCAGCCCATCAAGGACAACCAGGACCTGTGGGGCAAAGCCTCTAGACAGATATTCAAATAGAATCCATTTCCTCTACTCTAGCCAGTAAGTACCACCCTACAAGTCCTCAGAACCCCAAAGGCCACCTTTCATCTGACACCCAGACCCTGGGGAAAGGACTTCTTTTTCCCATGGCAAATGGCCTCCCTTGGCAGCCACTCACCCTGGCAGAAAGTGGGAGCCTAGCTAGAATGATGCAATCGTTGCTGGATTTTTCCAAAAGAAAAGCTGCCAGCAACTAGGGCCCTGGAAGTACTTAGAGCCTCAAACGCCACCTTGAACATATTCCTGAGACCCTGGGGAAAGGACTTCGTTTTTCCCATGGAAAATGGCCTTCATTTGTGGCCACTCTGCCTGGCAGGCAGGGCAGTGCCAAGCCAGGAATCTACAAACTCTGCTGGATCCTTCCAGAACGAAAGCTGCCAGCAACTAGGACCCTGCAAGTCCTTAGAGCCCCAGATGCCACCAGTCATCTGACACCCAGAGCCTGGGCCAATGACTTCGTTTTCCCCATGGAAAATGGCCTCCATTTCTGGCCACTCGCCCTGACCAAGAGGGTGGTGCCCAGCAAGAAATTTGCAAGCTTTGCTGGATTGCTCCAAATCTAAAGCTACCACTTGTTGTTGTTCTATTTCTCTAGAGTCCCATCATGCTGTTCTCAGATTGCTAAAGTCCATACCTCCTCGGTGTGTTCTTATGGCTGCAGATCTTCACAGCACAGACGCTTTCTTCTGCATGCTGTTCTTTGCCAGTTCAGGGCTCCTTCAAGGCTCTCCCTGAATGGCTACGCCGCCCCCTTTTATCCCAGTTCTCTTCAATGCTCACAGCTGCAGCCCATCAAGGACAACCAGGACCTGTGGGACAGATATTCAAATAGAATCCATTTCCTCTACTCTAGCCAGTAAGTAGTACCCTACAAGTCCTCAGAACCCCAAAGGCCACCTTTCATCTGACACCCAGACCCTGGGGAAAGGACTTCTTTTTCCCATGGCAAATGGCCTCCCTTGGCAGCCACTCACCCTGGCAGAAAGTGGGAGCCTAGCTAGAATGATGCAATCGTTGCTGGATTTTTCCAAAAGAAAAGCTGGCAGCAACTAGGGCCCTGGAAGTACTTAGAGCCTCAAACGCCACCTTGAACATATTCCTGAGACCCTGGGGAAAGGACTTCGTTTTTCCCATGGAAAATGGCCTTCATTTGTGGCCACTCTGCCTGGCAGGCAGGGCAGTGCCAAGCCAGGAATCTACAAACTGTGCTGGATCCTTCCAGAACGAAAGCTGCCAGCAACTAGGACCCTGCAAGTCCTTACAGCCCCAGATGCCACCAGTCATCTGACACCCAGAGCCTGGGCCAATGACTTCGTTTTCCCCATGGAAAATGGCCTCCATTTCTGGCCACTCGCCCTGACCAAGAGGGTGGTGCCCAGCAAGAAATTTGCAAGCTTTGCTGGATTGCTCCAAATCTAAAGCTACCACTTGTTGTTGTTCTATTTCTCTAGAGTCCCATCATGCTGTTCTCAGATTGCTAAAGTCCATACCTCCTCGGTGTGTTCTTATGGCTGCAGATCTTCACAGCACAGACGCTTTCTTCTGCATGCTGTTCTTTCCCAGTTCAGGGCTCCTTCAAGGCTCTCCCTGAATGGCTACGCCGCCCCCTTTTATCCCAGTTCTCTTCAATGCTCACAGCTGCAGCCCATCAAGGACAACCAGGACCTGTGGGACAGATATTCAAATAGAATCCATTTCCTCTACTCTAGCCAGTAAGTAGTACCCTACAAGTCCTCAGAACCCCAAAGGCCACCTTTCATCTGACACCCAGACCCTGGGGAAAGGACTTCTTTTTCCCATGGCAAATGGCCTCCCTTGGCAGCCACTCACCCTGGCAGAAAGTGGGAGCCTAGCTAGAATGATGCAATCGTTGCTGGATTTTTCCAAAAGAAAAGCTGCCAGCAACTAGGGCCCTGGAAGTACTTAGAGCCTCAAACGCCACCTTGAACATATTCCTGAGACCCTGGGGAAAGGACTTCGTTTTTCCCATGGAAAATGGCCTTCATTTGTGGCCACTCTGCCTGGCAGGCAGGGCAGTGCCAAGCCAGGAATCTACAAACTCTGCTGGATCCTTCCAGAACGAAAGCTGCCAGCAACTAGGACCCTGCAAGTCCTTACAGCCCCAGATGCCACCAGTCATCTGACACCCAGAGCCTGGGCCAATGACTTCGTTTTCCCCATGGAAAATGGCCTCCATTTCTGGCCACTCGCCCTGACCAAGAGGGTGGTGCCCAGCAAGAAATTTGCAAGCTTTGCTGGATTGCTCCAAATCGAAAGCTGCCACTTGTTGTTGTTCTATTTCTCTAGAGTCCCATCATGCTGTTCTCAGATTGCTAAAGTCCATACCTCCTCGGTGTGTTCTTATGGCTGCAGATCTTCACAGCACAGACGCTTTCTTCTGCATGCTGTTCTTTCCCAGTTCAGGGCTCCTTCAAGGCTCTCCCTGAATGGCTAAGCCGCCCCCTTTTATCCCAGTTCTCTTCAATGCTCACAGCTGCAGCCCATCAAGGACAACCAGGACCTGTGGGGCAAAGCCTCTAGACAGATATTCAAATAGAATCCATTTCCTCTACTCTAGCCAGTAAGTACCACCCTACAAGTCCTCAGAACCCCAAAGGCCACCTTTCATCTGACACCCAGACCCTGGGGAAAGGACTTCTTTTTCCCATGGCAAATGGCCTCCCTTGGCAGCCACTCACCCTGGCAGAAAGTGGGAGCCTAGCTAGAATGATGCAATCGTTGCTGGATTTTTCCAAAAGAAAAGCTGGCAGCAACTAGGGCCCTGGAAGTACTTAGAGCCTCAAACGCCACCTTGAACATATTCCTGAGACCCTGGGGAAAGGACTTCGTTTTTCCCATGGAAAATGGCCTTCATTTGTGGCCACTCTGCCTGGCAGGCAGGGCAGTGCCAAGCCAGGAATCTACAAACTCTGCTGGATCCTTCCAGAACGAAAGCTGCCAGCAACTAGGACCCTGCAAGTCCTTACAGCCCCAGATGCCACCAGTCATCTGACACCCAGAGCCTGGGCCAATGACTTCGTTTTCCCCATGGAAAATGGCCTCCATTTCTGGCCACTCGCCCTGACCAAGAGGGTGGTGCCCAGCAAGAAATTTGCAAGCTTTGCTGGATTGCTCCAAATCTAAAGCTACCACTTGTTGTTGTTCTATTTCTCTAGAGTCCCATCATGCTGTTCTCAGATTGCTAAAGTCCATACCTCCTCGGTGTGTTCTTATGGCTGCAGATCTTCACAGCACAGACGCTTTCTTCTGCATGCTGTTCTTTCCCAGTTCAGGGCTCCTTCAAGGCTCTCCCTGAATGGCTACGCCGCCCCCTTTTATCCCAGTTCTCTTCAATGCTCACAGCTGCAGCCCATCAAGGACAACCAGGACCTGTGGGACAGATATTCAAATAGAATCCATTTCCTCTACTCTAGCCAGTAAGTACTACCCTACAAGTCCTCAGAACCCCAAAGGCCACCTTTCATCTGACACCCAGACCCTGGGGAAAGGACTTCTTTTTCCCATGGCAAATGGCCTCCCTTGGCAGCCACTCACCCTGGCAGAAAGTGGGAGCCTAGCTAGAATGATGCAATCGTTGCTGGATTTTTCCAAAAGAAAAGCTGGCAGCAACTAGGGCCCTGGAAGTACTTAGAGCCTCAAACGCCACCTTGAACATATTCCTGAGACCCTGGGGAAAGGACTTCGTTTTTCCCATGGAAAATGGCCTTCATTTGTGGCCACTCTGCCTGGCAGGCAGGGCAGTGCCAAGCCAGGAATCTACAAACTGTGCTGGATCCTTCCAGAACGAAAGCTGCCAGCAACTAGGACCCTGCAAGTCCTTACAGCCCCAGATGCCACCAGTCATCTGACACCCAGAGCCTGGGCCAATGACTTCGTTTTCCCCATGGAAAATGGCCTCCATTTCTGGCCACTCGCCCTGACCAAGAGGGTGGTGCCCAGCAAGAAATTTGCAAGCTTTGCTGGATTGCTCCAAATCTAAAGCTACCACTTGTTGTTCTTCTATTTCTCTAGAGTCCCATCATGCTGTTCTCAGATTGCTAAAGTCCATACCTCCTCGGTGTGTTCTTATGGCTGCAGATCTTCACAGCACAGACGCTTTCTTCTGCATGCTGTTCTTTCCCAGTTCAGGGCTCCTTCAAGGCTCTCCCTGAATGGCTACGCCGCCCCCTTTTATCCCAGTTCTCTTCAATGCTCACAGCTGCAGCCCATCAAGGACAACCAGGACCTGTGGGACAGATATTCAAATAGAATCCATTTCCTCTACTCTAGCCAGTAAGTAGTACCCTACAAGTCCTCAGAACCCCAAAGGCCACCTTTCATCTGACACCCAGACCCTGGGGAAAGGACTTCTTTTTCCCATGGCAAATGGCCTCCCTTGGCAGCCACTCACCCTGGCAGAAAGTGGGAGCCTAGCTAGAATGATGCAATCGTTGCTGGATTTTTCCAAAAGAAAAGCTGGCAGCAACTAGGGCCCTGGAAGTACTTAGAGCCTCAAACGCCACCTTGAACATATTACTGAGACCCTGGGGAAAGGACTTCGTTTTTCCCATGGAAAATGGCCTTCATTTCTGGCCACTCTGCCTGGCAGGCAGGGCAGTGCCAAGCCAGGAATCTACAAACTCTGCTGGATCCTTCCAGAACGAAAGCTGCCAGCAACTAGGACCCTGCAAGTCCTTACAGCCCCAGATGCCACCAGTCATCTGACACCCAGAGCCTGGGCCAATGACTTCGTTTTCCCCATGGAAAATGGCCTCCATTTCTGGCCACTCGCCCTGACCAAGAGGGTGGTGCCCAGCAAGAAATTTGCAAGCTTTGCTGGATTGCTCCAAATCGAAAGCTGCCACTTGTTGTTCTTCTATTTCTCTAGAGTCCCATCATGCTGTTCTCAGATTGCTAAAGTCCATACCTCCTCGGTGTGTTCTTATGGCTGCAGATCTTCACAGCACAGACGCTTTCTTCTGCATGCTGTTCTTTCCCAGTTCAGGGCTCCTTCAAGGCTCTCCCTGAATGGCTACGCCGCCCCCTTTTATCCCAGTTCTCTTCAATGCTCACAGCTGCAGCCCATCAAGGACAACCAGGACCTGTGGGGCAAAGCCTCTAGACAGATATTCAAATAGAATCCATTTCCTCTACTCTAGCCAGTAAGTACTACCCTACAAGTCCTCAGAACCCCAAAGGCCACCTTTCATCTGACACCCAGACCCTGGGGAAAGGACTTCTTTTTCCCATGGCAAATGGCCTCCCTTGGCAGCCACTCACCCTGGCAGAAAGTGGGAGCCTAGCTAGAATGATGCAATCGTTGCTGGATTTTTCCAAAAGAAAAGCTGGCAGCAACTAGGGCCCTGGAAGTACTTAGAGCCTCAAACGCCACCTTGAACATATTCCTGAGACCCTGGGGAAAGGACTTCGTTTTTCCCATGGAAAATGGCCTTCATTTGTGGCCACTCTGCCTGGCAGGCAGGGCAGTGCCAAGCCAGGAATCTACAAACTCTGCTGGATCCTTCCAGAACGAAAGCTGCCAGCAACTAGGACCCTGCAAGTCCTTACAGCCCCAGATGCCACCAGTCATCTGACACCCAGAGCCTGGGCCAATGACTTCGTTTTCCCCATGGAAAATGGCCTCCATTTCTGGCCACTCGCCCTGACCAAGAGGGTGGTGCCCAGCAAGAAATTTGCAAGCTTTGCTGGATTGCTCCAAATCTAAAGCTACCACTTGTTGTTGTTCTATTTCTCTAGAGTCCCATCATGCTGTTCTCAGATTGCTAAAGTCCATACCTCCTCGGTGTGTTCTTATGGCTGCAGATCTTCACAGCACAGACGCTTTCTTCTGCATGCTGTTCTTTCCCAGTTCAGGGCTCCTTCAAGGCTCTCCCTGAATGGCTACGCCGCCCCCTTTTATCCCAGTTCTCTTCAATGCTCACAGCTGCAGCCCATCAAGGACAACCAGGACCTGTGGGACAGATATTCAAATAGAATCCATTTCCTCTACTCTAGCCAGTAAGTACTACCCTACAAGTCCTCAGAACCCCAAAGGCCACCTTTCATCTGACACCCAGACCCTGGGGAAAGGACTTCTTTTTCCCATGGCAAATGGCCTCCCTTGGCAGCCACTCACCCTGGCAGAAAGTGGGAGCCTAGCTAGAATGATGCAATCGTTGCTGGATTTTTCCAAAAGAAAAGCTGGCAGCAACTAGGGCCCTGGAAGTACTTAGAGCCTCAAACGCCACCTTGAACATATTCCTGAGACCCTGGGGAAAGGACTTCGTTTTTCCCATGGAAAATGGCCTTCATTTGTGGCCACTCTGCCTGGCAGGCAGGGCAGTGCCAAGCCAGGAATCTACAAACTGTGCTGGATCCTTCCAGAACGAAAGCTGCCAGCAACTAGGACCCTGCAAGTCCTTACAGCCCCAGATGCCACCAGTCATCTGACACCCAGAGCCTGGGCCAATGACTTCGTTTTCCCCATGGAAAATGGCCTCCATTTCTGGCCACTCGCCCTGACCAAGAGGGTGGTGCCCAGCAAGAAATTTGCAAGCTTTGCTGGATTGCTCCAAATCTAAAGCTACCACTTGTTGTTCTTCTATTTCTCTAGAGTCCCATCATGCTGTTCTCAGATTGCTAAAGTCCATACCTCCTCGGTGTGTTCTTATGGCTGCAGATCTTCACAGCACAGACGCTTTCTTCTGCATGCTGTTCTTTCCCAGTTCAGGGCTCCTTCAAGGCTCTCCCTGAATGGCTACGCCGCCCCCTTTTATCCCAGTTCTCTTCAATGCTCACAGCTGCAGCCCATCAAGGACAACCAGGACCTGTGGGACAGATATTCAAATAGAATCCATTTCCTCTACTCTAGCCAGTAAGTAGTACCCTACAAGTCCTCAGAACCCCAAAGGCCACCTTTCATCTGACACCCAGACCCTGGGGAAAGGACTTCTTTTTCCCATGGCAAATGGCCTCCCTTGGCAGCCACTCACCCTGGCAGAAAGTGGGAGCCTAGCTAGAATGATGCAATCGTTGCTGGATTTTTCCAAAAGAAAAGCTGGCAGCAACTAGGGCCCTGGAAGTACTTAGAGCCTCAAACGCCACCTTGAACATATTACTGAGACCCTGGGGAAAGGACTTCGTTTTTCCCATGGAAAATGGCCTTCATTTCTGGCCACTCTGCCTGGCAGGCAGGGCAGTGCCAAGCCAGGAATCTACAAACTCTGCTGGATCCTTCCAGAACGAAAGCTGCCAGCAACTAGGACCCTGCAAGTCCTTACAGCCCCAGATGCCACCAGTCATCTGACACCCAGAGCCTGGGCCAATGACTTCGTTTTCCCCATGGAAAATGGCCTCCATTTCTGGCCACTCGCCCTGACCAAGAGGGTGGTGCCCAGCAAGAAATTTGCAAGCTTTGCTGGATTGCTCCAAATCGAAAGCTGCCACTTGTTGTTCTTCTATTTCTCTAGAGTCCCATCATGCTGTTCTCAGATTGCTAAAGTCCATACCTCCTCGGTGTGTTCTTATGGCTGCAGATCTTCACAGCACAGACGCTTTCTTCTGCATGCTGTTCTTTCCCAGTTCAGGGCTCCTTCAAGGCTCTCCCTGAATGGCTACGCCGCCCCCTTTTATCCCAGTTCTCTTCAATGCTCACAGCTGCAGCCCATCAAGGACAACCAGGACCTGTGGGGCAAAGCCTCTAGACAGATATTCAAATAGAATCCATTTCCTCTACTCTAGCCAGTAAGTACTACCCTACAAGTCCTCAGAACCCCAAAGGCCACCTTTCATCTGACACCCAGACCCTGGGGAAAGGACTTCTTTTTCCCATGGCAAATGGCCTCCCTTGGCAGCCACTCACCCTGGCAGAAAGTGGGAGCCTAGCTAGAATGATGCAATCGTTGCTGGATTTTTCCAAAAGAAAAGCTGGCAGCAACTAGGGCCCTGGAAGTACTTAGAGCCTCAAACGCCACCTTGAACATATTACTGAGACCCTGGGGAAAGGACTTCGTTTTTCCCATGGAAAATGGCCTTCATTTGTGGCCACTCTGCCTGGCAGGCAGGGCAGTGCCAAGCCAGGAATCTACAAACTGTGCTGGATCCTTCCAGAACGAAAGCTGCCAGCAACTAGGACCCTGCAAGTCCTTACAGCCCCAGATGCCACCAGTCATCTGACACCCAGAGCCTGGGCCAATGACTTCGTTTTCCCCATGGAAAATGGCCTCCATTTCTGGCCACTCGCCCTGACCAAGAGGGTGGTGCCCAGCAAGAAATTTGCAAGCTTTGCTGGATTGCTCCAAATCGAAAGCTGCCACTTGTTGTTCTATTTCTCTAGAGTCCCATCATGCTGTTCTCAGATTGCTAAAGTCCATACCTCCTCGGTGTGTTCTTATGGCTGCAGATCTTCACAGCACAGACGCTTTCTTCTGCATGCTGTTCTTTCCCAGTTCAGGGCTCCTTCAAGGCTCTCCCTGAATGGCTACGCCGCCCCCTTTTATCCCAGTTCTCTTCAATGCTCACAGCTGCAGCCCATCAAGGACAACCAGGACCTGTGGGACAGATATTCAAATAGAATCCATTTCCTCTACTCTAGCCAGTAAGTACTACCCTACAAGTCCTCAGAACCCCAAAGGCCACCTTTCATCTGACACCCAGACCCTGGGGAAAGGACTTCTTTTTCCCATGGCAAATGGCCTCCCTTGGCAGCCACTCACCCTGGCAGAAAGTGGGAGCCTAGCTAGAATGATGCAATCGTTGCTGGATTTTTCCAAAAGAAAAGCTGGCAGCAACTAGGGCCCTGGAAGTACTTAGAGCCTCAAACGCCACCTTGAACATATTACTGAGACCCTGGGGAAAGGACTTCGTTTTTCCCATGGAAAATGGCCTTCATTTGTGGCCACTCTGCCTGGCAGGCAGGGCAGTGCCAAGCCAGGAATCTACAAACTGTGCTGGATCCTTCCAGAACGAAAGCTGCCAGCAACTAGGACCCTGCAAGTCCTTACAGCCCCAGATGCCACCAGTCATCTGACACCCAGAGCCTGGGCCAATGACTTCGTTTTCCCCATGGAAAATGGCCTCCATTTCTGGCCACTCGCCCTGACCAAGAGGGTGGTGCCCAGCAAGAAATTTGCAAGCTTTGCTGGATTGCTCCAAATCGAAAGCTACCACTTGTTGTTGTTCTATTTCTCTAGAGTCCCATCATGCTGTTCTCAGATTGCTAAAGTCCATACCTCCTCGGTGTGTTCTTATGGCTGCAGATCTTCACAGCACAGACGCTTTCTTCTGCATGCTGTTCTTTCCCAGTTCAGGGCTCCTTCAAGGCTCTCCCTGAATGGCTAAGCTGCCCCCTTTTATCCCAGTTCTCTTCAATGCTCACAGCTGCAGCCCATCAAGGACAACCAGGACCTGTGGGGCAAAGCCTCTAGACAGATATTCAAATAGAATCCATTTCCTCTACTCTAGCCAGTAAGTACCACCCTACAAGTCCTCAGAACCCCAAAGGCCACCTTTCATCTGACACCCAGACCCTGGGGAAAGGACTTCTTTTTCCCATGGCAAATGGCCTCCCTTGGCAGCCACTCACCCTGGCAGAAAGTGGGAGCCTAGCTAGAATGATGCAATCGTTGCTGGATTTTTCCAAAAGAAAAGCTGCCAGCAACTAGGGCCCTGGAAGTACTTAGAGCCTCAAACGCCACCTTGAACATATTCCTGAGACCCTGGGGAAAGGACTTCGTTTTTCCCATGGAAAATGGCCTTCATTTGTGGCCACTCTGCCTGGCAGGCAGGGCAGTGCCAAGCCAGGAATCTACAAACTCTGCTGGATCCTTCCAGAACGAAAGCTGCCAGCAACTAGGACCCTGCAAGTCCTTAGAGCCCCAGATGCCACCAGTCATCTGACACCCAGAGCCTGGGCCAATGACTTCGTTTTCCCCATGGAAAATGGCCTCCATTTCTGGCCACTCGCCCTGACCAAGAGGGTGGTGCCCAGCAAGAAATTTGCAAGCTTTGCTGGATTGCTCCAAATCTAAAGCTACCACTTGTTGTTGTTCTATTTCTCTAGAGTCCCATCATGCTGTTCTCAGATTGCTAAAGTCCATACCTCCTCGGTGTGTTCTTATGGCTGCAGATCTTCACAGCACAGACGCTTTCTTCTGCATGCTGTTCTTTGCCAGTTCAGGGCTCCTTCAAGGCTCTCCCTGAATGGCTACGCCGCCCCCTTTTATCCCAGTTCTCTTCAATGCTCACAGCTGCAGCCCATCAAGGACAACCAGGACCTGTGGGACAGATATTCAAATAGAATCCATTTCCTCTACTCTAGCCAGTAAGTAGTACCCTACAAGTCCTCAGAACCCCAAAGGCCACCTTTCATCTGACACCCAGACCCTGGGGAAAGGACTTCTTTTTCCCATGGCAAATGGCCTCCCTTGGCAGCCACTCACCCTGGCAGAAAGTGGGAGCCTAGCTAGAATGATGCAATCGTTGCTGGATTTTTCCAAAAGAAAAGCTGGCAGCAACTAGGGCCCTGGAAGTACTTAGAGCCTCAAACGCCACCTTGAACATATTCCTGAGACCCTGGGGAAAGGACTTCGTTTTTCCCATGGAAAATGGCCTTCATTTGTGGCCACTCTGCCTGGCAGGCAGGGCAGTGCCAAGCCAGGAATCTACAAACTGTGCTGGATCCTTCCAGAACGAAAGCTGCCAGCAACTAGGACCCTGCAAGTCCTTACAGCCCCAGATGCCACCAGTCATCTGACACCCAGAGCCTGGGCCAATGACTTCGTTTTCCCCATGGAAAATGGCCTCCATTTCTGGCCACTCGCCCTGACCAAGAGGGTGGTGCCCAGCAAGAAATTTGCAAGCTTTGCTGGATTGCTCCAAATCTAAAGCTACCACTTGTTGTTGTTCTATTTCTCTAGAGTCCCATCATGCTGTTCTCAGATTGCTAAAGTCCATACCTCCTCGGTGTGTTCTTATGGCTGCAGATCTTCACAGCACAGACGCTTTCTTCTGCATGCTGTTCTTTCCCAGTTCAGGGCTCCTTCAAGGCTCTCCCTGAATGGCTACGCCGCCCCCTTTTATCCCAGTTCTCTTCAATGCTCACAGCTGCAGCCCATCAAGGACAACCAGGACCTGTGGGACAGATATTCAAATAGAATCCATTTCCTCTACTCTAGCCAGTAAGTAGTACCCTACAAGTCCTCAGAACCCCAAAGGCCACCTTTCATCTGACACCCAGACCCTGGGGAAAGGACTTCTTTTTCCCATGGCAAATGGCCTCCCTTGGCAGCCACTCACCCTGGCAGAAAGTGGGAGCCTAGCTAGAATGATGCAATCGTTGCTGGATTTTTCCAAAAGAAAAGCTGCCAGCAACTAGGGCCCTGGAAGTACTTAGAGCCTCAAACGCCACCTTGAACATATTCCTGAGACCCTGGGGAAAGGACTTCGTTTTTCCCATGGAAAATGGCCTTCATTTGTGGCCACTCTGCCTGGCAGGCAGGGCAGTGCCAAGCCAGGAATCTACAAACTCTGCTGGATCCTTCCAGAACGAAAGCTGCCAGCAACTAGGACCCTGCAAGTCCTTACAGCCCCAGATGCCACCAGTCATCTGACACCCAGAGCCTGGGCCAATGACTTCGTTTTCCCCATGGAAAATGGCCTCCATTTCTGGCCACTCGCCCTGACCAAGAGGGTGGTGCCCAGCAAGAAATTTGCAAGCTTTGCTGGATTGCTCCAAATCGAAAGCTGCCACTTGTTGTTCTTCTATTTCTCTAGAGTCCCATCATGCTGTTCTCAGATTGCTAAAGTCCATACCTCCTCGGTGTGTTCTTATGGCTGCAGATCTTCACAGCACAGACGCTTTCTTCTGCATGCTGTTCTTTCCCAGTTCAGGGCTCCTTCAAGGCTCTCCCTGAATGGCTACGCCGCCCCCTTTTATCCCAGTTCTCTTCAATGCTCACAGCTGCAGCCCATCAAGGACAACCAGGACCTGTGGGGCAAAGCCTCTAGACAGATATTCAAATAGAATCCATTTCCTCTACTCTAGCCAGTAAGTACTACCCTACAAGTCCTCAGAACCCCAAAGGCCACCTTTCATCTGACACCCAGACCCTGGGGAAAGGACTTCTTTTTCCCATGGCAAATGGCCTCCCTTGGCAGCCACTCACCCTGGCAGAAAGTGGGAGCCTAGCTAGAATGATGCAATCGTTGCTGGATTTTTCCAAAAGAAAAGCTGGCAGCAACTAGGGCCCTGGAAGTACTTAGAGCCTCAAACGCCACCTTGAACATATTCCTGAGACCCTGGGGAAAGGACTTCGTTTTTCCCATGGAAAATGGCCTTCATTTGTGGCCACTTGGCCTGGCAGGCAGGGCAGTGCCAAGCCAGGAATCTACAAACTATGCTGGATCCTTCCAGAACGAAAGCTGCCAGCAACTAGGACCCTGCAAGTCCTTACAGCCCCAGATGCCACCAGTCATCTGACACCCAGAGCCTGGGCCAATGACTTCGTTTTCCCCATGGAAAATGGCCTCCATTTCTGGCCACTCGCCCTGACCAAGAGGGTGGTGCCCAGCAAGAAATTTGCAAGCTTTGCTGGATTGCTCCAAATCGAAAGCTACCACTTGTTGTTGTTCTATTTCTCTAGAGTCCCATCATGCTGTTCTCAGATTGCTAAAGTCCATACCTCCTCGGTGTGTTCTTATGGCTGCAGATCTTCACAGCACAGACGCTTTCTTCTGCATGCTGTTCTTTCCCAGTTCAGGGCTCCTTCAAGGCTCTCCCTGAATGGCTAAGCCGCCCCCTTTTATCCCAGTTCTCTTCAATGCTCACAGCTGCAGCCCATCAAGGACAACCAGGACCTGTGGGGCAAAGCCTCTAGACAGATATTCAAATAGAATCCATTTCCTCTACTCTAGCCAGTAAGTACTACCCTACAAGTCCTCAGAACCCCAAAGGCCACCTTTCATCTGACACCCAGACCCTGGGGAAAGGACTTCTTTTTCCCATGGCAAATGGCCTCCCTTGGCAGCCACTCACCCTGGCAGAAAGTGGGAGCCTAGCTAGAATGATGCAATCGTTGCTGGATTTTTCCAAAAGAAAAGCTGGCAGCAACTAGGGCCCTGGAAGTACTTAGAGCCTCAAACGCCACCTTGAACATATTCCTGAGACCCTGGGGAAAGGACTTCGTTTTTCCCATGGAAAATGGCCTTCATTTGTGGCCACTCTGCCTGGCAGGCAGGGCAGTGCCAAGCCAGGAATCTACAAACTGTGCTGGATCCTTCCAGAACGAAAGCTGCCAGCAACTAGGACCCTGCAAGTCCTTACAGCCCCAGATGCCACCAGTCATCTGACACCCAGAGCCTGGGCCAATGACTTCGTTTTCCCCATGGAAAATGGCCTCCATTTCTGGCCACTCGCCCTGACCAAGAGGGTGGTGCCCAGCAAGAAATTTGCAAGCTTTGCTGGATTGCTCCAAATCTAAAGCTACCACTTGTTGTTGTTCTATTTCTCTAGAGTCCCATCATGCTGTTCTCAGATTGCTAAAGTCCATACCTCCTCGGTGTGTTCTTATGGCTGCAGATCTTCACAGCACAGACGCTTTCTTCTGCATGCTGTTCTTTCCCAGTTCAGGGCTCCTTCAAGGCTCTCCCTGAATGGCTACGCCGCCCCCTTTTATCCCAGTTCTCTTCAATGCTCACAGCTGCAGCCCATCAAGGACAACCAGGACCTGTGGGACAGATATTCAAATAGAATCCATTTCCTCTACTCTAGCCAGTAAGTACTACCCTACAAGTCCTCAGAACCCCAAAGGCCACCTTTCATCTGACACCCAGACCCTGGGGAAAGGACTTCTTTTTCCCATGGCAAATGGCCTCCCTTGGCAGCCACTCACCCTGGCAGAAAGTGGGAGCCTAGCTAGAATGATGCAATCGTTGCTGGATTTTTCCAAAAGAAAAGCTGGCAGCAACTAGGGCCCTGGAAGTACTTAGAGCCTCAAACGCCACCTTGAACATATTACTGAGACCCTGGGGAAAGGACTTCGTTATTCCCATGGAAAATGGCCTTCATTTGTGGCCACTCTGCCTGGCAGGCAGGGCAGTGCCAAGCCAGGAATCTACAAACTGTGCTGGATCCTTCCAGAACGAAAGCTGCCAGCAACTAGGACCCTGCAAGTCCTTACAGCCCCAGATGCCACCAGTCATCTGACACCCAGAGCCTGGGCCAATGACTTCGTTTTCCCCATGGAAAATGGCCTCCATTTCTGGCCACTCGCCCTGACCAAGAGGGTGGTGCCCAGCAAGAAATTTGCAAGCTTTGCTGGATTGCTCCAAATCGAAAGCTACCACTTGTTGTTGTTCTATTTCTCTAGAGTCCCATCATGCTGTTCTCAGATTGCTAAAGTCCATACCTCCTCGGTGTGTTCTTATGGCTGCAGATCTTCACAGCACAGACGCTTTCTTCTGCATGCTGTTCTTTCCCAGTTCAGGGCTCCTTCAAGGCTCTCCCTGAATGGCTACGCCGCCCCCTTTTATCCCAGTTCTCTTCAATGCTCACAGCTGCAGCCCATCAAGGACAACCAGGACCTGTGGGACAGATATTCAAATAGAATCCATTTCCTCTACTCTAGCCAGTAAGTACTACCCTACAAGTCCTCAGAACCCCAAAGGCCACCTTTCATCTGACACCCAGACCCTGGGGAAAGGACTTCTTTTTCCCATGGCAAATGGCCTCCCTTGGCAGCCACTCACCCTGGCAGAAAGTGGGAGCCTAGCTAGAATGATGCAATCGTTGCTGGATTTTTCCAAAAGAAAAGCTGGCAGCAACTAGGGCCCTGGAAGTACTTAGAGCCTCAAACGCCACCTTGAACATATTCCTGAGACCCTGGGGAAAGGACTTCGTTTTTCCCATGGAAAATGGCCTTCATTTGTGGCCACTCGGCCTGGCAGGCAGGGCAGTGCCAAGCCAGGAATCTACAAACTCTGCTGGATCCTTCCAGAACGAAAGCTGCCAGCAACTAGGACCCTGCAAGTCCTTACAGCCCCAGATGCCACCAGTCATCTGACACCCAGAGCCTGGGCCAATGACTTCGTTTTCCCCATGGAAAATGGCCTCCATTTCTGGCCACTCGCCCTGACCAAGAGGGTGGTGCCCAGCAAGAAATTTGCAAGCTTTGCTGGATTGCTCCAAATCGAAAGCTGCCACTTGTTGTTGTTCTATTTCTCTAGAGTCCCATCATGCTGTTCTCAGATTGCTAAAGTCCATACCTCCTCGGTGTGTTCTTATGGCTGCAGATCTTCACAGCACAGACGCTTTCTTCTGCATGCTGTTCTTTCCCAGTTCAGGGCTCCTTCAAGGCTCTCCCTGAATGGCTAAGCCGCCCCCTTTTATCCCAGTTCTCTTCAATGCTCACAGCTGCAGCCCATCAAGGACAACCAGGACCTGTGGGGCAAAGCCTCTAGACAGATATTCAAATAGAATCCATTTCCTCTACTCTAGCCAGTAAGTACCACCCTACAAGTCCTCAGAACCCCAAAGGCCACCTTTCATCTGACACCCAGACCCTGGGGAAAGGACTTCTTTTTCCCATGGCAAATGGCCTCCCTTGGCAGCCACTCACCCTGGCAGAAAGTGGGAGCCTAGCTAGAATGATGCAATCGTTGCTGGATTTTTCCAAAAGAAAAGCTGGCAGCAACTAGGGCCCTGGAAGTACTTAGAGCCTCAAACGCCACCTTGAACATATTCCTGAGACCCTGGGGAAAGGACTTCGTTTTTCCCATGGAAAATGGCCTTCATTTGTGGCCACTCTGCCTGGCAGGCAGGGCAGTGCCAAGCCAGGAATCTACAAACTCTGCTGGATCCTTCCAGAACGAAAGCTGCCAGCAACTAGGACCCTGCAAGTCCTTACAGCCCCAGATGCCACCAGTCATCTGACACCCAGAGCCTGGGCCAATGACTTCGTTTTCCCCATGGAAAATGGCCTCCATTTCTGGCCACTCGCCCTGACCAAGAGGGTGGTGCCCAGCAAGAAATTTGCAAGCTTTGCTGGATTGCTCCAAATCTAAAGCTACCACTTGTTGTTCTTCTATTTCTCTAGAGTCCCATCATGCTGTTCTCAGATTGCTAAAGTCCATACCTCCTCGGTGTGTTCTTATGGCTGCAGATCTTCACAGCACAGACGCTTTCTTCTGCATGCTGTTCTTTGCCAGTTCAGGGCTCCTTCAAGGCTCTCCCTGAATGGCTACGCCGCCCCCTTTTATCCCAGTTCTCTTCAATGCTCACAGCTGCAGCCCATCAAGGACAACCAGGACCTGTGGGACAGATATTCAAATAGAATCCATTTCCTCTACTCTAGCCAGTAAGTACTACCCTACAAGTCCTCAGAACCCCAAAGGCCACCTTTCATCTGACACCCAGACCCTGGGGAAAGGACTTCTTTTTCCCATGGCAAATGGCCTCCCTTGGCAGCCACTCACCCTGGCAGAAAGTGGGAGCCTAGCTAGAATGATGCAATCGTTGCTGGATTTTTCCAAAAGAAAAGCTGGCAGCAACTAGGGCCCTGGAAGTACTTAGAGCCTCAAACGCCACCTTGAACATATTCCTGAGACCCTGGGGAAAGGACTTCGTTTTTCCCATGGAAAATGGCCTTCATTTGTGGCCACTCTGCCTGGCAGGCAGGGCAGTGCCAAGCCAGGAATCTACAAACTGTGCTGGATCCTTCCAGAACGAAAGCTGCCAGCAACTAGGACCCTGCAAGTCCTTACAGCCCCAGATGCCACCAGTCATCTGACACCCAGAGCCTGGGCCAATGACTTCGTTTTCCCCATGGAAAATGGCCTCCATTTCTGGCCACTCGCCCTGACCAAGAGGGTGGTGCCCAGCAAGAAATTTGCAAGCTTTGCTGGATTGCTCCAAATCGAAAGCTGCCACTTGTTGTTCTTCTATTTCTCTAGAGTCCCATCATGCTGTTCTCAGATTGCTAAAGTCCATACCTCCTCGGTGTGTTCTTATGGCTGCAGATCTTCACAGCACAGACGCTTTCTTCTGCATGCTGTTCTTTCCCAGTTCAGGGCTCCTTCAAGGCTCTCCCTGAATGGCTAAGCCGCCCCCTTTTATCCCAGTTCTCTTCAATGCTCACAGCTGCAGCCCATCAAGGACAACCAGGACCTGTGGGGCAAAGCCTCTAGACAGATATTCAAATAGAATCCATTTCCTCTACTCTAGCCAGTAAGTAGTACCCTACAAGTCCTCAGAACCCCAAAGGCCACCTTTCATCTGACACCCAGACCCTGGGGAAAGGACTTCTTTTTCCCATGGCAAATGGCCTCCCTTGGCAGCCACTCACCCTGGCAGAAAGTGGGAGCCTAGCTAGAATGATGCAATCGTTGCTGGATTTTTCCAAAAGAAAAGCTGGCAGCAACTAGGGCCCTGGAAGTACTTAGAGCCTCAAACGCCACCTTGAACATATTCCTGAGACCCTGGGGAAAGGACTTCGTTTTTCCCATGGAAAATGGCCTTCATTTGTGGCCACTTGGCCTGGCAGGCAGGGCAGTGCCAAGCCAGGAATCTACAAACTGTGCTGGATCCTTCCAGAACGAAAGCTGCCAGCAACTAGGACCCTGCAAGTCCTTAGAGCCCCAGATGCCACCAGTCATCTGACACCCAGAGCCTGGGCCAATGACTTCGTTTTCCCCATGGAAAATGGCCTCCATTTCTGGCCACTCGCCCTGACCAAGAGGGTGGTGCCCAGCAAGAAATTTGCAAGCTTTGCTGGATTGCTCCAAATCGAAAGCTACCACTTGTTGTTGTTCTATTTCTCTAGAGTCCCATCATGCTGTTCTCAGATTGCTAAAGTCCATACCTCCTCGGTGTGTTCTTATGGCTGCAGATCTTCACAGCACAGACGCTTTCTTCTGCATGCTGTTCTTTCCCAGTTCAGGGCTCCTTCAAGGCTCTCCCTGAATGGCTACGCCGCCCCCTTTTATCCCAGTTCTCTTCAATGCTCACAGCTGCAGCCCATCAAGGACAACCAGGACCTGTGGGGCAAAGCCTCTAGACAGATATTCAAATAGAATCCATTTCCTCTACTCTAGCCAGTAAGTACTACCCTACAAGTCCTCAGAACCCCAAAGGCCACCTTTCATCTGACACCCAGACCCTGGGGAAAGGACTTCTTTTTCCCATGGCAAATGGCCTCCCTTGGCAGCCACTCACCCTGGCAGAAAGTGGGAGCCTAGCTAGAATGATGCAATCGTTGCTGGATTTTTCCAAAAGAAAAGCTGGCAGCAACTAGGGCCCTGGAAGTACTTAGAGCCTCAAACGCCACCTTGAACATATTCCTGAGACCCTGGGGAAAGGACTTCGTTTTTCCCATGGAAAATGGCCTTCATTTGTGGCCACTCTGCCTGGCAGGCAGGGCAGTGCCAAGCCAGGAATCTACAAACTCTGCTGGATCCTTCCAGAACGAAAGCTGCCAGCAACTAGGACCCTGCAAGTCCTTAGAGCCCCAGATGCCACCAGTCATCTGACACCCAGAGCCTGGGCCAATGACTTCGTTTTCCCCATGGAAAATGGCCTCCATTTCTGGCCACTCGCCCTGACCAAGAGGGTGGTGCCCAGCAAGAAATTTGCAAGCTTTGCTGGATTGCTCCAAATCTAAAGCTACCACTTGTTGTTCTTCTATTTCTCTAGAGTCCCATCATGCTGTTCTCAGATTGCTAAAGTCCATACCTCCTCGGTGTGTTCTTATGGCTGCAGATCTTCACAGCACAGACGCTTTCTTCTGCATGCTGTTCTTTCCCAGTTCAGGGCTCCTTCAAGGCTCTCCCTGAATGGCTACGCCGCCCCCTTTTATCCCAGTTCTCTTCAATGCTCACAGCTGCAGCCCATCAAGGACAACCAGGACCTGTGGGACAGATATTCAAATAGAATCCATTTCCTCTACTCTAGCCAGTAAGTACTACCCTACAAGTCCTCAGAACCCCAAAGGCCACCTTTCATCTGACACCCAGACCCTGGGGAAAGGACTTCTTTTTCCCATGGCAAATGGCCTCCCTTGGCAGCCACTCACCCTGGCAGAAAGTGGGAGCCTAGCTAGAATGATGCAATCGTTGCTGGATTTTTCCAAAAGAAAAGCTGGCAGCAACTAGGGCCCTGGAAGTACTTAGAGCCTCAAACGCCACCTTGAACATATTCCTGAGACCCTGGGGAAAGGACTTCGTTTTTCCCATGGAAAATGGCCTTCATTTCTGGCCACTTGGCCTGGCAGGCAGGGCAGTGCCAAGCCAGGAATCTACAAACTCTGCTGGATCCTTCCAGAACGAAAGCTGCCAGCAACTAGGACCCTGCAAGTCCTTAGAGCCCCAGATGCCACCAGTCATCTGACACCCAGAGCCTGGGCCAATGACTTCGTTTTCCCCATGGAAAATGGCCTCCATTTCTGGCCACTCGCCCTGACCAAGAGGGTGGTGCCCAGCAAGAAATTTGCAAGCTTTGCTGGATTGCTCCAAATCTAAAGCTACCACTTGTTGTTCTTCTATTTCTCTAGAGTCCCATCATGCTGTTCTCAGATTGCTAAAGTCCATACCTCCTCGGTGTGTTCTTATGGCTGCAGATCTTCACAGCACAGACGCTTTCTTCTGCATGCTGTTCTTTCCCAGTTCAGGGCTCCTTCAAGGCTCTCCCTGAATGGCTACGCCGCCCCCTTTTATCCCAGTTCTCTTCAATGCTCACAGCTGCAGCCCATCAAGGACAACCAGGACCTGTGGGACAGATATTCAAATAGAATCCATTTCCTCTACTCTAGCCAGTAAGTAGTACCCTACAAGTCCTCAGAACCCCAAAGGCCACCTTTCATCTGACACCCAGACCCTGGGGAAAGGACTTCTTTTTCCCATGGCAAATGGCCTCCCTTGGCAGCCACTCACCCTGGCAGAAAGTGGGAGCCTAGCTAGAATGATGCAATCGTTGCTGGATTTTTCCAAAAGAAAAGCTGGCAGCAACTAGGGCCCTGGAAGTACTTAGAGCCTCAAACGCCACCTTGAACATATTCCTGAGACCCTGGGGAAAGGACTTCGTTTTTCCCATGGGAAATGGCCTTCATTTGTGGCCACTTGGCCTGGCAGGCAGGGCAGTGCCAAGCCAGGAATCTACAAACTCTGCTGGATCCTTCCAGAACAAAAGCTGCCAGCAACTAGGACCCTGCAAGTCCTTAGAGCCCCAGACGCCACCTGTCATCTGACACCCAGAGCCTGGGCCAATGACTTCGTTTTCCCCATGGAAAATGGCCTCCATTTCTGGCCACTCGCCCTGACCAAGAGGGTGGTGCCCAGCAAGAAATTTGCAAGCTTTGCTGGATTGCTCCAAATCGAAAGCTGCCACTTGTTGTTGTTCTATTTCTCTAGAGTCCCATAATGCTGTTCTCAGATTGCTAAAGTCCATACCTCCTCGGTGTGTTCTTATGGCTGCAGATCTTCACAGCACAGACGCTTTCTTCTGCATGCTGTTCTTTCCCAGTTCAGGGCTCCTTCAAGGCTCTCCCTGAATGGCTACGCCGCCCCCTTTTATCCCAGTTCTCTTCAATGCTCACAGCTGCAGCCCATCAAGGACAACCAGGACCTGTGGGGCAAAGCCTCTAGACAGATATTCAAATAGAATCCATTTCCTCTACTCTAGCCAGTAAGTACTACCCTACAAGTCCTCAGAACCCCAAAGGCCACCTTTCATCTGACACCCAGACCCTGGGGAAAGGACTTCTTTTTCCCATGGCAAATGGCCTCCCTTGGCAGCCACTCACCCTGGCAGAAAGTGGGAGCCTAGCTAGAATGATGCAATCGTTGCTGGATTTTTCCAAAAGAAAAGCTGGCAGCAACTAGGGCCCTGGAAGTACTTAGAGCCTCAAACGCCACCTTGAACATATTCCTGAGACCCTGGGGAAAGGACTTCGTTTTTCCCATGGAAAATGGCCTTCATTTGTGGCCACTTGGCCTGGCAGGCAGGGCAGTGCCAAGCCAGGAATCTACAAACTGTGCTGGATCCTTCCAGAACGAAAGCTGCCAGCAACTAGGACCCTGCAAGTCCTTAGAGCCCCAGATGCCACCAGTCATCTGACACCCAGAGCCTGGGCCAATGACTTCGTTTTCCCCATGGAAAATGGCCTCCATTTCTGGCCACTCGCCCTGACCAAGAGGGTGGTGCCCAGCAAGAAATTTGCAAGCTTTGCTGGATTGCTCCAAATCGAAAGCTGCCACTTGTTGTTGTTCTATTTCTCTAGAGTCCCATCATGCTGTTCTCAGATTGCTAAAGTCCATACCTCCTCGGTGTGTTCTTATGGCTGCAGATCTTCACAGCACAGACGCTTTCTTCTGCATGCTGTTCTTTCCCAGTTCAGGGCTCCTTCAAGGCTCTCCCTGAATGGCTACGCCGCCCCCTTTTATCCCAGTTCTCTTCAATGCTCACAGCTGCAGCCCATCAAGGACAACCAGGACCTGTGGGACAGATATTCAAATAGAATCCATTTCCTCTACTCTAGCCAGTAAGTACTACCCTACAAGTCCTCAGAACCCCAAAGGCCACCTTTCATCTGACACCCAGACCCTGGGGAAAGGACTTCTTTTTCCCATGGCAAATGGCCTCCCTTGGCAGCCACTCACCCTGGCAGAAAGTGGGAGCCTAGCTAGAATGATGCAATCGTTGCTGGATTTTTCCAAAAGAAAAGCTGGCAGCAACTAGGGCCCTGGAAGTACTTAGAGCCTCAAACGCCACCTTGAACATATTCCTGAGACCCTGGGGAAAGGACTTCGTTTTTCCCATGGAAAATGGCCTTCATTTGTGGCCACTCTGCCTGGCAGGCAGGGCAGTGCCAAGCCAGGAATCTACAAACTCTGCTGGATCCTTCCAGAACGAAAGCTGCCAGCAACTAGGACCCTGCAAGTCCTTACAGCCCCAGATGCCACCAGTCATCTGACACCCAGAGCCTGGGCCAATGACTTCGTTTTCCCCATGGAAAATGGCCTCCATTTCTGGCCACTCGCCCTGACCAAGAGGGTGGTGCCCAGCAAGAAATTTGCAAGCTTTGCTGGATTGCTCCAAATCTAAAGCTACCACTTGTTGTTCTTCTATTTCTCTAGAGTCCCATCATGCTGTTCTCAGATTGCTAAAGTCCATACCTCCTCGGTGTGTTCTTATGGCTGCAGATCTTCACAGCACAGACGCTTTCTTCTGCATGCTGTTCTTTCCCAGTTCAGGGCTCCTTCAAGGCTCTCCCTGAATGGCTACGCCGCCCCCTTTTATCCCAGTTCTCTTCAATGCTCACAGCTGCAGCCCATCAAGGACAACCAGGACCTGTGGGACAGATATTCAAATAGAATCCATTTCCTCTACTCTAGCCAGTAAGTACTACCCTACAAGTCCTCAGAACCCCAAAGGCCACCTTTCATCTGACACCCAGACCCTGGGGAAAGGACTTCTTTTTCCCATGGCAAATGGCCTCCCTTGGCAGCCACTCACCCTGGCAGAAAGTGGGAGCCTAGCTAGAATGATGCAATCGTTGCTGGATTTTTCCAAAAGAAAAGCTGCCAGCAACTAGGGCCCTGGAAGTACTTAGAGCCTCAAACGCCACCTTGAACATATTCCTGAGACCCTGGGGAAAGGACTTCGTTTTTCCCATGGAAAATGGCCTTCATTTGTGGCCACTCTGCCTGGCAGGCAGGGCAGTGCCAAGCCAGGAATCTACAAACTCTGCTGGATCCTTCCAGAACGAAAGCTGCCAGCAACTAGGACCCTGCAAGTCCTTAGAGCCCCAGATGCCACCAGTCATCTGACACCCAGAGCCTGGGCCAATGACTTCGTTTTCCCCATGGAAAATGGCCTCCATTTCTGGCCACTCGCCCTGACCAAGAGGGTGGTGCCCAGCAAGAAATTTGCAAGCTTTGCTGGATTGCTCCAAATCTAAAGCTACCACTTGTTGTTCTTCTATTTCTCTAGAGTCCCATCATGCTGTTCTCAGATTGCTAAAGTCCATACCTCCTCGGTGTGTTCTTATGGCTGCAGATCTTCACAGCACAGACGCTTTCTTCTGCATGCTGTTCTTTCCCAGTTCAGGGCTCCTTCAAGGCTCTCCCTGAATGGCTACGCCGCCCCCTTTTATCCCAGTTCTCTTCAATGCTCACAGCTGCAGCCCATCAAGGACAACCAGGACCTGTGGGACAGATATTCAAATAGAATCCATTTCCTCTACTCTAGCCAGTAAGTACTACCCTACAAGTCCTCAGAACCCCAAAGGCCACCTTTCATCTGACACCCAGACCCTGGGGAAAGGACTTCTTTTTCCCATGGCAAATGGCCTCCCTTGGCAGCCACTCACCCTGGCAGAAAGTGGGAGCCTAGCTAGAATGATGCAATCGTTGCTGGATTTTTCCAAAAGAAAAGCTGGCAGCAACTAGGGCCCTGGAAGTACTTAGAGCCTCAAACGCCACCTTGAACATATTCCTGAGACCCTGGGGAAAGGACTTCGTTTTTCCCATGGAAAATGGCCTTCATTTGTGGCCACTCTGCCTGGCAGGCAGGGCAGTGCCAAGCCAGGAATCTACAAACTCTGCTGGATCCTTCCAGAACGAAAGCTGCCAGCAACTAGGACCCTGCAAGTCCTTAGAGCCCCAGATGCCACCAGTCATCTGACACCCAGAGCCTGGGCCAATGACTTCGTTTTCCCCATGGAAAATGGCCTCCATTTCTGGCCACTCGCCCTGACCAAGAGGGTGGTGCCCAGCAAGAAATTTGCAAGCTTTGCTGGATTGCTCCAAATCGAAAGCTACCACTTGTTGTTGTTCTATTTCTCTAGAGTCCCATCATGCTGTTCTCAGATTGCTAAAGTCCATACCTCCTCGGTGTGTTCTTATGGCTGCAGATCTTCACAGCACAGACGCTTTCTTCTGCATGCTGTTCTTTCCCAGTTCAGGGCTCCTTCAAGGCTCTCCCTGAATGGCTACGCCGCCCCCTTTTATCCCAGTTCTCTTCAATGCTCACAGCTGCAGCCCATCAAGGACAACCAGGACCTGTGGGACAGATATTCAAATAGAATCCATTTCCTCTACTCTAGCCAGTAAGTAGTACCCTACAAGTCCTCAGAACCCCAAAGGCCACCTTTCATCTGACACCCAGACCCTGGGGAAAGGACTTCTTTTTCCCATGGCAAATGGCCTCCCTTGGCAGCCACTCACCCTGGCAGAAAGTGGGAGCCTAGCTAGAATGATGCAATCGTTGCTGGATTTTTCCAAAAGAAAAGCTGGCAGCAACTAGGGCCCTGGAAGTACTTAGAGCCTCAAACGCCACCTTGAACATATTCCTGAGACCCTGGGGAAAGGACTTCGTTTTTCCCATGGGAAATGGCCTTCATTTGTGGCCACTTGGCCTGGCAGGCAGGGCAGTGCCAAGCCAGGAATCTACAAACTGTGCTGGATCCTTCCAGAACGAAAGCTGCCAGCAACTAGGACCCTGCAAGTCCTTAGAGCCCCAGACGCCACCTGTCATCTGACACCCAGAGCCTGGGCCAATGACTTCGTTTTCCCCATGGAAAATGGCCTCCATTTCTGGCCACTCGCCCTGACCAAGAGGGTGGTGCCCAGCAAGAAATTTGCAAGCTTTGCTGGATTGCTCCAAATCGAAAGCTGCCACTTGTTGTTGTTCTATTTCTCTAGAGTCCCATAATGCTGTTCTCAGATTGCTAAAGTCCATACCTCCTCGGTGTGTTCTTATGGCTGCAGATCTTCACAGCACAGACGCTTTCTTCTGCATGCTGTTCTTTCCCAGTTCAGGGCTCCTTCAAGGCTCTCCCTGAATGGCTACGCCGCCCCCTTTTATCCCAGTTCTCTTCAATGCTCACAGCTGCAGCCCATCAAGGACAACCAGGACCTGTGGGGCAAAGCCTCTAGACAGATATTCAAATAGAATCCATTTCCTCTACTCTAGCCAGTAAGTACTACCCTACAAGTCCTCAGAACCCCAAAGGCCACCTTTCATCTGACACCCAGACCCTGGGGAAAGGACTTCTTTTTCCCATGGCAAATGGCCTCCCTTGGCAGCCACTCACCCTGGCAGAAAGTGGGAGCCTAGCTAGAATGATGCAATCGTTGCTGGATTTTTCCAAAAGAAAAGCTGGCAGCAACTAGGGCCCTGGAAGTACTTAGAGCCTCAAACGCCACCTTGAACATATTCCTGAGACCCTGGGGAAAGGACTTCGTTTTTCCCATGGGAAATGGCCTTCATTTGTGGCCACTTGGCCTGGCAGGCAGGGCAGTGCCAAGCCAGGAATCTACAAACTGTGCTGGATCCTTCCAGAACGAAAGCTGCCAGCAACTAGGACCCTGCAAGTCCTTAGAGCCCCAGACGCCACCTGTCATCTGACACCCAGAGCCTGGGCCAATGACTTCGTTTTCCCCATGGAAAATGGCCTCCATTTCTGGCCACTCGCCCTGACCAAGAGGGTGGTGCCCAGCAAGAAATTTGCAAGCTTTGCTGGATTGCTCCAAATCGAAAGCTGCCACTTGTTGTTGTTCTATTTCTCTAGAGTCCCATAATGCTGTTCTCAGATTGCTAAAGTCCATACCTCCTCGGTATGTTCTTATGGCTGCAGATCTTCACAGCACAGACGCTTTCTTCTGCATGCTGTTCTTTCCCAGTTCAGGGCTCCTTCAAGGCTCTCCCTGAATGGCTACGCCGCCCCCTTTTATCCCAGTTCTCTTCAATGCTCACAGCTGCAGCCCATCAAGGACAACCAGGACCTGTGGGGCAAAGCCTCTAGACAGATATTCAAATAGAATCCATTTCCTCTACTCTAGCCAGTAAGTACTACCCTACAAGTCCTCAGAACCCCAAAGGCCACCTTTCATCTGACACCCAGACCCTGGGGAAAGGACTTCTTTTTCCCATGGCAAATGGCCTCCCTTGGCAGCCACTCACCCTGGCAGAAAGTGGGAGCCTAGCTAGAATGATGCAATCGTTGCTGGATTTTTCCAAAAGAAAAGCTGGCAGCAACTAGGGCCCTGGAAGTACTTAGAGCCTCAAACGCCACCTTGAACATATTCCTGAGACCCTGGGGAAAGGACTTCGTTTTTCCCATGGAAAATGGCCTTCATTTGTGGCCACTCTGCCTGGCAGGCAGGGCAGTGCCAAGCCAGGAATCTACAAACTGTGCTGGATCCTTCCAGAACGAAAGCTGCCAGCAACTAGGACCCTGCAAGTCCTTACAGCCCCAGATGCCACCAGTCATCTGACACCCAGAGCCTGGGCCAATGACTTCGTTTTCCCCATGGAAAATGGCCTCCATTTCTGGCCACTCGCCCTGACCAAGAGGGTGGTGCCCAGCAAGAAATTTGCAAGCTTTGCTGGATTGCTCCAAATCGAAAGCTGCCACTTGTTGTTCTATTTCTCTAGAGTCCCATCATGCTGTTCTCAGATTGCTAAAGTCCATACCTCCTCGGTGTGTTCTTATGGCTGCAGATCTTCACAGCACAGACGCTTTCTTCTGCATGCTGTTCTTTCCCAGTTCAGGGCTCCTTCAAGGCTCTCCCTGAATGGCTACGCCGCCCCCTTTTATCCCAGTTCTCTTCAATGCTCACAGCTGCAGCCCATCAAGGACAACCAGGACCTGTGGGACAGATATTCAAATAGAATCCATTTCCTCTACTCTAGCCAGTAAGTACTACCCTACAAGTCCTCAGAACCCCAAAGGCCACCTTTCATCTGACACCCAGACCCTGGGGAAAGGACTTCTTTTTCCCATGGCAAATGGCCTCCCTTGGCAGCCACTCACCCTGGCAGAAAGTGGGAGCCTAGCTAGAATGATGCAATCGTTGCTGGATTTTTCCAAAAGAAAAGCTGGCAGCAACTAGGGCCCTGGAAGTACTTAGAGCCTCAAACGCCACCTTGAACATATTACTGAGACCCTGGGGAAAGGACTTCGTTTTTCCCATGGAAAATGGCCTTCATTTGTGGCCACTCTGCCTGGCAGGCAGGGCAGTGCCAAGCCAGGAATCTACAAACTGTGCTGGATCCTTCCAGAACGAAAGCTGCCAGCAACTAGGACCCTGCAAGTCCTTACAGCCCCAGATGCCACCAGTCATCTGACACCCAGAGCCTGGGCCAATGACTTCGTTTTCCCCATGGAAAATGGCCTCCATTTCTGGCCACTCGCCCTGACCAAGAGGGTGGTGCCCAGCAAGAAATTTGCAAGCTTTGCTGGATTGCTCCAAATCGAAAGCTACCACTTGTTGTTGTTCTATTTCTCTAGAGTCCCATCATGCTGTTCTCAGATTGCTAAAGTCCATACCTCCTCGGTGTGTTCTTATGGCTGCAGATCTTCACAGCACAGACGCTTTCTTCTGCATGCTGTTCTTTCCCAGTTCAGGGCTCCTTCAAGGCTCTCCCTGAATGGCTACGCCGCCCCCTTTTATCCCAGTTCTCTTCAATGCTCACAGCTGCAGCCCATCAAGGACAACCAGGACCTGTGGGACAGATATTCAAATAGAATCCATTTCCTCTACTCTAGCCAGTAAGTACTACCCTACAAGTCCTCAGAACCCCAAAGGCCACCTTTCATCTGACACCCAGACCCTGGGGAAAGGACTTCTTTTTCCCATGGCAAATGGCCTCCCTTGGCAGCCACTCACCCTGGCAGAAAGTGGGAGCCTAGCTAGAATGATGCAATCGTTGCTGGATTTTTCCAAAAGAAAAGCTGCCAGCAACTAGGGCCCTGGAAGTACTTAGAGCCTCAAACGCCACCTTGAACATATTCCTGAGACCCTGGGGAAAGGACTTCGTTTTTCCCATGGAAAATGGCCTTCATTTGTGGCCACTCTGCCTGGCAGGCAGGGCAGTGCCAAGCCAGGAATCTACAAACTCTGCTGGATCCTTCCAGAACGAAAGCTGCCAGCAACTAGGACCCTGCAAGTCCTTACAGCCCCAGATGCCACCAGTCATCTGACACCCAGAGCCTGGGCCAATGACTTCGTTTTCCCCATGGAAAATGGCCTCCATTTCTGGCCACTCGCCCTGACCAAGAGGGTGGTGCCCAGCAAGAAATTTGCAAGCTTTGCTGGATTGCTCCAAATCGAAAGCTGCCACTTGTTGTTGTTCTATTTCTCTAGAGTCCCATCATGCTGTTCTCAGATTGCTAAAGTCCATACCTCCTCGGTGTGTTCTTATGGCTGCAGATCTTCACAGCACAGACGCTTTCTTCTGCATGCTGTTCTTTCCCAGTTCAGGGCTCCTTCAAGGCTCTCCCTGAATGGCTAAGCTGCCCCCTTTTATCCCAGTTCTCTTCAATGCTCACAGCTGCAGCCCATCAAGGACAACCAGGACCTGTGGGGCAAAGCCTCTAGACAGATATTCAAATAGAATCCATTTCCTCTACTCTAGCCAGTAAGTACCACCCTACAAGTCCTCAGAACCCCAAAGGCCACCTTTCATCTGACACCCAGACCCTGGGGAAAGGACTTCTTTTTCCCATGGCAAATGGCCTCCCTTGGCAGCCACTCACCCTGGCAGAAAGTGGGAGCCTAGCTAGAATGATGCAATCGTTGCTGGATTTTTCCAAAAGAAAAGCTGGCAGCAACTAGGGCCCTGGAAGTACTTAGAGCCTCAAACGCCACCTTGAACATATTCCTGAGACCCTGGGGAAAGGACTTCGTTTTTCCCATGGAAAATGGCCTTCATTTGTGGCCACTCTGCCTGGCAGGCAGGGCAGTGCCAAGCCAGGAATCTACAAACTCTGCTGGATCCTTCCAGAACGAAAGCTGCCAGCAACTAGGACCCTGCAAGTCCTTAGAGCCCCAGATGCCACCAGTCATCTGACACCCAGAGCCTGGGCCAATGACTTCGTTTTCCCCATGGAAAATGGCCTCCATTTCTGGCCACTCGCCCTGACCAAGAGGGTGGTGCCCAGCAAGAAATTTGCAAGCTTTGCTGGATTGCTCCAAATCTAAAGCTACCACTTGTTGTTGTTCTATTTCTCTAGAGTCCCATCATGCTGTTCTCAGATTGCTAAAGTCCATACCTCCTCGGTGTGTTCTTATGGCTGCAGATCTTCACAGCACAGACGCTTTCTTCTGCATGCTGTTCTTTGCCAGTTCAGGGCTCCTTCAAGGCTCTCCCTGAATGGCTACGCCGCCCCCTTTTATCCCAGTTCTCTTCAATGCTCACAGCTGCAGCCCATCAAGGACAACCAGGACCTGTGGGACAGATATTCAAATAGAATCCATTTCCTCTACTCTAGCCAGTAAGTAGTACCCTACAAGTCCTCAGAACCCCAAAGGCCACCTTTCATCTGACACCCAGACCCTGGGGAAAGGACTTCTTTTTCCCATGGCAAATGGCCTCCCTTGGCAGCCACTCACCCTGGCAGAAAGTGGGAGCCTAGCTAGAATGATGCAATCGTTGCTGGATTTTTCCAAAAGAAAAGCTGGCAGCAACTAGGGCCCTGGAAGTACTTAGAGCCTCAAACGCCACCTTGAACATATTCCTGAGACCCTGGGGAAAGGACTTCGTTTTTCCCATGGAAAATGGCCTTCATTTGTGGCCACTCTGCCTGGCAGGCAGGGCAGTGCCAAGCCAGGAATCTACAAACTGTGCTGGATCCTTCCAGAACGAAAGCTGCCAGCAACTAGGACCCTGCAAGTCCTTAGAGCCCCAGATGCCACCAGTCATCTGACACCCAGAGCCTGGGCCAATGACTTCGTTTTCCCCATGGAAAATGGCCTCCATTTCTGGCCACTCGCCCTGACCAAGAGGGTGGTGCCCAGCAAGAAATTTGCAAGCTTTGCTGGATTGCTCCAAATCTAAAGCTACCACTTGTTGTTCTTCTATTTCTCTAGAGTCCCATCATGCTGTTCTCAGATTGCTAAAGTCCATACCTCCTCGGTGTGTTCTTATGGCTGCAGATCTTCACAGCACAGACGCTTTCTTCTGCATGCTGTTCTTTCCCAGTTCAGGGCTCCTTCAAGGCTCTCCCTGAATGGCTACGCCGCCCCCTTTTATCCCAGTTCTCTTCAATGCTCACAGCTGCAGCCCATCAAGGACAACCAGGACCTGTGGGACAGATATTCAAATAGAATCCATTTCCTCTACTCTAGCCAGTAAGTACTACCCTACAAGTCCTCAGAACCCCAAAGGCCACCTTTCATCTGACACCCAGACCCTGGGGAAAGGACTTCTTTTTCCCATGGCAAATGGCCTCCCTTGGCAGCCACTCACCCTGGCAGAAAGTGGGAGCCTAGCTAGAATGATGCAATCGTTGCTGGATTTTTCCAAAAGAAAAGCTGCCAGCAACTAGGGCCCTGGAAGTACTTAGAGCCTCAAACGCCACCTTGAACATATTCCTGAGACCCTGGGGAAAGGACTTCGTTTTTCCCATGGAAAATGGCCTTCATTTGTGGCCACTCTGCCTGGCAGGCAGGGCAGTGCCAAGCCAGGAATCTACAAACTCTGCTGGATCCTTCCAGAACGAAAGCTGCCAGCAACTAGGACCCTGCAAGTCCTTACAGCCCCAGATGCCACCAGTCATCTGACACCCAGAGCCTGGGCCAATGACTTCGTTTTCCCCATGGAAAATGGCCTCCATTTCTGGCCACTCGCCCTGACCAAGAGGGTGGTGCCCAGCAAGAAATTTGCAAGCTTTGCTGGATTGCTCCAAATCGAAAGCTGCCACTTGTTGTTGTTCTATTTCTCTAGAGTCCCATCATGCTGTTCTCAGATTGCTAAAGTCCATACCTCCTCGGTGTGTTCTTATGGCTGCAGATCTTCACAGCACAGACGCTTTCTTCTGCATGCTGTTCTTTCCCAGTTCAGGGCTCCTTCAAGGCTCTCCCTGAATGGCTAAGCTGCCCCCTTTTATCCCAGTTCTCTTCAATGCTCACAGCTGCAGCCCATCAAGGACAACCAGGACCTGTGGGGCAAAGCCTCTAGACAGATATTCAAATAGAATCCATTTCCTCTACTCTAGCCAGTAAGTACCACCCTACAAGTCCTCAGAACCCCAAAGGCCACCTTTCATCTGACACCCAGACCCTGGGGAAAGGACTTCTTTTTCCCATGGCAAATGGCCTCCCTTGGCAGCCACTCACCCTGGCAGAAAGTGGGAGCCTAGCTAGAATGATGCAATCGTTGCTGGATTTTTCCAAAAGAAAAGCTGGCAGCAACTAGGGCCCTGGAAGTACTTAGAGCCTCAAACGCCACCTTGAACATATTCCTGAGACCCTGGGGAAAGGACTTCGTTTTTCCCATGGAAAATGGCCTTCATTTGTGGCCACTCTGCCTGGCAGGCAGGGCAGTGCCAAGCCAGGAATCTACAAACTCTGCTGGATCCTTCCAGAACGAAAGCTGCCAGCAACTAGGACCCTGCAAGTCCTTAGAGCCCCAGATGCCACCAGTCATCTGACACCCAGAGCCTGGGCCAATGACTTCGTTTTCCCCATGGAAAATGGCCTCCATTTCTGGCCACTCGCCCTGACCAAGAGGGTGGTGCCCAGCAAGAAATTTGCAAGCTTTGCTGGATTGCTCCAAATCTAAAGCTACCACTTGTTGTTGTTCTATTTCTCTAGAGTCCCATCATGCTGTTCTCAGATTGCTAAAGTCCATACCTCCTCGGTGTGTTCTTATGGCTGCAGATCTTCACAGCACAGACGCTTTCTTCTGCATGCTGTTCTTTGCCAGTTCAGGGCTCCTTCAAGGCTCTCCCTGAATGGCTACGCCGCCCCCTTTTATCCCAGTTCTCTTCAATGCTCACAGCTGCAGCCCATCAAGGACAACCAGGACCTGTGGGACAGATATTCAAATAGAATCCATTTCCTCTACTCTAGCCAGTAAGTAGTACCCTACAAGTCCTCAGAACCCCAAAGGCCACCTTTCATCTGACACCCAGACCCTGGGGAAAGGACTTCTTTTTCCCATGGCAAATGGCCTCCCTTGGCAGCCACTCACCCTGGCAGAAAGTGGGAGCCTAGCTAGAATGATGCAATCGTTGCTGGATTTTTCCAAAAGAAAAGCTGGCAGCAACTAGGGCCCTGGAAGTACTTAGAGCCTCAAACGCCACCTTGAACATATTCCTGAGACCCTGGGGAAAGGACTTCGTTTTTCCCATGGAAAATGGCCTTCATTTGTGGCCACTCTGCCTGGCAGGCAGGGCAGTGCCAAGCCAGGAATCTACAAACTGTGCTGGATCCTTCCAGAACGAAAGCTGCCAGCAACTAGGACCCTGCAAGTCCTTAGAGCCCCAGATGCCACCAGTCATCTGACACCCAGAGCCTGGGCCAATGACTTCGTTTTCCCCATGGAAAATGGCCTCCATTTCTGGCCACTCGCCCTGACCAAGAGGGTGGTGCCCAGCAAGAAATTTGCAAGCTTTGCTGGATTGCTCCAAATCTAAAGCTACCACTTGTTGTTGTTCTATTTCTCTAGAGTCCCATCATGCTGTTCTCAGATTGCTAAAGTCCATACCTCCTCGGTGTGTTCTTATGGCTGCAGATCTTCACAGCACAGACGCTTTCTTCTGCATGCTGTTCTTTCCCAGTTCAGGGCTCCTTCAAGGCTCTCCCTGAATGGCTACGCCGCCCCCTTTTATCCCAGTTCTCTTCAATGCTCACAGCTGCAGCCCATCAAGGACAACCAGGACCTGTGGGACAGATATTCAAATAGAATCCATTTCCTCTACTCTAGCCAGTAAGTACTACCCTACAAGTCCTCAGAACCCCAAAGGCCACCTTTCATCTGACACCCAGACCCTGGGGAAAGGACTTCTTTTTCCCATGGCAAATGGCCTCCCTTGGCAGCCACTCACCCTGGCAGAAAGTGGGAGCCTAGCTAGAATGATGCAATCGTTGCTGGATTTTTCCAAAAGAAAAGCTGGCAGCAACTAGGGCCCTGGAAGTACTTAGAGCCTCAAACGCCACCTTGAACATATTCCTGAGACCCTGGGGAAAGGACTTCGTTTTTCCCATGGAAAATGGCCTTCATTTGTGGCCACTCTGCCTGGCAGGCAGGGCAGTGCCAAGCCAGGAATCTACAAACTCTGCTGGATCCTTCCAGAACGAAAGCTGCCAGCAACTAGGACCCTGCAAGTCCTTACAGCCCCAGATGCCACCAGTCATCTGACACCCAGAGCCTGGGCCAATGACTTCGTTTTCCCCATGGAAAATGGCCTCCATTTCTGGCCACTCGCCCTGACCAAGAGGGTGGTGCCCAGCAAGAAATTTGCAAGCTTTGCTGGATTGCTCCAAATCTAAAGCTACCACTTGTTGTTGTTCTATTTCTCTAGAGTCCCATCATGCTGTTCTCAGATTGCTAAAGTCCATACCTCCTCGGTGTGTTCTTATGGCTGCAGATCTTCACAGCACAGACGCTTTCTTCTGCATGCTGTTCTTTCCCAGTTCAGGGCTCCTTCAAGGCTCTCCCTGAATGGCTACGCCGCCCCCTTTTATCCCAGTTCTCTTCAATGCTCACAGCTGCAGCCCATCAAGGACAACCAGGACCTGTGGGACAGATATTCAAATAGAATCCATTTCCTCTACTCTAGCCAGTAAGTACTACCCTACAAGTCCTCAGAACCCCAAAGGCCACCTTTCATCTGACACCCAGACCCTGGGGAAAGGACTTCTTTTTCCCATGGCAAATGGCCTCCCTTGGCAGCCACTCACCCTGGCAGAAAGTGGGAGCCTAGCTAGAATGATGCAATCGTTGCTGGATTTTTCCAAAAGAAAAGCTGGCAGCAACTAGGGCCCTGGAAGTACTTAGAGCCTCAAACGCCACCTTGAACATATTCCTGAGACCCTGGGGAAAGGACTTCGTTTTTCCCATGGAAAATGGCCTTCATTTGTGGCCACTCTGCCTGGCAGGCAGGGCAGTGCCAAGCCAGGAATCTACAAACTGTGCTGGATCCTTCCAGAACGAAAGCTGCCAGCAACTAGGACCCTGCAAGTCCTTAGAGCCCCAGATGCCACCAGTCATCTGACACCCAGAGCCTGGGCCAATGACTTCGTTTTCCCCATGGAAAATGGCCTCCATTTCTGGCCACTCGCCCTGACCAAGAGGGTGGTGCCCAGCAAGAAATTTGCAAGCTTTGCTGGATTGCTCCAAATCTAAAGCTACCACTTGTTGTTCTTCTATTTCTCTAGAGTCCCATCATGCTGTTCTCAGATTGCTAAAGTCCATACCTCCTCGGTGTGTTCTTATGGCTGCAGATCTTCACAGCACAGACGCTTTCTTCTGCATGCTGTTCTTTCCCAGTTCAGGGCTCCTTCAAGGCTCTCCCTGAATGGCTACGCCGCCCCCTTTTATCCCAGTTCTCTTCAATGCTCACAGCTGCAGCCCATCAAGGACAACCAGGACCTGTGGGACAGATATTCAAATAGAATCCATTTCCTCTACTCTAGCCAGTAAGTAGTACCCTACAAGTCCTCAGAACCCCAAAGGCCACCTTTCATCTGACACCCAGACCCTGGGGAAAGGACTTCTTTTTCCCATGGCAAATGGCCTCCCTTGGCAGCCACTCACCCTGGCAGAAAGTGGGAGCCTAGCTAGAATGATGCAATCGTTGCTGGATTTTTCCAAAAGAAAAGCTGGCAGCAACTAGGGCCCTGGAAGTACTTAGAGCCTCAAACGCCACCTTGAACATATTACTGAGACCCTGGGGAAAGGACTTCGTTTTTCCCATGGAAAATGGCCTTCATTTCTGGCCACTCTGCCTGGCAGGCAGGGCAGTGCCAAGCCAGGAATCTACAAACTCTGCTGGATCCTTCCAGAACGAAAGCTGCCAGCAACTAGGACCCTGCAAGTCCTTACAGCCCCAGATGCCACCAGTCATCTGACACCCAGAGCCTGGGCCAATGACTTCGTTTTCCCCATGGAAAATGGCCTCCATTTCTGGCCACTCGCCCTGACCAAGAGGGTGGTGCCCAGCAAGAAATTTGCAAGCTTTGCTGGATTGCTCCAAATCGAAAGCTGCCACTTGTTGTTCTTCTATTTCTCTAGAGTCCCATCATGCTGTTCTCAGATTGCTAAAGTCCATACCTCCTCGGTGTGTTCTTATGGCTGCAGATCTTCACAGCACAGACGCTTTCTTCTGCATGCTGTTCTTTCCCAGTTCAGGGCTCCTTCAAGGCTCTCCCTGAATGGCTACGCCGCCCCCTTTTATCCCAGTTCTCTTCAATGCTCACAGCTGCAGCCCATCAAGGACAACCAGGACCTGTGGGGCAAAGCCTCTAGACAGATATTCAAATAGAATCCATTTCCTCTACTCTAGCCAGTAAGTACTACCCTACAAGTCCTCAGAACCCCAAAGGCCACCTTTCATCTGACACCCAGACCCTGGGGAAAGGACTTCTTTTTCCCATGGCAAATGGCCTCCCTTGGCAGCCACTCACCCTGGCAGAAAGTGGGAGCCTAGCTAGAATGATGCAATCGTTGCTGGATTTTTCCAAAAGAAAAGCTGGCAGCAACTAGGGCCCTGGAAGTACTTAGAGCCTCAAACGCCACCTTGAACATATTACTGAGACCCTGGGGAAAGGACTTCGTTTTTCCCATGGAAAATGGCCTTCATTTGTGGCCACTCTGCCTGGCAGGCAGGGCAGTGCCAAGCCAGGAATCTACAAACTGTGCTGGATCCTTCCAGAACGAAAGCTGCCAGCAACTAGGACCCTGCAAGTCCTTACAGCCCCAGATGCCACCAGTCATCTGACACCCAGAGCCTGGGCCAATGACTTCGTTTTCCCCATGGAAAATGGCCTCCATTTCTGGCCACTCGCCCTGACCAAGAGGGTGGTGCCCAGCAAGAAATTTGCAAGCTTTGCTGGATTGCTCCAAATCGAAAGCTGCCACTTGTTGTTCTATTTCTCTAGAGTCCCATCATGCTGTTCTCAGATTGCTAAAGTCCATACCTCCTCGGTGTGTTCTTATGGCTGCAGATCTTCACAGCACAGACGCTTTCTTCTGCATGCTGTTCTTTCCCAGTTCAGGGCTCCTTCAAGGCTCTCCCTGAATGGCTAAGCTGCCCCCTTTTATCCCAGTTCTCTTCAATGCTCACAGCTGCAGCCCATCAAGGACAACCAGGACCTGTGGGGCAAAGCCTCTAGACAGATATTCAAATAGAATCCATTTCCTCTACTCTAGCCAGTAAGTACCACCCTACAAGTCCTCAGAACCCCAAAGGCCACCTTTCATCTGACACCCAGACCCTGGGGAAAGGACTTCTTTTTCCCATGGCAAATGGCCTCCCTTGGCAGCCACTCACCCTGGCAGAAAGTGGGAGCCTAGCTAGAATGATGCAATCGTTGCTGGATTTTTCCAAAAGAAAAGCTGCCAGCAACTAGGGCCCTGGAAGTACTTAGAGCCTCAAACGCCACCTTGAACATATTCCTGAGACCCTGGGGAAAGGACTTCGTTTTTCCCATGGAAAATGGCCTTCATTTGTGGCCACTCTGCCTGGCAGGCAGGGCAGTGCCAAGCCAGGAATCTACAAACTCTGCTGGATCCTTCCAGAACGAAAGCTGCCAGCAACTAGGACCCTGCAAGTCCTTAGAGCCCCAGATGCCACCAGTCATCTGACACCCAGAGCCTGGGCCAATGACTTCGTTTTCCCCATGGAAAATGGCCTCCATTTCTGGCCACTCGCCCTGACCAAGAGGGTGGTGCCCAGCAAGAAATTTGCAAGCTTTGCTGGATTGCTCCAAATCTAAAGCTACCACTTGTTGTTGTTCTATTTCTCTAGAGTCCCATCATGCTGTTCTCAGATTGCTAAAGTCCATACCTCCTCGGTGTGTTCTTATGGCTGCAGATCTTCACAGCACAGACGCTTTCTTCTGCATGCTGTTCTTTGCCAGTTCAGGGCTCCTTCAAGGCTCTCCCTGAATGGCTACGCCGCCCCCTTTTATCCCAGTTCTCTTCAATGCTCACAGCTGCAGCCCATCAAGGACAACCAGGACCTGTGGGACAGATATTCAAATAGAATCCATTTCCTCTACTCTAGCCAGTAAGTAGTACCCTACAAGTCCTCAGAACCCCAAAGGCCACCTTTCATCTGACACCCAGACCCTGGGGAAAGGACTTCTTTTTCCCATGGCAAATGGCCTCCCTTGGCAGCCACTCACCCTGGCAGAAAGTGGGAGCCTAGCTAGAATGATGCAATCGTTGCTGGATTTTTCCAAAAGAAAAGCTGGCAGCAACTAGGGCCCTGGAAGTACTTAGAGCCTCAAACGCCACCTTGAACATATTCCTGAGACCCTGGGGAAAGGACTTCGTTTTTCCCATGGAAAATGGCCTTCATTTGTGGCCACTCTGCCTGGCAGGCAGGGCAGTGCCAAGCCAGGAATCTACAAACTGTGCTGGATCCTTCCAGAACGAAAGCTGCCAGCAACTAGGACCCTGCAAGTCCTTACAGCCCCAGATGCCACCAGTCATCTGACACCCAGAGCCTGGGCCAATGACTTCGTTTTCCCCATGGAAAATGGCCTCCATTTCTGGCCACTCGCCCTGACCAAGAGGGTGGTGCCCAGCAAGAAATTTGCAAGCTTTGCTGGATTGCTCCAAATCTAAAGCTACCACTTGTTGTTGTTCTATTTCTCTAGAGTCCCATCATGCTGTTCTCAGATTGCTAAAGTCCATACCTCCTCGGTGTGTTCTTATGGCTGCAGATCTTCACAGCACAGACGCTTTCTTCTGCATGCTGTTCTTTCCCAGTTCAGGGCTCCTTCAAGGCTCTCCCTGAATGGCTACGCCGCCCCCTTTTATCCCAGTTCTCTTCAATGCTCACAGCTGCAGCCCATCAAGGACAACCAGGACCTGTGGGACAGATATTCAAATAGAATCCATTTCCTCTACTCTAGCCAGTAAGTAGTACCCTACAAGTCCTCAGAACCCCAAAGGCCACCTTTCATCTGACACCCAGACCCTGGGGAAAGGACTTCTTTTTCCCATGGCAAATGGCCTCCCTTGGCAGCCACTCACCCTGGCAGAAAGTGGGAGCCTAGCTAGAATGATGCAATCGTTGCTGGATTTTTCCAAAAGAAAAGCTGCCAGCAACTAGGGCCCTGGAAGTACTTAGAGCCTCAAACGCCACCTTGAACATATTCCTGAGACCCTGGGGAAAGGACTTCGTTTTTCCCATGGAAAATGGCCTTCATTTGTGGCCACTCTGCCTGGCAGGCAGGGCAGTGCCAAGCCAGGAATCTACAAACTCTGCTGGATCCTTCCAGAACGAAAGCTGCCAGCAACTAGGACCCTGCAAGTCCTTACAGCCCCAGATGCCACCAGTCATCTGACACCCAGAGCCTGGGCCAATGACTTCGTTTTCCCCATGGAAAATGGCCTCCATTTCTGGCCACTCGCCCTGACCAAGAGGGTGGTGCCCAGCAAGAAATTTGCAAGCTTTGCTGGATTGCTCCAAATCGAAAGCTGCCACTTGTTGTTCTTCTATTTCTCTAGAGTCCCATCATGCTGTTCTCAGATTGCTAAAGTCCATACCTCCTCGGTGTGTTCTTATGGCTGCAGATCTTCACAGCACAGACGCTTTCTTCTGCATGCTGTTCTTTCCCAGTTCAGGGCTCCTTCAAGGCTCTCCCTGAATGGCTACGCCGCCCCCTTTTATCCCAGTTCTCTTCAATGCTCACAGCTGCAGCCCATCAAGGACAACCAGGACCTGTGGGGCAAAGCCTCTAGACAGATATTCAAATAGAATCCATTTCCTCTACTCTAGCCAGTAAGTACTACCCTACAAGTCCTCAGAACCCCAAAGGCCACCTTTCATCTGACACCCAGACCCTGGGGAAAGGACTTCTTTTTCCCATGGCAAATGGCCTCCCTTGGCAGCCACTCACCCTGGCAGAAAGTGGGAGCCTAGCTAGAATGATGCAATCGTTGCTGGATTTTTCCAAAAGAAAAGCTGGCAGCAACTAGGGCCCTGGAAGTACTTAGAGCCTCAAACGCCACCTTGAACATATTCCTGAGACCCTGGGGAAAGGACTTCGTTTTTCCCATGGAAAATGGCCTTCATTTGTGGCCACTTGGCCTGGCAGGCAGGGCAGTGCCAAGCCAGGAATCTACAAACTATGCTGGATCCTTCCAGAACGAAAGCTGCCAGCAACTAGGACCCTGCAAGTCCTTAGAGCCCCAGATGCCACCAGTCATCTGACACCCAGAGCCTGGGCCAATGACTTCGTTTTCCCCATGGAAAATGGCCTCCATTTCTGGCCACTCGCCCTGACCAAGAGGGTGGTGCCCAGCAAGAAATTTGCAAGCTTTGCTGGATTGCTCCAAATCGAAAGCTACCACTTGTTGTTGTTCTATTTCTCTAGAGTCCCATCATGCTGTTCTCAGATTGCTAAAGTCCATACCTCCTCGGTGTGTTCTTATGGCTGCAGATCTTCACAGCACAGACGCTTTCTTCTGCATGCTGTTCTTTCCCAGTTCAGGGCTCCTTCAAGGCTCTCCCTGAATGGCTACGCCGCCCCCTTTTATCCCAGTTCTCTTCAATGCTCACAGCTGCAGCCCATCAAGGACAACCAGGACCTGTGGGGCAAAGCCTCTAGACAGATATTCAAATAGAATCCATTTCCTCTACTCTAGCCAGTAAGTACTACCCTACAAGTCCTCAGAACCCCAAAGGCCACCTTTCATCTGACACCCAGACCCTGGGGAAAGGACTTCTTTTTCCCATGGCAAATGGCCTCCCTTGGCAGCCACTCACCCTGGCAGAAAGTGGGAGCCTAGCTAGAATGATGCAATCGTTGCTGGATTTTTCCAAAAGAAAAGCTGGCAGCAACTAGGGCCCTGGAAGTACTTAGAGCCTCAAACGCCACCTTGAACATATTACTGAGACCCTGGGGAAAGGACTTCGTTTTTCCCATGGAAAATGGCCTTCATTTGTGGCCACTCTGCCTGGCAGGCAGGGCAGTGCCAAGCCAGGAATCTACAAACTGTGCTGGATCCTTCCAGAACGAAAGCTGCCAGCAACTAGGACCCTGCAAGTCCTTACAGCCCCAGATGCCACCAGTCATCTGACACCCAGAGCCTGGGCCAATGACTTCGTTTTCCCCATGGAAAATGGCCTCCATTTCTGGCCACTCGCCCTGACCAAGAGGGTGGTGCCCAGCAAGAAATTTGCAAGCTTTGCTGGATTGCTCCAAATCTAAAGCTACCACTTGTTGTTGTTCTATTTCTCTAGAGTCCCATCATGCTGTTCTCAGATTGCTAAAGTCCATACCTCCTCGGTGTGTTCTTATGGCTGCAGATCTTCACAGCACAGACGCTTTCTTCTGCATGCTGTTCTTTCCCAGTTCAGGGCTCCTTCAAGGCTCTCCCTGAATGGCTACGCCGCCCCCTTTTATCCCAGTTCTCTTCAATGCTCACAGCTGCAGCCCATCAAGGACAACCAGGACCTGTGGGACAGATATTCAAATAGAATCCATTTCCTCTACTCTAGCCAGTAAGTACTACCCTACAAGTCCTCAGAACCCCAAAGGCCACCTTTCATCTGACACCCAGACCCTGGGGAAAGGACTTCTTTTTCCCATGGCAAATGGCCTCCCTTGGCAGCCACTCACCCTGGCAGAAAGTGGGAGCCTAGCTAGAATGATGCAATCGTTGCTGGATTTTTCCAAAAGAAAAGCTGGCAGCAACTAGGGCCCTGGAAGTACTTAGAGCCTCAAACGCCACCTTGAACATATTACTGAGACCCTGGGGAAAGGACTTCGTTATTCCCATGGAAAATGGCCTTCATTTGTGGCCACTCTGCCTGGCAGGCAGGGCAGTGCCAAGCCAGGAATCTACAAACTCTGCTGGATCCTTCCAGAACGAAAGCTGCCAGCAACTAGGACCCTGCAAGTCCTTACAGCCCCAGATGCCACCAGTCATCTGACACCCAGAGCCTGGGCCAATGACTTCGTTTTCCCCATGGAAAATGGCCTCCATTTCTGGCCACTCGCCCTGACCAAGAGGGTGGTGCCCAGCAAGAAATTTGCAAGCTTTGCTGGATTGCTCCAAATCGAAAGCTACCACTTGTTGTTGTTCTATTTCTCTAGAGTCCCATCATGCTGTTCTCAGATTGCTAAAGTCCATACCTCCTCGGTGTGTTCTTATGGCTGCAGATCTTCACAGCACAGACGCTTTCTTCTGCATGCTGTTCTTTCCCAGTTCAGGGCTCCTTCAAGGCTCTCCCTGAATGGCTACGCCGCCCCCTTTTATCCCAGTTCTCTTCAATGCTCACAGCTGCAGCCCATCAAGGACAACCAGGACCTGTGGGACAGATATTCAAATAGAATCCATTTCCTCTACTCTAGCCAGTAAGTACTACCCTACAAGTCCTCAGAACCCCAAAGGCCACCTTTCATCTGACACCCAGACCCTGGGGAAAGGACTTCTTTTTCCCATGGCAAATGGCCTCCCTTGGCAGCCACTCACCCTGGCAGAAAGTGGGAGCCTAGCTAGAATGATGCAATCGTTGCTGGATTTTTCCAAAAGAAAAGCTGGCAGCAACTAGGGCCCTGGAAGTACTTAGAGCCTCAAACGCCACCTTGAACATATTCCTGAGACCCTGGGGAAAGGACTTCGTTTTTCCCATGGAAAATGGCCTTCATTTGTGGCCACTCGGCCTGGCAGGCAGGGCAGTGCCAAGCCAGGAATCTACAAACTCTGCTGGATCCTTCCAGAACGAAAGCTGCCAGCAACTAGGACCCTGCAAGTCCTTACAGCCCCAGATGCCACCAGTCATCTGACACCCAGAGCCTGGGCCAATGACTTCGTTTTCCCCATGGAAAATGGCCTCCATTTCTGGCCACTCGCCCTGACCAAGAGGGTGGTGCCCAGCAAGAAATTTGCAAGCTTTGCTGGATTGCTCCAAATCGAAAGCTGCCACTTGTTGTTGTTCTATTTCTCTAGAGTCCCATCATGCTGTTCTCAGATTGCTAAAGTCCATACCTCCTCGGTGTGTTCTTATGGCTGCAGATCTTCACAGCACAGACGCTTTCTTCTGCATGCTGTTCTTTCCCAGTTCAGGGCTCCTTCAAGGCTCTCCCTGAATGGCTACGCCGCCCCCTTTTATCCCAGTTCTCTTCAATGCTCACAGCTGCAGCCCATCAAGGACAACCAGGACCTGTGGGACAGATATTCAAATAGAATCCATTTCCTCTACTCTAGCCAGTAAGTACTACCCTACAAGTCCTCAGAACCCCAAAGGCCACCTTTCATCTGACACCCAGACCCTGGGGAAAGGACTTCTTTTTCCCATGGCAAATGGCCTCCCTTGGCAGCCACTCACCCTGGCAGAAAGTGGGAGCCTAGCTAGAATGATGCAATCGTTGCTGGATTTTTCCAAAAGAAAAGCTGGCAGCAACTAGGGCCCTGGAAGTACTTAGAGCCTCAAACGCCACCTTGAACATATTCCTGAGACCCTGGGGAAAGGACTTCGTTTTTCCCATGGAAAATGGCCTTCATTTGTGGCCACTCTGCCTGGCAGGCAGGGCAGTGCCAAGCCAGGAATCTACAAACTGTGCTGGATCCTTCCAGAACGAAAGCTGCCAGCAACTAGGACCCTGCAAGTCCTTACAGCCCCAGATGCCACCAGTCATCTGACACCCAGAGCCTGGGCCAATGACTTCGTTTTCCCCATGGAAAATGGCCTCCATTTCTGGCCACTCGCCCTGACCAAGAGGGTGGTGCCCAGCAAGAAATTTGCAAGCTTTGCTGGATTGCTCCAAATCGAAAGCTGCCACTTGTTGTTCTTCTATTTCTCTAGAGTCCCATCATGCTGTTCTCAGATTGCTAAAGTCCATACCTCCTCGGTGTGTTCTTATGGCTGCAGATCTTCACAGCACAGACGCTTTCTTCTGCATGCTGTTCTTTCCCAGTTCAGGGCTCCTTCAAGGCTCTCCCTGAATGGCTAAGCCGCCCCCTTTTATCCCAGTTCTCTTCAATGCTCACAGCTGCAGCCCATCAAGGACAACCAGGACCTGTGGGGCAAAGCCTCTAGACAGATATTCAAATAGAATCCATTTCCTCTACTCTAGCCAGTAAGTAGTACCCTACAAGTCCTCAGAACCCCAAAGGCCACCTTTCATCTGACACCCAGACCCTGGGGAAAGGACTTCTTTTTCCCATGGCAAATGGCCTCCCTTGGCAGCCACTCACCCTGGCAGAAAGTGGGAGCCTAGCTAGAATGATGCAATCGTTGCTGGATTTTTCCAAAAGAAAAGCTGGCAGCAACTAGGGCCCTGGAAGTACTTAGAGCCTCAAACGCCACCTTGAACATATTCCTGAGACCCTGGGGAAAGGACTTCGTTTTTCCCATGGAAAATGGCCTTCATTTGTGGCCACTTGGCCTGGCAGGCAGGGCAGTGCCAAGCCAGGAATCTACAAACTGTGCTGGATCCTTCCAGAACGAAAGCTGCCAGCAACTAGGACCCTGCAAGTCCTTAGAGCCCCAGATGCCACCAGTCATCTGACACCCAGAGCCTGGGCCAATGACTTCGTTTTCCCCATGGAAAATGGCCTCCATTTCTGGCCACTCGCCCTGACCAAGAGGGTGGTGCCCAGCAAGAAATTTGCAAGCTTTGCTGGATTGCTCCAAATCGAAAGCTACCACTTGTTGTTGTTCTATTTCTCTAGAGTCCCATCATGCTGTTCTCAGATTGCTAAAGTCCATACCTCCTCGGTGTGTTCTTATGGCTGCAGATCTTCACAGCACAGACGCTTTCTTCTGCATGCTGTTCTTTCCCAGTTCAGGGCTCCTTCAAGGCTCTCCCTGAATGGCTACGCCGCCCCCTTTTATCCCAGTTCTCTTCAATGCTCACAGCTGCAGCCCATCAAGGACAACCAGGACCTGTGGGGCAAAGCCTCTAGACAGATATTCAAATAGAATCCATTTCCTCTACTCTAGCCAGTAAGTACTACCCTACAAGTCCTCAGAACCCCAAAGGCCACCTTTCATCTGACACCCAGACCCTGGGGAAAGGACTTCTTTTTCCCATGGCAAATGGCCTCCCTTGGCAGCCACTCACCCTGGCAGAAAGTGGGAGCCTAGCTAGAATGATGCAATCGTTGCTGGATTTTTCCAAAAGAAAAGCTGGCAGCAACTAGGGCCCTGGAAGTACTTAGAGCCTCAAACGCCACCTTGAACATATTCCTGAGACCCTGGGGAAAGGACTTCGTTTTTCCCATGGAAAATGGCCTTCATTTGTGGCCACTCTGCCTGGCAGGCAGGGCAGTGCCAAGCCAGGAATCTACAAACTCTGCTGGATCCTTCCAGAACGAAAGCTGCCAGCAACTAGGACCCTGCAAGTCCTTACAGCCCCAGATGCCACCAGTCATCTGACACCCAGAGCCTGGGCCAATGACTTCGTTTTCCCCATGGAAAATGGCCTCCATTTCTGGCCACTCGCCCTGACCAAGAGGGTGGTGCCCAGCAAGAAATTTGCAAGCTTTGCTGGATTGCTCCAAATCTAAAGCTACCACTTGTTGTTCTTCTATTTCTCTAGAGTCCCATCATGCTGTTCTCAGATTGCTAAAGTCCATACCTCCTCGGTGTGTTCTTATGGCTGCAGATCTTCACAGCACAGACGCTTTCTTCTGCATGCTGTTCTTTCCCAGTTCAGGGCTCCTTCAAGGCTCTCCCTGAATGGCTACGCCGCCCCCTTTTATCCCAGTTCTCTTCAATGCTCACAGCTGCAGCCCATCAAGGACAACCAGGACCTGTGGGACAGATATTCAAATAGAATCCATTTCCTCTACTCTAGCCAGTAAGTACTACCCTACAAGTCCTCAGAACCCCAAAGGCCACCTTTCATCTGACACCCAGACCCTGGGGAAAGGACTTCTTTTTCCCATGGCAAATGGCCTCCCTTGGCAGCCACTCACCCTGGCAGAAAGTGGGAGCCTAGCTAGAATGATGCAATCGTTGCTGGATTTTTCCAAAAGAAAAGCTGGCAGCAACTAGGGCCCTGGAAGTACTTAGAGCCTCAAACGCCACCTTGAACATATTCCTGAGACCCTGGGGAAAGGACTTCGTTTTTCCCATGGAAAATGGCCTTCATTTGTGGCCACTCTGCCTGGCAGGCAGGGCAGTGCCAAGCCAGGAATCTACAAACTCTGCTGGATCCTTCCAGAACGAAAGCTGCCAGCAACTAGGACCCTGCAAGTCCTTAGAGCCCCAGATGCCACCAGTCATCTGACACCCAGAGCCTGGGCCAATGACTTCGTTTTCCCCATGGAAAATGGCCTCCATTTCTGGCCACTCGCCCTGACCAAGAGGGTGGTGCCCAGCAAGAAATTTGCAAGCTTTGCTGGATTGCTCCAAATCGAAAGCTACCACTTGTTGTTGTTCTATTTCTCTAGAGTCCCATCATGCTGTTCTCAGATTGCTAAAGTCCATACCTCCTCGGTGTGTTCTTATGGCTGCAGATCTTCACAGCACAGACGCTTTCTTCTGCATGCTGTTCTTTCCCAGTTCAGGGCTCCTTCAAGGCTCTCCCTGAATGGCTACGCCGCCCCCTTTTATCCCAGTTCTCTTCAATGCTCACAGCTGCAGCCCATCAAGGACAACCAGGACCTGTGGGACAGATATTCAAATAGAATCCATTTCCTCTACTCTAGCCAGTAAGTACTACCCTACAAGTCCTCAGAACCCCAAAGGCCACCTTTCATCTGACACCCAGACCCTGGGGAAAGGACTTCTTTTTCCCATGGCAAATGGCCTCCCTTGGCAGCCACTCACCCTGGCAGAAAGTGGGAGCCTAGCTAGAATGATGCAATCGTTGCTGGATTTTTCCAAAAGAAAAGCTGGCAGCAACTAGGGCCCTGGAAGTACTTAGAGCCTCAAACGCCACCTTGAACATATTCCTGAGACCCTGGGGAAAGGACTTCGTTTTTCCCATGGAAAATGGCCTTCATTTGTGGCCACTCTGCCTGGCAGGCAGGGCAGTGCCAAGCCAGGAATCTACAAACTCTGCTGGATCCTTCCAGAACGAAAGCTGCCAGCAACTAGGACCCTGCAAGTCCTTACAGCCCCAGATGCCACCAGTCATCTGACACCCAGAGCCTGGGCCAATGACTTCGTTTTCCCCATGGAAAATGGCCTCCATTTCTGGCCACTCGCCCTGACCAAGAGGGTGGTGCCCAGCAAGAAATTTGCAAGCTTTGCTGGATTGCTCCAAATCTAAAGCTACCACTTGTTGTTCTTCTATTTCTCTAGAGTCCCATCATGCTGTTCTCAGATTGCTAAAGTCCATACCTCCTCGGTGTGTTCTTATGGCTGCAGATCTTCACAGCACAGACGCTTTCTTCTGCATGCTGTTCTTTCCCAGTTCAGGGCTCCTTCAAGGCTCTCCCTGAATGGCTACGCCGCCCCCTTTTATCCCAGTTCTCTTCAATGCTCACAGCTGCAGCCCATCAAGGACAACCAGGACCTGTGGGACAGATATTCAAATAGAATCCATTTCCTCTACTCTAGCCAGTAAGTAGTACCCTACAAGTCCTCAGAACCCCAAAGGCCACCTTTCATCTGACACCCAGACCCTGGGGAAAGGACTTCTTTTTCCCATGGCAAATGGCCTCCCTTGGCAGCCACTCACCCTGGCAGAAAGTGGGAGCCTAGCTAGAATGATGCAATCGTTGCTGGATTTTTCCAAAAGAAAAGCTGGCAGCAACTAGGGCCCTGGAAGTACTTAGAGCCTCAAACGCCACCTTGAACATATTCCTGAGACCCTGGGGAAAGGACTTCGTTTTTCCCATGGGAAATGGCCTTCATTTGTGGCCACTTGGCCTGGCAGGCAGGGCAGTGCCAAGCCAGGAATCTACAAACTGTGCTGGATCCTTCCAGAACGAAAGCTGCCAGCAACTAGGACCCTGCAAGTCCTTAGAGCCCCAGACGCCACCTGTCATCTGACACCCAGAGCCTGGGCCAATGACTTCGTTTTCCCCATGGAAAATGGCCTCCATTTCTGGCCACTCGCCCTGACCAAGAGGGTGGTGCCCAGCAAGAAATTTGCAAGCTTTGCTGGATTGCTCCAAATCGAAAGCTGCCACTTGTTGTTGTTCTATTTCTCTAGAGTCCCATAATGCTGTTCTCAGATTGCTAAAGTCCATACCTCCTCGGTGTGTTCTTATGGCTGCAGATCTTCACAGCACAGACGCTTTCTTCTGCATGCTGTTCTTTCCCAGTTCAGGGCTCCTTCAAGGCTCTCCCTGAATGGCTACGCCGCCCCCTTTTATCCCAGTTCTCTTCAATGCTCACAGCTGCAGCCCATCAAGGACAACCAGGACCTGTGGGGCAAAGCCTCTAGACAGATATTCAAATAGAATCCATTTCCTCTACTCTAGCCAGTAAGTACTACCCTACAAGTCCTCAGAACCCCAAAGGCCACCTTTCATCTGACACCCAGACCCTGGGGAAAGGACTTCTTTTTCCCATGGCAAATGGCCTCCCTTGGCAGCCACTCACCCTGGCAGAAAGTGGGAGCCTAGCTAGAATGATGCAATCGTTGCTGGATTTTTCCAAAAGAAAAGCTGGCAGCAACTAGGGCCCTGGAAGTACTTAGAGCCTCAAACGCCACCTTGAACATATTCCTGAGACCCTGGGGAAAGGACTTCGTTTTTCCCATGGAAAATGGCCTTCATTTGTGGCCACTTGGCCTGGCAGGCAGGGCAGTGCCAAGCCAGGAATCTACAAACTGTGCTGGATCCTTCCAGAACGAAAGCTGCCAGCAACTAGGACCCTGCAAGTCCTTAGAGCCCCAGATGCCACCAGTCATCTGACACCCAGAGCCTGGGCCAATGACTTCGTTTTCCCCATGGAAAATGGCCTCCATTTCTGGCCACTCGCCCTGACCAAGAGGGTGGTGCCCAGCAAGAAATTTGCAAGCTTTGCTGGATTGCTCCAAATCGAAAGCTGCCACTTGTTGTTGTTCTATTTCTCTAGAGTCCCATCATGCTGTTCTCAGATTGCTAAAGTCCATACCTCCTCGGTGTGTTCTTATGGCTGCAGATCTTCACAGCACAGACGCTTTCTTCTGCATGCTGTTCTTTCCCAGTTCAGGGCTCCTTCAAGGCTCTCCCTGAATGGCTACGCCGCCCCCTTTTATCCCAGTTCTCTTCAATGCTCACAGCTGCAGCCCATCAAGGACAACCAGGACCTGTGGGACAGATATTCAAATAGAATCCATTTCCTCTACTCTAGCCAGTAAGTACTACCCTACAAGTCCTCAGAACCCCAAAGGCCACCTTTCATCTGACACCCAGACCCTGGGGAAAGGACTTCTTTTTCCCATGGCAAATGGCCTCCCTTGGCAGCCACTCACCCTGGCAGAAAGTGGGAGCCTAGCTAGAATGATGCAATCGTTGCTGGATTTTTCCAAAAGAAAAGCTGGCAGCAACTAGGGCCCTGGAAGTACTTAGAGCCTCAAACGCCACCTTGAACATATTCCTGAGACCCTGGGGAAAGGACTTCGTTTTTCCCATGGAAAATGGCCTTCATTTGTGGCCACTCTGCCTGGCAGGCAGGGCAGTGCCAAGCCAGGAATCTACAAACTCTGCTGGATCCTTCCAGAACGAAAGCTGCCAGCAACTAGGACCCTGCAAGTCCTTACAGCCCCAGATGCCACCAGTCATCTGACACCCAGAGCCTGGGCCAATGACTTCGTTTTCCCCATGGAAAATGGCCTCCATTTCTGGCCACTCGCCCTGACCAAGAGGGTGGTGCCCAGCAAGAAATTTGCAAGCTTTGCTGGATTGCTCCAAATCTAAAGCTACCACTTGTTGTTCTTCTATTTCTCTAGAGTCCCATCATGCTGTTCTCAGATTGCTAAAGTCCATACCTCCTCGGTGTGTTCTTATGGCTGCAGATCTTCACAGCACAGACGCTTTCTTCTGCATGCTGTTCTTTCCCAGTTCAGGGCTCCTTCAAGGCTCTCCCTGAATGGCTACGCCGCCCCCTTTTATCCCAGTTCTCTTCAATGCTCACAGCTGCAGCCCATCAAGGACAACCAGGACCTGTGGGACAGATATTCAAATAGAATCCATTTCCTCTACTCTAGCCAGTAAGTACTACCCTACAAGTCCTCAGAACCCCAAAGGCCACCTTTCATCTGACACCCAGACCCTGGGGAAAGGACTTCTTTTTCCCATGGCAAATGGCCTCCCTTGGCAGCCACTCACCCTGGCAGAAAGTGGGAGCCTAGCTAGAATGATGCAATCGTTGCTGGATTTTTCCAAAAGAAAAGCTGCCAGCAACTAGGGCCCTGGAAGTACTTAGAGCCTCAAACGCCACCTTGAACATATTCCTGAGACCCTGGGGAAAGGACTTCGTTTTTCCCATGGAAAATGGCCTTCATTTGTGGCCACTCTGCCTGGCAGGCAGGGCAGTGCCAAGCCAGGAATCTACAAACTCTGCTGGATCCTTCCAGAACGAAAGCTGCCAGCAACTAGGACCCTGCAAGTCCTTAGAGCCCCAGATGCCACCAGTCATCTGACACCCAGAGCCTGGGCCAATGACTTCGTTTTCCCCATGGAAAATGGCCTCCATTTCTGGCCACTCGCCCTGACCAAGAGGGTGGTGCCCAGCAAGAAATTTGCAAGCTTTGCTGGATTGCTCCAAATCTAAAGCTACCACTTGTTGTTCTTCTATTTCTCTAGAGTCCCATCATGCTGTTCTCAGATTGCTAAAGTCCATACCTCCTCGGTGTGTTCTTATGGCTGCAGATCTTCACAGCACAGACGCTTTCTTCTGCATGCTGTTCTTTCCCAGTTCAGGGCTCCTTCAAGGCTCTCCCTGAATGGCTACGCCGCCCCCTTTTATCCCAGTTCTCTTCAATGCTCACAGCTGCAGCCCATCAAGGACAACCAGGACCTGTGGGACAGATATTCAAATAGAATCCATTTCCTCTACTCTAGCCAGTAAGTACTACCCTACAAGTCCTCAGAACCCCAAAGGCCACCTTTCATCTGACACCCAGACCCTGGGGAAAGGACTTCTTTTTCCCATGGCAAATGGCCTCCCTTGGCAGCCACTCACCCTGGCAGAAAGTGGGAGCCTAGCTAGAATGATGCAATCGTTGCTGGATTTTTCCAAAAGAAAAGCTGGCAGCAACTAGGGCCCTGGAAGTACTTAGAGCCTCAAACGCCACCTTGAACATATTCCTGAGACCCTGGGGAAAGGACTTCGTTTTTCCCATGGAAAATGGCCTTCATTTGTGGCCACTCTGCCTGGCAGGCAGGGCAGTGCCAAGCCAGGAATCTACAAACTCTGCTGGATCCTTCCAGAACGAAAGCTGCCAGCAACTAGGACCCTGCAAGTCCTTAGAGCCCCAGATGCCACCAGTCATCTGACACCCAGAGCCTGGGCCAATGACTTCGTTTTCCCCATGGAAAATGGCCTCCATTTCTGGCCACTCGCCCTGACCAAGAGGGTGGTGCCCAGCAAGAAATTTGCAAGCTTTGCTGGATTGCTCCAAATCGAAAGCTACCACTTGTTGTTGTTCTATTTCTCTAGAGTCCCATCATGCTGTTCTCAGATTGCTAAAGTCCATACCTCCTCGGTGTGTTCTTATGGCTGCAGATCTTCACAGCACAGACGCTTTCTTCTGCATGCTGTTCTTTCCCAGTTCAGGGCTCCTTCAAGGCTCTCCCTGAATGGCTACGCCGCCCCCTTTTATCCCAGTTCTCTTCAATGCTCACAGCTGCAGCCCATCAAGGACAACCAGGACCTGTGGGACAGATATTCAAATAGAATCCATTTCCTCTACTCTAGCCAGTAAGTAGTACCCTACAAGTCCTCAGAACCCCAAAGGCCACCTTTCATCTGACACCCAGACCCTGGGGAAAGGACTTCTTTTTCCCATGGCAAATGGCCTCCCTTGGCAGCCACTCACCCTGGCAGAAAGTGGGAGCCTAGCTAGAATGATGCAATCGTTGCTGGATTTTTCCAAAAGAAAAGCTGGCAGCAACTAGGGCCCTGGAAGTACTTAGAGCCTCAAACGCCACCTTGAACATATTCCTGAGACCCTGGGGAAAGGACTTCGTTTTTCCCATGGGAAATGGCCTTCATTTGTGGCCACTTGGCCTGGCAGGCAGGGCAGTGCCAAGCCAGGAATCTACAAACTGTGCTGGATCCTTCCAGAACGAAAGCTGCCAGCAACTAGGACCCTGCAAGTCCTTAGAGCCCCAGACGCCACCTGTCATCTGACACCCAGAGCCTGGGCCAATGACTTCGTTTTCCCCATGGAAAATGGCCTCCATTTCTGGCCACTCGCCCTGACCAAGAGGGTGGTGCCCAGCAAGAAATTTGCAAGCTTTGCTGGATTGCTCCAAATCGAAAGCTGCCACTTGTTGTTGTTCTATTTCTCTAGAGTCCCATAATGCTGTTCTCAGATTGCTAAAGTCCATACCTCCTCGGTGTGTTCTTATGGCTGCAGATCTTCACAGCACAGACGCTTTCTTCTGCATGCTGTTCTTTCCCAGTTCAGGGCTCCTTCAAGGCTCTCCCTGAATGGCTACGCCGCCCCCTTTTATCCCAGTTCTCTTCAATGCTCACAGCTGCAGCCCATCAAGGACAACCAGGACCTGTGGGGCAAAGCCTCTAGACAGATATTCAAATAGAATCCATTTCCTCTACTCTAGCCAGTAAGTACTACCCTACAAGTCCTCAGAACCCCAAAGGCCACCTTTCATCTGACACCCAGACCCTGGGGAAAGGACTTCTTTTTCCCATGGCAAATGGCCTCCCTTGGCAGCCACTCACCCTGGCAGAAAGTGGGAGCCTAGCTAGAATGATGCAATCGTTGCTGGATTTTTCCAAAAGAAAAGCTGGCAGCAACTAGGGCCCTGGAAGTACTTAGAGCCTCAAACGCCACCTTGAACATATTCCTGAGACCCTGGGGAAAGGACTTCGTTTTTCCCATGGGAAATGGCCTTCATTTGTGGCCACTTGGCCTGGCAGGCAGGGCAGTGCCAAGCCAGGAATCTACAAACTGTGCTGGATCCTTCCAGAACGAAAGCTGCCAGCAACTAGGACCCTGCAAGTCCTTAGAGCCCCAGACGCCACCTGTCATCTGACACCCAGAGCCTGGGCCAATGACTTCGTTTTCCCCATGGAAAATGGCCTCCATTTCTGGCCACTCGCCCTGACCAAGAGGGTGGTGCCCAGCAAGAAATTTGCAAGCTTTGCTGGATTGCTCCAAATCGAAAGCTGCCACTTGTTGTTGTTCTATTTCTCTAGAGTCCCATAATGCTGTTCTCAGATTGCTAAAGTCCATACCTCCTCGGTATGTTCTTATGGCTGCAGATCTTCACAGCACAGACGCTTTCTTCTGCATGCTGTTCTTTCCCAGTTCAGGGCTCCTTCAAGGCTCTCCCTGAATGGCTACGCCGCCCCCTTTTATCCCAGTTCTCTTCAATGCTCACAGCTGCAGCCCATCAAGGACAACCAGGACCTGTGGGGCAAAGCCTCTAGACAGATATTCAAATAGAATCCATTTCCTCTACTCTAGCCAGTAAGTACTACCCTACAAGTCCTCAGAACCCCAAAGGCCACCTTTCATCTGACACCCAGACCCTGGGGAAAGGACTTCTTTTTCCCATGGCAAATGGCCTCCCTTGGCAGCCACTCACCCTGGCAGAAAGTGGGAGCCTAGCTAGAATGATGCAATCGTTGCTGGATTTTTCCAAAAGAAAAGCTGGCAGCAACTAGGGCCCTGGAAGTACTTAGAGCCTCAAACGCCACCTTGAACATATTACTGAGACCCTGGGGAAAGGACTTCGTTTTTCCCATGGAAAATGGCCTTCATTTGTGGCCACTCTGCCTGGCAGGCAGGGCAGTGCCAAGCCAGGAATCTACAAACTGTGCTGGATCCTTCCAGAACGAAAGCTGCCAGCAACTAGGACCCTGCAAGTCCTTACAGCCCCAGATGCCACCAGTCATCTGACACCCAGAGCCTGGGCCAATGACTTCGTTTTCCCCATGGAAAATGGCCTCCATTTCTGGCCACTCGCCCTGACCAAGAGGGTGGTGCCCAGCAAGAAATTTGCAAGCTTTGCTGGATTGCTCCAAATCGAAAGCTGCCACTTGTTGTTCTATTTCTCTAGAGTCCCATCATGCTGTTCTCAGATTGCTAAAGTCCATACCTCCTCGGTGTGTTCTTATGGCTGCAGATCTTCACAGCACAGACGCTTTCTTCTGCATGCTGTTCTTTCCCAGTTCAGGGCTCCTTCAAGGCTCTCCCTGAATGGCTACGCCGCCCCCTTTTATCCCAGTTCTCTTCAATGCTCACAGCTGCAGCCCATCAAGGACAACCAGGACCTGTGGGACAGATATTCAAATAGAATCCATTTCCTCTACTCTAGCCAGTAAGTACTACCCTACAAGTCCTCAGAACCCCAAAGGCCACCTTTCATCTGACACCCAGACCCTGGGGAAAGGACTTCTTTTTCCCATGGCAAATGGCCTCCCTTGGCAGCCACTCACCCTGGCAGAAAGTGGGAGCCTAGCTAGAATGATGCAATCGTTGCTGGATTTTTCCAAAAGAAAAGCTGGCAGCAACTAGGGCCCTGGAAGTACTTAGAGCCTCAAACGCCACCTTGAACATATTACTGAGACCCTGGGGAAAGGACTTCGTTTTTCCCATGGAAAATGGCCTTCATTTGTGGCCACTCTGCCTGGCAGGCAGGGCAGTGCCAAGCCAGGAATCTACAAACTGTGCTGGATCCTTCCAGAACGAAAGCTGCCAGCAACTAGGACCCTGCAAGTCCTTACAGCCCCAGATGCCACCAGTCATCTGACACCCAGAGCCTGGGCCAATGACTTCGTTTTCCCCATGGAAAATGGCCTCCATTTCTGGCCACTCGCCCTGACCAAGAGGGTGGTGCCCAGCAAGAAATTTGCAAGCTTTGCTGGATTGCTCCAAATCGAAAGCTACCACTTGTTGTTGTTCTATTTCTCTAGAGTCCCATCATGCTGTTCTCAGATTGCTAAAGTCCATACCTCCTCGGTGTGTTCTTATGGCTGCAGATCTTCACAGCACAGACGCTTTCTTCTGCATGCTGTTCTTTCCCAGTTCAGGGCTCCTTCAAGGCTCTCCCTGAATGGCTACGCCGCCCCCTTTTATCCCAGTTCTCTTCAATGCTCACAGCTGCAGCCCATCAAGGACAACCAGGACCTGTGGGACAGATATTCAAATAGAATCCATTTCCTCTACTCTAGCCAGTAAGTACTACCCTACAAGTCCTCAGAACCCCAAAGGCCACCTTTCATCTGACACCCAGACCCTGGGGAAAGGACTTCTTTTTCCCATGGCAAATGGCCTCCCTTGGCAGCCACTCACCCTGGCAGAAAGTGGGAGCCTAGCTAGAATGATGCAATCGTTGCTGGATTTTTCCAAAAGAAAAGCTGCCAGCAACTAGGGCCCTGGAAGTACTTAGAGCCTCAAACGCCACCTTGAACATATTCCTGAGACCCTGGGGAAAGGACTTCGTTTTTCCCATGGAAAATGGCCTTCATTTGTGGCCACTCTGCCTGGCAGGCAGGGCAGTGCCAAGCCAGGAATCTACAAACTCTGCTGGATCCTTCCAGAACGAAAGCTGCCAGCAACTAGGACCCTGCAAGTCCTTACAGCCCCAGATGCCACCAGTCATCTGACACCCAGAGCCTGGGCCAATGACTTCGTTTTCCCCATGGAAAATGGCCTCCATTTCTGGCCACTCGCCCTGACCAAGAGGGTGGTGCCCAGCAAGAAATTTGCAAGCTTTGCTGGATTGCTCCAAATCGAAAGCTGCCACTTGTTGTTGTTCTATTTCTCTAGAGTCCCATCATGCTGTTCTCAGATTGCTAAAGTCCATACCTCCTCGGTGTGTTCTTATGGCTGCAGATCTTCACAGCACAGACGCTTTCTTCTGCATGCTGTTCTTTCCCAGTTCAGGGCTCCTTCAAGGCTCTCCCTGAATGGCTAAGCTGCCCCCTTTTATCCCAGTTCTCTTCAATGCTCACAGCTGCAGCCCATCAAGGACAACCAGGACCTGTGGGGCAAAGCCTCTAGACAGATATTCAAATAGAATCCATTTCCTCTACTCTAGCCAGTAAGTACCACCCTACAAGTCCTCAGAACCCCAAAGGCCACCTTTCATCTGACACCCAGACCCTGGGGAAAGGACTTCTTTTTCCCATGGCAAATGGCCTCCCTTGGCAGCCACTCACCCTGGCAGAAAGTGGGAGCCTAGCTAGAATGATGCAATCGTTGCTGGATTTTTCCAAAAGAAAAGCTGGCAGCAACTAGGGCCCTGGAAGTACTTAGAGCCTCAAACGCCACCTTGAACATATTCCTGAGACCCTGGGGAAAGGACTTCGTTTTTCCCATGGAAAATGGCCTTCATTTGTGGCCACTCTGCCTGGCAGGCAGGGCAGTGCCAAGCCAGGAATCTACAAACTCTGCTGGATCCTTCCAGAACGAAAGCTGCCAGCAACTAGGACCCTGCAAGTCCTTAGAGCCCCAGATGCCACCAGTCATCTGACACCCAGAGCCTGGGCCAATGACTTCGTTTTCCCCATGGAAAATGGCCTCCATTTCTGGCCACTCGCCCTGACCAAGAGGGTGGTGCCCAGCAAGAAATTTGCAAGCTTTGCTGGATTGCTCCAAATCTAAAGCTACCACTTGTTGTTGTTCTATTTCTCTAGAGTCCCATCATGCTGTTCTCAGATTGCTAAAGTCCATACCTCCTCGGTGTGTTCTTATGGCTGCAGATCTTCACAGCACAGACGCTTTCTTCTGCATGCTGTTCTTTGCCAGTTCAGGGCTCCTTCAAGGCTCTCCCTGAATGGCTACGCCGCCCCCTTTTATCCCAGTTCTCTTCAATGCTCACAGCTGCAGCCCATCAAGGACAACCAGGACCTGTGGGACAGATATTCAAATAGAATCCATTTCCTCTACTCTAGCCAGTAAGTAGTACCCTACAAGTCCTCAGAACCCCAAAGGCCACCTTTCATCTGACACCCAGACCCTGGGGAAAGGACTTCTTTTTCCCATGGCAAATGGCCTCCCTTGGCAGCCACTCACCCTGGCAGAAAGTGGGAGCCTAGCTAGAATGATGCAATCGTTGCTGGATTTTTCCAAAAGAAAAGCTGGCAGCAACTAGGGCCCTGGAAGTACTTAGAGCCTCAAACGCCACCTTGAACATATTCCTGAGACCCTGGGGAAAGGACTTCGTTTTTCCCATGGAAAATGGCCTTCATTTGTGGCCACTCTGCCTGGCAGGCAGGGCAGTGCCAAGCCAGGAATCTACAAACTCTGCTGGATCCTTCCAGAACGAAAGCTGCCAGCAACTAGGACCCTGCAAGTCCTTAGAGCCCCAGATGCCACCAGTCATCTGACACCCAGAGCCTGGGCCAATGACTTCGTTTTCCCCATGGAAAATGGCCTCCATTTCTGGCCACTCGCCCTGACCAAGAGGGTGGTGCCCAGCAAGAAATTTGCAAGCTTTGCTGGATTGCTCCAAATCTAAAGCTACCACTTGTTGTTGTTCTATTTCTCTAGAGTCCCATCATGCTGTTCTCAGATTGCTAAAGTCCATACCTCCTCGGTGTGTTCTTATGGCTGCAGATCTTCACAGCACAGACGCTTTCTTCTGCATGCTGTTCTTTCCCAGTTCAGGGCTCCTTCAAGGCTCTCCCTGAATGGCTACGCCGCCCCCTTTTATCCCAGTTCTCTTCAATGCTCACAGCTGCAGCCCATCAAGGACAACCAGGACCTGTGGGACAGATATTCAAATAGAATCCATTTCCTCTACTCTAGCCAGTAAGTACTACCCTACAAGTCCTCAGAACCCCAAAGGCCACCTTTCATCTGACACCCAGACCCTGGGGAAAGGACTTCTTTTTCCCATGGCAAATGGCCTCCCTTGGCAGCCACTCACCCTGGCAGAAAGTGGGAGCCTAGCTAGAATGATGCAATCGTTGCTGGATTTTTCCAAAAGAAAAGCTGGCAGCAACTAGGGCCCTGGAAGTACTTAGAGCCTCAAACGCCACCTTGAACATATTCCTGAGACCCTGGGGAAAGGACTTCGTTTTTCCCATGGAAAATGGCCTTCATTTGTGGCCACTCTGCCTGGCAGGCAGGGCAGTGCCAAGCCAGGAATCTACAAACTCTGCTGGATCCTTCCAGAACGAAAGCTGCCAGCAACTAGGACCCTGCAAGTCCTTACAGCCCCAGATGCCACCAGTCATCTGACACCCAGAGCCTGGGCCAATGACTTCGTTTTCCCCATGGAAAATGGCCTCCATTTCTGGCCACTCGCCCTGACCAAGAGGGTGGTGCCCAGCAAGAAATTTGCAAGCTTTGCTGGATTGCTCCAAATCGAAAGCTGCCACTTGTTGTTCTTCTATTTCTCTAGAGTCCCATCATGCTGTTCTCAGATTGCTAAAGTCCATACCTCCTCGGTGTGTTCTTATGGCTGCAGATCTTCACAGCACAGACGCTTTCTTCTGCATGCTGTTCTTTCCCAGTTCAGGGCTCCTTCAAGGCTCTCCCTGAATGGCTAAGCCGCCCCCTTTTATCCCAGTTCTCTTCAATGCTCACAGCTGCAGCCCATCAAGGACAACCAGGACCTGTGGGGCAAAGCCTCTAGACAGATATTCAAATAGAATCCATTTCCTCTACTCTAGCCAGTAAGTAGTACCCTACAAGTCCTCAGAACCCCAAAGGCCACCTTTCATCTGACACCCAGACCCTGGGGAAAGGACTTCTTTTTCCCATGGCAAATGGCCTCCCTTGGCAGCCACTCACCCTGGCAGAAAGTGGGAGCCTAGCTAGAATGATGCAATCGTTGCTGGATTTTTCCAAAAGAAAAGCTGGCAGCAACTAGGGCCCTGGAAGTACTTAGAGCCTCAAACGCCACCTTGAACATATTCCTGAGACCCTGGGGAAAGGACTTCGTTTTTCCCATGGAAAATGGCCTTCATTTGTGGCCACTTGGCCTGGCAGGCAGGGCAGTGCCAAGCCAGGAATCTACAAACTCTGCTGGATCCTTCCAGAACGAAAGCTGCCAGCAACTAGGACCCTGCAAGTCCTTAGAGCCCCAGATGCCACCAGTCATCTGACACCCAGAGCCTGGGCCAATGACTTCGTTTTCCCCATGGAAAATGGCCTCCATTTCTGGCCACTCGCCCTGACCAAGAGGGTGGTGCCCAGCAAGAAATTTGCAAGCTTTGCTGGATTGCTCCAAATCGAAAGCTGCCACTTGTTGTTGTTCTATTTCTCTAGAGTCCCATCATGCTGTTCTCAGATTGCTAAAGTCCATACCTCCTCGGTGTGTTCTTATGGCTGCAGATCTTCACAGCACAGACGCTTTCTTCTGCATGCTGTTCTTTCCCAGTTCAGGGCTCCTTCAAGGCTCTCCCTGAATGGCTACGCCGCCCCCTTTTATCCCAGTTCTCTTCAATGCTCACAGCTGCAGCCCATCAAGGACAACCAGGACCTGTGGGGCAAAGCCTCTAGACAGATATTCAAATAGAATCCATTTCCTCTACTCTAGCCAGTAAGTACTACCCTACAAGTCCTCAGAACCCCAAAGGCCACCTTTCATCTGACACCCAGACCCTGGGGAAAGGACTTCTTTTTCCCATGGCAAATGGCCTCCCTTGGCAGCCACTCACCCTGGCAGAAAGTGGGAGCCTAGCTAGAATGATGCAATCGTTGCTGGATTTTTCCAAAAGAAAAGCTGCCAGCAACTAGGGCCCTGGAAGTACTTAGAGCCTCAAACGCCACCTTGAACATATTACTGAGACCCTGGGGAAAGGACTTCGTTTTTCCCATGGAAAATGGCCTTCATTTGTGGCCACTCTGCCTGGCAGGCAGGGCAGTGCCAAGCCAGGAATCTACAAACTGTGCTGGATCCTTCCAGAACGAAAGCTGCCAGCAACTAGGACCCTGCAAGTCCTTACAGCCCCAGATGCCACCAGTCATCTGACACCCAGAGCCTGGGCCAATGACTTCGTTTTCCCCATGGAAAATGGCCTCCATTTCTGGCCACTCGCCCTGACCAAGAGGGTGGTGCCCAGCAAGAAATTTGCAAGCTTTGCTGGATTGCTCCAAATCTAAAGCTACCACTTGTTGTTGTTCTATTTCTCTAGAGTCCCATCATGCTGTTCTCAGATTGCTAAAGTCCATACCTCCTCGGTGTGTTCTTATGGCTGCAGATCTTCACAGCACAGACGCTTTCTTCTGCATGCTGTTCTTTCCCAGTTCAGGGCTCCTTCAAGGCTCTCCCTGAATGGCTACGCCGCCCCCTTTTATCCCAGTTCTCTTCAATGCTCACAGCTGCAGCCCATCAAGGACAACCAGGACCTGTGGGACAGATATTCAAATAGAATCCATTTCCTCTACTCTAGCCAGTAAGTACTACCCTACAAGTCCTCAGAACCCCAAAGGCCACCTTTCATCTGACACCCAGACCCTGGGGAAAGGACTTCTTTTTCCCATGGCAAATGGCCTCCCTTGGCAGCCACTCACCCTGGCAGAAAGTGGGAGCCTAGCTAGAATGATGCAATCGTTGCTGGATTTTTCCAAAAGAAAAGCTGGCAGCAACTAGGGCCCTGGAAGTACTTAGAGCCTCAAACGCCACCTTGAACATATTACTGAGACCCTGGGGAAAGGACTTCGTTTTTCCCATGGAAAATGGCCTTCATTTGTGGCCACTCTGCCTGGCAGGCAGGGCAGTGCCAAGCCAGGAATCTACAAACTGTGCTGGATCCTTCCAGAACGAAAGCTGCCAGCAACTAGGACCCTGCAAGTCCTTACAGCCCCAGATGCCACCAGTCATCTGACACCCAGAGCCTGGGCCAATGACTTCGTTTTCCCCATGGAAAATGGCCTCCATTTCTGGCCACTCGCCCTGACCAAGAGGGTGGTGCCCAGCAAGAAATTTGCAAGCTTTGCTGGATTGCTCCAAATCGAAAGCTACCACTTGTTGTTCTTCTATTTCTCTAGAGTCCCATCATGCTGTTCTCAGATTGCTAAAGTCCATACCTCCTCGGTGTGTTCTTATGGCTGCAGATCTTCACAGCACAGACGCTTTCTTCTGCATGCTGTTCTTTCCCAGTTCAGGGCTCCTTCAAGGCTCTCCCTGAATGGCTACGCCGCCCCCTTTTATCCCAGTTCTCTTCAATGCTCACAGCTGCAGCCCATCAAGGACAACCAGGACCTGTGGGACAGATATTCAAATAGAATCCATTTCCTCTACTCTAGCCAGTAAGTACTACCCTACAAGTCCTCAGAACCCCAAAGGCCACCTTTCATCTGACACCCAGACCCTGGGGAAAGGACTTCTTTTTCCCATGGCAAATGGCCTCCCTTGGCAGCCACTCACCCTGGCAGAAAGTGGGAGCCTAGCTAGAATGATGCAATCGTTGCTGGATTTTTCCAAAAGAAAAGCTGCCAGCAACTAGGGCCCTGGAAGTACTTAGAGCCTCAAACGCCACCTTGAACATATTCCTGAGACCCTGGGGAAAGGACTTCGTTTTTCCCATGGAAAATGGCCTTCATTTGTGGCCACTCTGCCTGGCAGGCAGGGCAGTGCCAAGCCAGGAATCTACAAACTCTGCTGGATCCTTCCAGAACGAAAGCTGCCAGCAACTAGGACCCTGCAAGTCCTTACAGCCCCAGATGCCACCAGTCATCTGACACCCAGAGCCTGGGCCAATGACTTCGTTTTCCCCATGGAAAATGGCCTCCATTTCTGGCCACTCGCCCTGACCAAGAGGGTGGTGCCCAGCAAGAAATTTGCAAGCTTTGCTGGATTGCTCCAAATCGAAAGCTGCCACTTGTTGTTGTTCTATTTCTCTAGAGTCCCATCATGCTGTTCTCAGATTGCTAAAGTCCATACCTCCTCGGTGTGTTCTTATGGCTGCAGATCTTCACAGCACAGACGCTTTCTTCTGCATGCTGTTCTTTCCCAGTTCAGGGCTCCTTCAAGGCTCTCCCTGAATGGCTAAGCCGCCCCCTTTTATCCCAGTTCTCTTCAATGCTCACAGCTGCAGCCCATCAAGGACAACCAGGACCTGTGGGGCAAAGCCTCTAGACAGATATTCAAATAGAATCCATTTCCTCTACTCTAGCCAGTAAGTAGTACCCTACAAGTCCTCAGAACCCCAAAGGCCACCTTTCATCTGACACCCAGACCCTGGGGAAAGGACTTCTTTTTCCCATGGCAAATGGCCTCCCTTGGCAGCCACTCACCCTGGCAGAAAGTGGGAGCCTAGCTAGAATGATGCAATCGTTGCTGGATTTTTCCAAAAGAAAAGCTGGCAGCAACTAGGGCCCTGGAAGTACTTAGAGCCTCAAACGCCACCTTGAACATATTCCTGAGACCCTGGGGAAAGGACTTCGTTTTTCCCATGGAAAATGGCCTTCATTTGTGGCCACTTGGCCTGGCAGGCAGGGCAGTGCCAAGCCAGGAATCTACAAACTCTGCTGGATCCTTCCAGAACGAAAGCTGCCAGCAACTAGGACCCTGCAAGTCCTTAGAGCCCCAGATGCCACCAGTCATCTGACACCCAGAGCCTGGGCCAATGACTTCGTTTTCCCCATGGAAAATGGCCTCCATTTCTGGCCACTCGCCCTGACGAAGAGGGTGGTGCCCAGCAAGAAATTTGCAAGCTTTGCTGGATTGCTCCAAATCGAAAGCTACCACTTGTTGTTGTTCTATTTCTCTAGAGTCCCATCATGCTGTTCTCAGATTGCTAAAGTCCATACCTCCTCGGTGTGTTCTTATGGCTGCAGATCTTCACAGCACAGACGCTTTCTTCTGCATGCTGTTCTTTCCCAGTTCAGGGCTCCTTCAAGGCTCTCCCTGAATGGCTACGCCGCCCCCTTTTATCCCAGTTCTCTTCAATGCTCACAGCTGCAGCCCATCAAGGACAACCAGGACCTGTGGGGCAAAGCCTCTAGACAGATATTCAAATAGAATCCATTTCCTCTACTCTAGCCAGTAAGTACTACCCTACAAGTCCTCAGAACCCCAAAGGCCACCTTTCATCTGACACCCAGACCCTGGGGAAAGGACTTCTTTTTCCCATGGCAAATGGCCTCCCTTGGCAGCCACTCACCCTGGCAGAAAGTGGGAGCCTAGCTAGAATGATGCAATCGTTGCTGGATTTTTCCAAAAGAAAAGCTGCCAGCAACTAGGGCCCTGGAAGTACTTAGAGCCTCAAACGCCACCTTGAACATATTACTGAGACCCTGGGGAAAGGACTTCGTTTTTCCCATGGAAAATGGCCTTCATTTGTGGCCACTCTGCCTGGCAGGCAGGGCAGTGCCAAGCCAGGAATCTACAAACTGTGCTGGATCCTTCCAGAACGAAAGCTGCCAGCAACTAGGACCCTGCAAGTCCTTACAGCCCCAGATGCCACCAGTCATCTGACACCCAGAGCCTGGGCCAATGACTTCGTTTTCCCCATGGAAAATGGCCTCCATTTCTGGCCACTCGCCCTGACCAAGAGGGTGGTGCCCAGCAAGAAATTTGCAAGCTTTGCTGGATTGCTCCAAATCGAAAGCTACCACTTGTTGTTGTTCTATTTCTCTAGAGTCCCATCATGCTGTTCTCAGATTGCTAAAGTCCATACCTCCTCGGTGTGTTCTTATGGCTGCAGATCTTCACAGCACAGACGCTTTCTTCTGCATGCTGTTCTTTCCCAGTTCAGGGCTCCTTCAAGGCTCTCCCTGAATGGCTACGCCGCCCCCTTTTATCCCAGTTCTCTTCAATGCTCACAGCTGCAGCCCATCAAGGACAACCAGGACCTGTGGGACAGATATTCAAATAGAATCCATTTCCTCTACTCTAGCCAGTAAGTACTACCCTACAAGTCCTCAGAACCCCAAAGGCCACCTTTCATCTGACACCCAGACCCTGGGGAAAGGACTTCTTTTTCCCATGGCAAATGGCCTCCCTTGGCAGCCACTCACCCTGGCAGAAAGTGGGAGCCTAGCTAGAATGATGCAATCGTTGCTGGATTTTTCCAAAAGAAAAGCTGGCAGCAACTAGGGCCCTGGAAGTACTTAGAGCCTCAAACGCCACCTTGAACATATTCCTGAGACCCTGGGGAAAGGACTTCGTTTTTCCCATGGAAAATGGCCTTCATTTGTGGCCACTCTGCCTGGCAGGCAGGGCAGTGCCAAGCCAGGAATCTACAAACTGTGCTGGATCCTTCCAGAACGAAAGCTGCCAGCAACTAGGACCCTGCAAGTCCTTACAGCCCCAGATGCCACCAGTCATCTGACACCCAGAGCCTGGGCCAATGACTTCGTTTTCCCCATGGAAAATGGCCTCCATTTCTGGCCACTCGCCCTGACCAAGAGGGTGGTGCCCAGCAAGAAATTTGCAAGCTTTGCTGGATTGCTCCAAATCGAAAGCTACCACTTGTTGTTCTTCTATTTCTCTAGAGTCCCATCATGCTGTTCTCAGATTGCTAAAGTCCATACCTCCTCGGTGTGTTCTTATGGCTGCAGATCTTCACAGCACAGACGCTTTCTTCTGCATGCTGTTCTTTCCCAGTTCAGGGCTCCTTCAAGGCTCTCCCTGAATGGCTACGCCGCCCCCTTTTATCCCAGTTCTCTTCAATGCTCACAGCTGCAGCCCATCAAGGACAACCAGGACCTGTGGGACAGATATTCAAATAGAATCCATTTCCTCTACTCTAGCCAGTAAGTACTACCCTACAAGTCCTCAGAACCCCAAAGGCCACCTTTCATCTGACACCCAGACCCTGGGGAAAGGACTTCTTTTTCCCATGGCAAATGGCCTCCCTTGGCAGCCACTCACCCTGGCAGAAAGTGGGAGCCTAGCTAGAATGATGCAATCGTTGCTGGATTTTTCCAAAAGAAAAGCTGGCAGCAACTAGGGCCCTGGAAGTACTTAGAGCCTCAAACGCCACCTTGAACATATTCCTGAGACCCTGGGGAAAGGACTTCGTTTTTCCCATGGAAAATGGCCTTCATTTGTGGCCACTCTGCCTGGCAGGCAGGGCAGTGCCAAGCCAGGAATCTACAAACTCTGCTGGATCCTTCCAGAACGAAAGCTGCCAGCAACTAGGACCCTGCAAGTCCTTAGAGCCCCAGATGCCACCAGTCATCTGACACCCAGAGCCTGGGCCAATGACTTCGTTTTCCCCATGGAAAATGGCCTCCATTTCTGGCCACTCGCCCTGACCAAGAGGGTGGTGCCCAGCAAGAAATTTGCAAGCTTTGCTGGATTGCTCCAAATCGAAAGCTGCCACTTGTTGTTGTTCTATTTCTCTAGAGTCCCATCATGCTGTTCTCAGATTGCTAAAGTCCATACCTCCTCGGTGTGTTCTTATGGCTGCAGATCTTCACAGCACAGACGCTTTCTTCTGCATGCTGTTCTTTCCCAGTTCAGGGCTCCTTCAAGGCTCTCCCTGAATGGCTAAGCCGCCCCCTTTTATCCCAGTTCTCTTCAATGCTCACAGCTGCAGCCCATCAAGGACAACCAGGACCTGTGGGGCAAAGCCTCTAGACAGATATTCAAATAGAATCCATTTCCTCTACTCTAGCCAGTAAGTACCACCCTACAAGTCCTCAGAACCCCAAAGGCCACCTTTCATCTGACACCCAGACCCTGGGGAAAGGACTTCTTTTTCCCATGGCAAATGGCCTCCCTTGGCAGCCACTCACCCTGGCAGAAAGTGGGAGCCTAGCTAGAATGATGCAATCGTTGCTGGATTTTTCCAAAAGAAAAGCTGGCAGCAACTAGGGCCCTGGAAGTACTTAGAGCCTCAAACGCCACCTTGAACATATTCCTGAGACCCTGGGGAAAGGACTTCGTTTTTCCCATGGAAAATGGCCTTCATTTGTGGCCACTCTGCCTGGCAGGCAGGGCAGTGCCAAGCCAGGAATCTACAAACTCTGCTGGATCCTTCCAGAACGAAAGCTGCCAGCAACTAGGACCCTGCAAGTCCTTACAGCCCCAGATGCCACCAGTCATCTGACACCCAGAGCCTGGGCCAATGACTTCGTTTTCCCCATGGAAAATGGCCTCCATTTCTGGCCACTCGCCCTGACCAAGAGGGTGGTGCCCAGCAAGAAATTTGCAAGCTTTGCTGGATTGCTCCAAATCTAAAGCTACCACTTGTTGTTCTTCTATTTCTCTAGAGTCCCATCATGCTGTTCTCAGATTGCTAAAGTCCATACCTCCTCGGTGTGTTCTTATGGCTGCAGATCTTCACAGCACAGACGCTTTCTTCTGCATGCTGTTCTTTGCCAGTTCAGGGCTCCTTCAAGGCTCTCCCTGAATGGCTACGCCGCCCCCTTTTATCCCAGTTCTCTTCAATGCTCACAGCTGCAGCCCATCAAGGACAACCAGGACCTGTGGGACAGATATTCAAATAGAATCCATTTCCTCTACTCTAGCCAGTAAGTACTACCCTACAAGTCCTCAGAACCCCAAAGGCCACCTTTCATCTGACACCCAGACCCTGGGGAAAGGACTTCTTTTTCCCATGGCAAATGGCCTCCCTTGGCAGCCACTCACCCTGGCAGAAAGTGGGAGCCTAGCTAGAATGATGCAATCGTTGCTGGATTTTTCCAAAAGAAAAGCTGGCAGCAACTAGGGCCCTGGAAGTACTTAGAGCCTCAAACGCCACCTTGAACATATTCCTGAGACCCTGGGGAAAGGACTTCGTTTTTCCCATGGGAAATGGCCTTCATTTGTGGCCACTTGGCCTGGCAGGCAGGGCAGTGCCAAGCCAGGAATCTACAAACTGTGCTGGATCCTTCCAGAACGAAAGCTGCCAGCAACTAGGACCCTGCAAGTCCTTACAGCCCCAGATGCCACCAGTCATCTGACACCCAGAGCCTGGGCCAATGACTTCGTTTTCCCCATGGAAAATGGCCTCCATTTCTGGCCACTCGCCCTGACCAAGAGGGTGGTGCCCAGCAAGAAATTTGCAAGCTTTGCTGGATTGCTCCAAATCGAAAGCTGCCACTTGTTGTTCTTCTATTTCTCTAGAGTCCCATCATGCTGTTCTCAGATTGCTAAAGTCCATACCTCCTCGGTGTGTTCTTATGGCTGCAGATCTTCACAGCACAGACGCTTTCTTCTGCATGCTGTTCTTTCCCAGTTCAGGGCTCCTTCAAGGCTCTCCCTGAATGGCTAAGCCGCCCCCTTTTATCCCAGTTCTCTTCAATGCTCACAGCTGCAGCCCATCAAGGACAACCAGGACCTGTGGGGCAAAGCCTCTAGACAGATATTCAAATAGAATCCATTTCCTCTACTCTAGCCAGTAAGTACTACCCTACAAGTCCTCAGAACCCCAAAGGCCACCTTTCATCTGACACCCAGACCCTGGGGAAAGGACTTCTTTTTCCCATGGCAAATGGCCTCCCTTGGCAGCCACTCACCCTGGCAGAAAGTGGGAGCCTAGCTAGAATGATGCAATCGTTGCTGGATTTTTCCAAAAGAAAAGCTGGCAGCAACTAGGGCCCTGGAAGTACTTAGAGCCTCAAACGCCACCTTGAACATATTCCTGAGACCCTGGGGAAAGGACTTCGTTTTTCCCATGGAAAATGGCCTTCATTTGTGGCCACTCTGCCTGGCAGGCAGGGCAGTGCCAAGCCAGGAATCTACAAACTCTGCTGGATCCTTCCAGAACGAAAGCTGCCAGCAACTAGGACCCTGCAAGTCCTTACAGCCCCAGATGCCACCAGTCATCTGACACCCAGAGCCTGGGCCAATGACTTCGTTTTCCCCATGGAAAATGGCCTCCATTTCTGGCCACTCGCCCTGACCAAGAGGGTGGTGCCCAGCAAGAAATTTGCAAGCTTTGCTGGATTGCTCCAAATCGAAAGCTGCCACTTGTTGTTGTTCTATTTCTCTAGAGTCCCATCATGCTGTTCTCAGATTGCTAAAGTCCATACCTCCTCGGTGTGTTCTTATGGCTGCAGATCTTCACAGCACAGACGCTTTCTTCTGCATGCTGTTCTTTCCCAGTTCAGGGCTCCTTCAAGGCTCTCCCTGAATGGCTAAGCCGCCCCCTTTTATCCCAGTTCTCTTCAATGCTCACAGCTGCAGCCCATCAAGGACAACCAGGACCTGTGGGGCAAAGCCTCTAGACAGATATTCAAATAGAATCCATTTCCTCTACTCTAGCCAGTAAGTACCACCCTACAAGTCCTCAGAACCCCAAAGGCCACCTTTCATCTGACACCCAGACCCTGGGGAAAGGACTTCTTTTTCCCATGGCAAATGGCCTCCCTTGGCAGCCACTCACCCTGGCAGAAAGTGGGAGCCTAGCTAGAATGATGCAATCGTTGCTGGATTTTTCCAAAAGAAAAGCTGGCAGCAACTAGGGCCCTGGAAGTACTTAGAGCCTCAAACGCCACCTTGAACATATTCCTGAGACCCTGGGGAAAGGACTTCGTTTTTCCCATGGAAAATGGCCTTCATTTGTGGCCACTCTGCCTGGCAGGCAGGGCAGTGCCAAGCCAGGAATCTACAAACTCTGCTGGATCCTTCCAGAACGAAAGCTGCCAGCAACTAGGACCCTGCAAGTCCTTACAGCCCCAGATGCCACCAGTCATCTGACACCCAGAGCCTGGGCCAATGACTTCGTTTTCCCCATGGAAAATGGCCTCCATTTCTGGCCACTCGCCCTGACCAAGAGGGTGGTGCCCAGCAAGAAATTTGCAAGCTTTGCTGGATTGCTCCAAATCTAAAGCTACCACTTGTTGTTCTTCTATTTCTCTAGAGTCCCATCATGCTGTTCTCAGATTGCTAAAGTCCATACCTCCTCGGTGTGTTCTTATGGCTGCAGATCTTCACAGCACAGACGCTTTCTTCTGCATGCTGTTCTTTGCCAGTTCAGGGCTCCTTCAAGGCTCTCCCTGAATGGCTACGCCGCCCCCTTTTATCCCAGTTCTCTTCAATGCTCACAGCTGCAGCCCATCAAGGACAACCAGGACCTGTGGGACAGATATTCAAATAGAATCCATTTCCTCTACTCTAGCCAGTAAGTACTACCCTACAAGTCCTCAGAACCCCAAAGGCCACCTTTCATCTGACACCCAGACCCTGGGGAAAGGACTTCTTTTTCCCATGGCAAATGGCCTCCCTTGGCAGCCACTCACCCTGGCAGAAAGTGGGAGCCTAGCTAGAATGATGCAATCGTTGCTGGATTTTTCCAAAAGAAAAGCTGGCAGCAACTAGGGCCCTGGAAGTACTTAGAGCCTCAAACGCCACCTTGAACATATTCCTGAGACCCTGGGGAAAGGACTTCGTTTTTCCCATGGGAAATGGCCTTCATTTGTGGCCACTTGGCCTGGCAGGCAGGGCAGTGCCAAGCCAGGAATCTACAAACTGTGCTGGATCCTTCCAGAACGAAAGCTGCCAGCAACTAGGACCCTGCAAGTCCTTACAGCCCCAGATGCCACCAGTCATCTGACACCCAGAGCCTGGGCCAATGACTTCGTTTTCCCCATGGAAAATGGCCTCCATTTCTGGCCACTCGCCCTGACCAAGAGGGTGGTGCCCAGCAAGAAATTTGCAAGCTTTGCTGGATTGCTCCAAATCGAAAGCTGCCACTTGTTGTTGTTCTATTTCTCTAGAGTCCCATCATGCTGTTCTCAGATTGCTAAAGTCCATACCTCCTCGGTGTGTTCTTATGGCTGCAGATCTTCACAGCACAGACGCTTTCTTCTGCATGCTGTTCTTTCCCAGTTCAGGGCTCCTTCAAGGCTCTCCCTGAATGGCTAAGCCGCCCCCTTTTATCCCAGTTCTCTTCAATGCTCACAGCTGCAGCCCATCAAGGACAACCAGGACCTGTGGGGCAAAGCCTCTAGACAGATATTCAAATAGAATCCATTTCCTCTACTCTAGCCAGTAAGTAGTACCCTACAAGTCCTCAGAACCCCAAAGGCCACCTTTCATCTGACACCCAGACCCTGGGGAAAGGACTTCTTTTTCCCATGGCAAATGGCCTCCCTTGGCAGCCACTCACCCTGGCAGAAAGTGGGAGCCTAGCTAGAATGATGCAATCGTTGCTGGATTTTTCCAAAAGAAAAGCTGGCAGCAACTAGGGCCCTGGAAGTACTTAGAGCCTCAAACGCCACCTTGAACATATTCCTGAGACCCTGGGGAAAGGACTTCGTTTTTCCCATGGAAAATGGCCTTCATTTGTGGCCACTTGGCCTGGCAGGCAGGGCAGTGCCAAGCCAGGAATCTACAAACTCTGCTGGATCCTTCCAGAACGAAAGCTGCCAGCAACTAGGACCCTGCAAGTCCTTACAGCCCCAGATGCCACCAGTCATCTGACACCCAGAGCCTGGGCCAATGACTTCGTTTTCCCCATGGAAAATGGCCTCCATTTCTGGCCACTCGCCCTGACCAAGAGGGTGGTGCCCAGCAAGAAATTTGCAAGCTTTGCTGGATTGCTCCAAATCGAAAGCTACCACTTGTTGTTGTTCTATTTCTCTAGAGTCCCATCATGCTGTTCTCAGATTGCTAAAGTCCATACCTCCTCGGTGTGTTCTTATGGCTGCAGATCTTCACAGCACAGACGCTTTCTTCTGCATGCTGTTCTTTCCCAGTTCAGGGCTCCTTCAAGGCTCTCCCTGAATGGCTACGCCGCCCCCTTTTATCCCAGTTCTCTTCAATGCTCACAGCTGCAGCCCATCAAGGACAACCAGGACCTGTGGGGCAAAGCCTCTAGACAGATATTCAAATAGAATCCATTTCCTCTACTCTAGCCAGTAAGTACTACCCTACAAGTCCTCAGAACCCCAAAGGCCACCTTTCATCTGACACCCAGACCCTGGGGAAAGGACTTCTTTTTCCCATGGCAAATGGCCTCCCTTGGCAGCCACTCACCCTGGCAGAAAGTGGGAGCCTAGCTAGAATGATGCAATCGTTGCTGGATTTTTCCAAAAGAAAAGCTGGCAGCAACTAGGGCCCTGGAAGTACTTAGAGCCTCAAACGCCACCTTGAACATATTCCTGAGACCCTGGGGAAAGGACTTCGTTTTTCCCATGGAAAATGGCCTTCATTTGTGGCCACTCTGCCTGGCAGGCAGGGCAGTGCCAAGCCAGGAATCTACAAACTCTGCTGGATCCTTCCAGAACGAAAGCTGCCAGCAACTAGGACCCTGCAAGTCCTTAGAGCCCCAGATGCCACCAGTCATCTGACACCCAGAGCCTGGGCCAATGACTTCGTTTTCCCCATGGAAAATGGCCTCCATTTCTGGCCACTCGCCCTGACCAAGAGGGTGGTGCCCAGCAAGAAATTTGCAAGCTTTGCTGGATTGCTCCAAATCTAAAGCTACCACTTGTTGTTCTTCTATTTCTCTAGAGTCCCATCATGCTGTTCTCAGATTGCTAAAGTCCATACCTCCTCGGTGTGTTCTTATGGCTGCAGATCTTCACAGCACAGACGCTTTCTTCTGCATGCTGTTCTTTCCCAGTTCAGGGCTCCTTCAAGGCTCTCCCTGAATGGCTACGCCGCCCCCTTTTATCCCAGTTCTCTTCAATGCTCACAGCTGCAGCCCATCAAGGACAACCAGGACCTGTGGGACAGATATTCAAATAGAATCCATTTCCTCTACTCTAGCCAGTAAGTACTACCCTACAAGTCCTCAGAACCCCAAAGGCCACCTTTCATCTGACACCCAGACCCTGGGGAAAGGACTTCTTTTTCCCATGGCAAATGGCCTCCCTTGGCAGCCACTCACCCTGGCAGAAAGTGGGAGCCTAGCTAGAATGATGCAATCGTTGCTGGATTTTTCCAAAAGAAAAGCTGGCAGCAACTAGGGCCCTGGAAGTACTTAGAGCCTCAAACGCCACCTTGAACATATTCCTGAGACCCTGGGGAAAGGACTTCGTTTTTCCCATGGAAAATGGCCTTCATTTGTGGCCACTCTGCCTGGCAGGCAGGGCAGTGCCAAGCCAGGAATCTACAAACTCTGCTGGATCCTTCCAGAACGAAAGCTGCCAGCAACTAGGACCCTGCAAGTCCTTAGAGCCCCAGATGCCACCAGTCATCTGACACCCAGAGCCTGGGCCAATGACTTCGTTTTCCCCATGGAAAATGGCCTCCATTTCTGGCCACTCGCCCTGACCAAGAGGGTGGTGCCCAGCAAGAAATTTGCAAGCTTTGCTGGATTGCTCCAAATCTAAAGCTACCACTTGTTGTTCTTCTATTTCTCTAGAGTCCCATCATGCTGTTCTCAGATTGCTAAAGTCCATACCTCCTCGGTGTGTTCTTATGGCTGCAGATCTTCACAGCACAGACGCTTTCTTCTGCATGCTGTTCTTTCCCAGTTCAGGGCTCCTTCAAGGCTCTCCCTGAATGGCTACGCCGCCCCCTTTTATCCCAGTTCTCTTCAATGCTCACAGCTGCAGCCCATCAAGGACAACCAGGACCTGTGGGACAGATATTCAAATAGAATCCATTTCCTCTACTCTAGCCAGTAAGTACTACCCTACAAGTCCTCAGAACCCCAAAGGCCACCTTTCATCTGACACCCAGACCCTGGGGAAAGGACTTCTTTTTCCCATGGCAAATGGCCTCCCTTGGCAGCCACTCACCCTGGCAGAAAGTGGGAGCCTAGCTAGAATGATGCAATCGTTGCTGGATTTTTCCAAAAGAAAAGCTGGCAGCAACTAGGGCCCTGGAAGTACTTAGAGCCTCAAACGCCACCTTGAACATATTCCTGAGACCCTGGGGAAAGGACTTCGTTTTTCCCATGGAAAATGGCCTTCATTTGTGGCCACTCTGCCTGGCAGGCAGGGCAGTGCCAAGCCAGGAATCTACAAACTCTGCTGGATCCTTCCAGAACGAAAGCTGCCAGCAACTAGGACCCTGCAAGTCCTTACAGCCCCAGATGCCACCAGTCATCTGACACCCAGAGCCTGGGCCAATGACTTCGTTTTCCCCATGGAAAATGGCCTCCATTTCTGGCCACTCGCCCTGACCAAGAGGGTGGTGCCCAGCAAGAAATTTGCAAGCTTTGCTGGATTGCTCCAAATCTAAAGCTACCACTTGTTGTTCTTCTATTTCTCTAGAGTCCCATCATGCTGTTCTCAGATTGCTAAAGTCCATACCTCCTCGGTGTGTTCTTATGGCTGCAGATCTTCACAGCACAGACGCTTTCTTCTGCATGCTGTTCTTTCCCAGTTCAGGGCTCCTTCAAGGCTCTCCCTGAATGGCTACGCCGCCCCCTTTTATCCCAGTTCTCTTCAATGCTCACAGCTGCAGCCCATCAAGGACAACCAGGACCTGTGGGACAGATATTCAAATAGAATCCATTTCCTCTACTCTAGCCAGTAAGTAGTACCCTACAAGTCCTCAGAACCCCAAAGGCCACCTTTCATCTGACACCCAGACCCTGGGGAAAGGACTTCTTTTTCCCATGGCAAATGGCCTCCCTTGGCAGCCACTCACCCTGGCAGAAAGTGGGAGCCTAGCTAGAATGATGCAATCGTTGCTGGATTTTTCCAAAAGAAAAGCTGGCAGCAACTAGGGCCCTGGAAGTACTTAGAGCCTCAAACGCCACCTTGAACATATTCCTGAGACCCTGGGGAAAGGACTTCGTTTTTCCCATGGGAAATGGCCTTCATTTGTGGCCACTTGGCCTGGCAGGCAGGGCAGTGCCAAGCCAGGAATCTACAAACTGTGCTGGATCCTTCCAGAACGAAAGCTGCCAGCAACTAGGACCCTGCAAGTCCTTAGAGCCCCAGACGCCACCTGTCATCTGACACCCAGAGCCTGGGCCAATGACTTCGTTTTCCCCATGGAAAATGGCCTCCATTTCTGGCCACTCGCCCTGACCAAGAGGGTGGTGCCCAGCAAGAAATTTGCAAGCTTTGCTGGATTGCTCCAAATCGAAAGCTGCCACTTGTTGTTGTTCTATTTCTCTAGAGTCCCATAATGCTGTTCTCAGATTGCTAAAGTCCATACCTCCTCGGTGTGTTCTTATGGCTGCAGATCTTCACAGCACAGACGCTTTCTTCTGCATGCTGTTCTTTCCCAGTTCAGGGCTCCTTCAAGGCTCTCCCTGAATGGCTACGCCGCCCCCTTTTATCCCAGTTCTCTTCAATGCTCACAGCTGCAGCCCATCAAGGACAACCAGGACCTGTGGGGCAAAGCCTCTAGACAGATATTCAAATAGAATCCATTTCCTCTACTCTAGCCAGTAAGTACTACCCTACAAGTCCTCAGAACCCCAAAGGCCACCTTTCATCTGACACCCAGACCCTGGGGAAAGGACTTCTTTTTCCCATGGCAAATGGCCTCCCTTGGCAGCCACTCACCCTGGCAGAAAGTGGGAGCCTAGCTAGAATGATGCAATCGTTGCTGGATTTTTCCAAAAGAAAAGCTGGCAGCAACTAGGGCCCTGGAAGTACTTAGAGCCTCAAACGCCACCTTGAACATATTCCTGAGACCCTGGGGAAAGGACTTCGTTTTTCCCATGGAAAATGGCCTTCATTTGTGGCCACTCTGCCTGGCAGGCAGGGCAGTGCCAAGCCAGGAATCTACAAACTCTGCTGGATCCTTCCAGAACGAAAGCTGCCAGCAACTAGGACCCTGCAAGTCCTTAGAGCCCCAGATGCCACCAGTCATCTGACACCCAGAGCCTGGGCCAATGACTTCGTTTTCCCCATGGAAAATGGCCTCCATTTCTGGCCACTCGCCCTGACCAAGAGGGTGGTGCCCAGCAAGAAATTTGCAAGCTTTGCTGGATTGCTCCAAATCGAAAGCTGCCACTTGTTGTTGTTCTATTTCTCTAGAGTCCCATCATGCTGTTCTCAGATTGCTAAAGTCCATACCTCCTCGGTGTGTTCTTATGGCTGCAGATCTTCACAGCACAGACGCTTTCTTCTGCATGCTGTTCTTTCCCAGTTCAGGGCTCCTTCAAGGCTCTCCCTGAATGGCTACGCCGCCCCCTTTTATCCCAGTTCTCTTCAATGCTCACAGCTGCAGCCCATCAAGGACAACCAGGACCTGTGGGACAGATATTCAAATAGAATCCATTTCCTCTACTCTAGCCAGTAAGTACTACCCTACAAGTCCTCAGAACCCCAAAGGCCACCTTTCATCTGACACCCAGACCCTGGGGAAAGGACTTCTTTTTCCCATGGCAAATGGCCTCCCTTGGCAGCCACTCACCCTGGCAGAAAGTGGGAGCCTAGCTAGAATGATGCAATCGTTGCTGGATTTTTCCAAAAGAAAAGCTGGCAGCAACTAGGGCCCTGGAAGTACTTAGAGCCTCAAACGCCACCTTGAACATATTCCTGAGACCCTGGGGAAAGGACTTCGTTTTTCCCATGGAAAATGGCCTTCATTTGTGGCCACTCTGCCTGGCAGGCAGGGCAGTGCCAAGCCAGGAATCTACAAACTCTGCTGGATCCTTCCAGAACGAAAGCTGCCAGCAACTAGGACCCTGCAAGTCCTTACAGCCCCAGATGCCACCAGTCATCTGACACCCAGAGCCTGGGCCAATGACTTCGTTTTCCCCATGGAAAATGGCCTCCATTTCTGGCCACTCGCCCTGACCAAGAGGGTGGTGCCCAGCAAGAAATTTGCAAGCTTTGCTGGATTGCTCCAAATCTAAAGCTACCACTTGTTGTTCTTCTATTTCTCTAGAGTCCCATCATGCTGTTCTCAGATTGCTAAAGTCCATACCTCCTCGGTGTGTTCTTATGGCTGCAGATCTTCACAGCACAGACGCTTTCTTCTGCATGCTGTTCTTTCCCAGTTCAGGGCTCCTTCAAGGCTCTCCCTGAATGGCTACGCCGCCCCCTTTTATCCCAGTTCTCTTCAATGCTCACAGCTGCAGCCCATCAAGGACAACCAGGACCTGTGGGACAGATATTCAAATAGAATCCATTTCCTCTACTCTAGCCAGTAAGTACTACCCTACAAGTCCTCAGAACCCCAAAGGCCACCTTTCATCTGACACCCAGACCCTGGGGAAAGGACTTCTTTTTCCCATGGCAAATGGCCTCCCTTGGCAGCCACTCACCCTGGCAGAAAGTGGGAGCCTAGCTAGAATGATGCAATCGTTGCTGGATTTTTCCAAAAGAAAAGCTGGCAGCAACTAGGGCCCTGGAAGTACTTAGAGCCTCAAACGCCACCTTGAACATATTCCTGAGACCCTGGGGAAAGGACTTCGTTTTTCCCATGGAAAATGGCCTTCATTTGTGGCCACTCTGCCTGGCAGGCAGGGCAGTGCCAAGCCAGGAATCTACAAACTCTGCTGGATCCTTCCAGAACGAAAGCTGCCAGCAACTAGGACCCTGCAAGTCCTTACAGCCCCAGATGCCACCAGTCATCTGACACCCAGAGCCTGGGCCAATGACTTCGTTTTCCCCATGGAAAATGGCCTCCATTTCTGGCCACTCGCCCTGACCAAGAGGGTGGTGCCCAGCAAGAAATTTGCAAGCTTTGCTGGATTGCTCCAAATCTAAAGCTACCACTTGTTGTTCTTCTATTTCTCTAGAGTCCCATCATGCTGTTCTCAGATTGCTAAAGTCCATACCTCCTCGGTGTGTTCTTATGGCTGCAGATCTTCACAGCACAGACGCTTTCTTCTGCATGCTGTTCTTTCCCAGTTCAGGGCTCCTTCAAGGCTCTCCCTGAATGGCTACGCCGCCCCCTTTTATCCCAGTTCTCTTCAATGCTCACAGCTGCAGCCCATCAAGGACAACCAGGACCTGTGGGACAGATATTCAAATAGAATCCATTTCCTCTACTCTAGCCAGTAAGTACTACCCTACAAGTCCTCAGAACCCCAAAGGCCACCTTTCATCTGACACCCAGACCCTGGGGAAAGGACTTCTTTTTCCCATGGCAAATGGCCTCCCTTGGCAGCCACTCACCCTGGCAGAAAGTGGGAGCCTAGCTAGAATGATGCAATCGTTGCTGGATTTTTCCAAAAGAAAAGCTGGCAGCAACTAGGGCCCTGGAAGTACTTAGAGCCTCAAACGCCACCTTGAACATATTCCTGAGACCCTGGGGAAAGGACTTCGTTTTTCCCATGGAAAATGGCCTTCATTTGTGGCCACTCTGCCTGGCAGGCAGGGCAGTGCCAAGCCAGGAATCTACAAACTCTGCTGGATCCTTCCAGAACGAAAGCTGCCAGCAACTAGGACCCTGCAAGTCCTTAGAGCCCCAGATGCCACCAGTCATCTGACACCCAGAGCCTGGGCCAATGACTTCGTTTTCCCCATGGAAAATGGCCTCCATTTCTGGCCACTCGCCCTGACCAAGAGGGTGGTGCCCAGCAAGAAATTTGCAAGCTTTGCTGGATTGCTCCAAATCTAAAGCTACCACTTGTTGTTCTTCTATTTCTCTAGAGTCCCATCATGCTGTTCTCAGATTGCTAAAGTCCATACCTCCTCGGTGTGTTCTTATGGCTGCAGATCTTCACAGCACAGACGCTTTCTTCTGCATGCTGTTCTTTCCCAGTTCAGGGCTCCTTCAAGGCTCTCCCTGAATGGCTACGCCGCCCCCTTTTATCCCAGTTCTCTTCAATGCTCACAGCTGCAGCCCATCAAGGACAACCAGGACCTGTGGGACAGATATTCAAATAGAATCCATTTCCTCTACTCTAGCCAGTAAGTACTACCCTACAAGTCCTCAGAACCCCAAAGGCCACCTTTCATCTGACACCCAGACCCTGGGGAAAGGACTTCTTTTTCCCATGGCAAATGGCCTCCCTTGGCAGCCACTCACCCTGGCAGAAAGTGGGAGCCTAGCTAGAATGATGCAATCGTTGCTGGATTTTTCCAAAAGAAAAGCTGCCAGCAACTAGGGCCCTGGAAGTACTTAGAGCCTCAAACGCCACCTTGAACATATTCCTGAGACCCTGGGGAAAGGACTTCGTTTTTCCCATGGAAAATGGCCTTCATTTGTGGCCACTCTGCCTGGCAGGCAGGGCAGTGCCAAGCCAGGAATCTACAAACTCTGCTGGATCCTTCCAGAACGAAAGCTGCCAGCAACTAGGACCCTGCAAGTCCTTAGAGCCCCAGATGCCACCAGTCATCTGACACCCAGAGCCTGGGCCAATGACTTCGTTTTCCCCATGGAAAATGGCCTCCATTTCTGGCCACTCGCCCTGACCAAGAGGGTGGTGCCCAGCAAGAAATTTGCAAGCTTTGCTGGATTGCTCCAAATCTAAAGCTACCACTTGTTGTTCTTCTATTTCTCTAGAGTCCCATCATGCTGTTCTCAGATTGCTAAAGTCCATACCTCCTCGGTGTGTTCTTATGGCTGCAGATCTTCACAGCACAGACGCTTTCTTCTGCATGCTGTTCTTTCCCAGTTCAGGGCTCCTTCAAGGCTCTCCCTGAATGGCTACGCCGCCCCCTTTTATCCCAGTTCTCTTCAATGCTCACAGCTGCAGCCCATCAAGGACAACCAGGACCTGTGGGACAGATATTCAAATAGAATCCATTTCCTCTACTCTAGCCAGTAAGTACTACCCTACAAGTCCTCAGAACCCCAAAGGCCACCTTTCATCTGACACCCAGACCCTGGGGAAAGGACTTCTTTTTCCCATGGCAAATGGCCTCCCTTGGCAGCCACTCACCCTGGCAGAAAGTGGGAGCCTAGCTAGAATGATGCAATCGTTGCTGGATTTTTCCAAAAGAAAAGCTGGCAGCAACTAGGGCCCTGGAAGTACTTAGAGCCTCAAACGCCACCTTGAACATATTCCTGAGACCCTGGGGAAAGGACTTCGTTTTTCCCATGGAAAATGGCCTTCATTTGTGGCCACTCTGCCTGGCAGGCAGGGCAGTGCCAAGCCAGGAATCTACAAACTCTGCTGGATCCTTCCAGAACGAAAGCTGCCAGCAACTAGGACCCTGCAAGTCCTTAGAGCCCCAGATGCCACCAGTCATCTGACACCCAGAGCCTGGGCCAATGACTTCGTTTTCCCCATGGAAAATGGCCTCCATTTCTGGCCACTCGCCCTGACCAAGAGGGTGGTGCCCAGCAAGAAATTTGCAAGCTTTGCTGGATTGCTCCAAATCTAAAGCTACCACTTGTTGTTCTTCTATTTCTCTAGAGTCCCATCATGCTGTTCTCAGATTGCTAAAGTCCATACCTCCTCGGTGTGTTCTTATGGCTGCAGATCTTCACAGCACAGACGCTTTCTTCTGCATGCTGTTCTTTCCCAGTTCAGGGCTCCTTCAAGGCTCTCCCTGAATGGCTACGCCGCCCCCTTTTATCCCAGTTCTCTTCAATGCTCACAGCTGCAGCCCATCAAGGACAACCAGGACCTGTGGGACAGATATTCAAATAGAATCCATTTCCTCTACTCTAGCCAGTAAGTAGTACCCTACAAGTCCTCAGAACCCCAAAGGCCACCTTTCATCTGACACCCAGACCCTGGGGAAAGGACTTCTTTTTCCCATGGCAAATGGCCTCCCTTGGCAGCCACTCACCCTGGCAGAAAGTGGGAGCCTAGCTAGAATGATGCAATCGTTGCTGGATTTTTCCAAAAGAAAAGCTGGCAGCAACTAGGGCCCTGGAAGTACTTAGAGCCTCAAACGCCACCTTGAACATATTCCTGAGACCCTGGGGAAAGGACTTCGTTTTTCCCATGGGAAATGGCCTTCATTTGTGGCCACTTGGCCTGGCAGGCAGGGCAGTGCCAAGCCAGGAATCTACAAACTGTGCTGGATCCTTCCAGAACGAAAGCTGCCAGCAACTAGGACCCTGCAAGTCCTTAGAGCCCCAGACGCCACCTGTCATCTGACACCCAGAGCCTGGGCCAATGACTTCGTTTTCCCCATGGAAAATGGCCTCCATTTCTGGCCACTCGCCCTGACCAAGAGGGTGGTGCCCAGCAAGAAATTTGCAAGCTTTGCTGGATTGCTCCAAATCGAAAGCTGCCACTTGTTGTTGTTCTATTTCTCTAGAGTCCCATAATGCTGTTCTCAGATTGCTAAAGTCCATACCTCCTCGGTGTGTTCTTATGGCTGCAGATCTTCACAGCACAGACGCTTTCTTCTGCATGCTGTTCTTTCCCAGTTCAGGGCTCCTTCAAGGCTCTCCCTGAATGGCTACGCCGCCCCCTTTTATCCCAGTTCTCTTCAATGCTCACAGCTGCAGCCCATCAAGGACAACCAGGACCTGTGGGGCAAAGCCTCTAGACAGATATTCAAATAGAATCCATTTCCTCTACTCTAGCCAGTAAGTACTACCCTACAAGTCCTCAGAACCCCAAAGGCCACCTTTCATCTGACACCCAGACCCTGGGGAAAGGACTTCTTTTTCCCATGGCAAATGGCCTCCCTTGGCAGCCACTCACCCTGGCAGAAAGTGGGAGCCTAGCTAGAATGATGCAATCGTTGCTGGATTTTTCCAAAAGAAAAGCTGGCAGCAACTAGGGCCCTGGAAGTACTTAGAGCCTCAAACGCCACCTTGAACATATTCCTGAGACCCTGGGGAAAGGACTTCGTTTTTCCCATGGAAAATGGCCTTCATTTGTGGCCACTCTGCCTGGCAGGCAGGGCAGTGCCAAGCCAGGAATCTACAAACTCTGCTGGATCCTTCCAGAACGAAAGCTGCCAGCAACTAGGACCCTGCAAGTCCTTAGAGCCCCAGATGCCACCAGTCATCTGACACCCAGAGCCTGGGCCAATGACTTCGTTTTCCCCATGGAAAATGGCCTCCATTTCTGGCCACTCGCCCTGACCAAGAGGGTGGTGCCCAGCAAGAAATTTGCAAGCTTTGCTGGATTGCTCCAAATCGAAAGCTGCCACTTGTTGTTGTTCTATTTCTCTAGAGTCCCATCATGCTGTTCTCAGATTGCTAAAGTCCATACCTCCTCGGTGTGTTCTTATGGCTGCAGATCTTCACAGCACAGACGCTTTCTTCTGCATGCTGTTCTTTCCCAGTTCAGGGCTCCTTCAAGGCTCTCCCTGAATGGCTACGCCGCCCCCTTTTATCCCAGTTCTCTTCAATGCTCACAGCTGCAGCCCATCAAGGACAACCAGGACCTGTGGGACAGATATTCAAATAGAATCCATTTCCTCTACTCTAGCCAGTAAGTACTACCCTACAAGTCCTCAGAACCCCAAAGGCCACCTTTCATCTGACACCCAGACCCTGGGGAAAGGACTTCTTTTTCCCATGGCAAATGGCCTCCCTTGGCAGCCACTCACCCTGGCAGAAAGTGGGAGCCTAGCTAGAATGATGCAATCGTTGCTGGATTTTTCCAAAAGAAAAGCTGGCAGCAACTAGGGCCCTGGAAGTACTTAGAGCCTCAAACGCCACCTTGAACATATTCCTGAGACCCTGGGGAAAGGACTTCGTTTTTCCCATGGGAAATGGCCTTCATTTGTGGCCACTTGGCCTGGCAGGCAGGGCAGTGCCAAGCCAGGAATCTACAAACTGTGCTGGATCCTTCCAGAACGAAAGCTGCCAGCAACTAGGACCCTGCAAGTCCTTACAGCCCCAGACGCCACCTGTCATCTGACACCCAGAGCCTGGGCCAATGACTTCGTTTTCCCCATGGAAAATGGCCTCCATTTCTGGCCACTCGCCCTGACCAAGAGGGTGGTGCCCAGCAAGAAATTTGCAAGCTTTGCTGGATTGCTCCAAATCGAAAGCTGCCACTTGTTGTTGTTCTATTTCTCTAGAGTCCCATAATGCTGTTCTCAGATTGCTAAAGTCCATACCTCCTCGGTGTGTTCTTATGGCTGCAGATCTTCACAGCACAGACGCTTTCTTCTGCATGCTGTTCTTTCCCAGTTCAGGGCTCCTTCAAGGCTCTCCCTGAATGGCTACGCCGCCCCCTTTTATCCCAGTTCTCTTCAATGCTCACAGCTGCAGCCCATCAAGGACAACCAGGACCTGTGGGGCAAAGCCTCTAGACAGATATTCAAATAGAATCCATTTCCTCTACTCTAGCCAGTAAGTACTACCCTACAAGTCCTCAGAACCCCAAAGGCCACCTTTCATCTGACACCCAGACCCTGGGGAAAGGACTTCTTTTTCCCATGGCAAATGGCCTCCCTTGGCAGCCACTCACCCTGGCAGAAAGTGGGAGCCTAGCTAGAATGATGCAATCGTTGCTGGATTTTTCCAAAAGAAAAGCTGGCAGCAACTAGGGCCCTGGAAGTACTTAGAGCCTCAAACGCCACCTTGAACATATTCCTGAGACCCTGGGGAAAGGACTTCGTTTTTCCCATGGAAAATGGCCTTCATTTGTGGCCACTCTGCCTGGCAGGCAGGGCAGTGCCAAGCCAGGAATCTACAAACTCTGCTGGATCCTTCCAGAACGAAAGCTGCCAGCAACTAGGACCCTGCAAGTCCTTAGAGCCCCAGATGCCACCAGTCATCTGACACCCAGAGCCTGGGCCAATGACTTCGTTTTCCCCATGGAAAATGGCCTCCATTTCTGGCCACTCGCCCTGACCAAGAGGGTGGTGCCCAGCAAGAAATTTGCAAGCTTTGCTGGATTGCTCCAAATCGAAAGCTGCCACTTGTTGTTGTTCTATTTCTCTAGAGTCCCATCATGCTGTTCTCAGATTGCTAAAGTCCATACCTCCTCGGTGTGTTCTTATGGCTGCAGATCTTCACAGCACAGACGCTTTCTTCTGCATGCTGTTCTTTCCCAGTTCAGGGCTCCTTCAAGGCTCTCCCTGAATGGCTACGCCGCCCCCTTTTATCCCAGTTCTCTTCAATGCTCACAGCTGCAGCCCATCAAGGACAACCAGGACCTGTGGGACAGATATTCAAATAGAATCCATTTCCTCTACTCTAGCCAGTAAGTACTACCCTACAAGTCCTCAGAACCCCAAAGGCCACCTTTCATCTGACACCCAGACCCTGGGGAAAGGACTTCTTTTTCCCATGGCAAATGGCCTCCCTTGGCAGCCACTCACCCTGGCAGAAAGTGGGAGCCTAGCTAGAATGATGCAATCGTTGCTGGATTTTTCCAAAAGAAAAGCTGGCAGCAACTAGGGCCCTGGAAGTACTTAGAGCCTCAAACGCCACCTTGAACATATTCCTGAGACCCTGGGGAAAGGACTTCGTTTTTCCCATGGAAAATGGCCTTCATTTGTGGCCACTCTGCCTGGCAGGCAGGGCAGTGCCAAGCCAGGAATCTACAAACTCTGCTGGATCCTTCCAGAACGAAAGCTGCCAGCAACTAGGACCCTGCAAGTCCTTACAGCCCCAGATGCCACCAGTCATCTGACACCCAGAGCCTGGGCCAATGACTTCGTTTTCCCCATGGAAAATGGCCTCCATTTCTGGCCACTCGCCCTGACCAAGAGGGTGGTGCCCAGCAAGAAATTTGCAAGCTTTGCTGGATTGCTCCAAATCTAAAGCTACCACTTGTTGTTCTTCTATTTCTCTAGAGTCCCATCATGCTGTTCTCAGATTGCTAAAGTCCATACCTCCTCGGTGTGTTCTTATGGCTGCAGATCTTCACAGCACAGACGCTTTCTTCTGCATGCTGTTCTTTCCCAGTTCAGGGCTCCTTCAAGGCTCTCCCTGAATGGCTACGCCGCCCCCTTTTATCCCAGTTCTCTTCAATGCTCACAGCTGCAGCCCATCAAGGACAACCAGGACCTGTGGGACAGATATTCAAATAGAATCCATTTCCTCTACTCTAGCCAGTAAGTACTACCCTACAAGTCCTCAGAACCCCAAAGGCCACCTTTCATCTGACACCCAGACCCTGGGGAAAGGACTTCTTTTTCCCATGGCAAATGGCCTCCCTTGGCAGCCACTCACCCTGGCAGAAAGTGGGAGCCTAGCTAGAATGATGCAATCGTTGCTGGATTTTTCCAAAAGAAAAGCTGGCAGCAACTAGGGCCCTGGAAGTACTTAGAGCCTCAAACGCCACCTTGAACATATTCCTGAGACCCTGGGGAAAGGACTTCGTTTTTCCCATGGAAAATGGCCTTCATTTGTGGCCACTCTGCCTGGCAGGCAGGGCAGTGCCAAGCCAGGAATCTACAAACTCTGCTGGATCCTTCCAGAACGAAAGCTGCCAGCAACTAGGACCCTGCAAGTCCTTAGAGCCCCAGATGCCACCAGTCATCTGACACCCAGAGCCTGGGCCAATGACTTCGTTTTCCCCATGGAAAATGGCCTCCATTTCTGGCCACTCGCCCTGACCAAGAGGGTGGTGCCCAGCAAGAAATTTGCAAGCTTTGCTGGATTGCTCCAAATCTAAAGCTACCACTTGTTGTTCTTCTATTTCTCTAGAGTCCCATCATGCTGTTCTCAGATTGCTAAAGTCCATACCTCCTCGGTGTGTTCTTATGGCTGCAGATCTTCACAGCACAGACGCTTTCTTCTGCATGCTGTTCTTTCCCAGTTCAGGGCTCCTTCAAGGCTCTCCCTGAATGGCTACGCCGCCCCCTTTTATCCCAGTTCTCTTCAATGCTCACAGCTGCAGCCCATCAAGGACAACCAGGACCTGTGGGACAGATATTCAAATAGAATCCATTTCCTCTACTCTAGCCAGTAAGTACTACCCTACAAGTCCTCAGAACCCCAAAGGCCACCTTTCATCTGACACCCAGACCCTGGGGAAAGGACTTCTTTTTCCCATGGCAAATGGCCTCCCTTGGCAGCCACTCACCCTGGCAGAAAGTGGGAGCCTAGCTAGAATGATGCAATCGTTGCTGGATTTTTCCAAAAGAAAAGCTGGCAGCAACTAGGGCCCTGGAAGTACTTAGAGCCTCAAACGCCACCTTGAACATATTCCTGAGACCCTGGGGAAAGGACTTCGTTTTTCCCATGGAAAATGGCCTTCATTTGTGGCCACTCTGCCTGGCAGGCAGGGCAGTGCCAAGCCAGGAATCTACAAACTCTGCTGGATCCTTCCAGAACGAAAGCTGCCAGCAACTAGGACCCTGCAAGTCCTTACAGCCCCAGATGCCACCAGTCATCTGACACCCAGAGCCTGGGCCAATGACTTCGTTTTCCCCATGGAAAATGGCCTCCATTTCTGGCCACTCGCCCTGACCAAGAGGGTGGTGCCCAGCAAGAAATTTGCAAGCTTTGCTGGATTGCTCCAAATCTAAAGCTACCACTTGTTGTTCTTCTATTTCTCTAGAGTCCCATCATGCTGTTCTCAGATTGCTAAAGTCCATACCTCCTCGGTGTGTTCTTATGGCTGCAGATCTTCACAGCACAGACGCTTTCTTCTGCATGCTGTTCTTTCCCAGTTCAGGGCTCCTTCAAGGCTCTCCCTGAATGGCTACGCCGCCCCCTTTTATCCCAGTTCTCTTCAATGCTCACAGCTGCAGCCCATCAAGGACAACCAGGACCTGTGGGACAGATATTCAAATAGAATCCATTTCCTCTACTCTAGCCAGTAAGTACTACCCTACAAGTCCTCAGAACCCCAAAGGCCACCTTTCATCTGACACCCAGACCCTGGGGAAAGGACTTCTTTTTCCCATGGCAAATGGCCTCCCTTGGCAGCCACTCACCCTGGCAGAAAGTGGGAGCCTAGCTAGAATGATGCAATCGTTGCTGGATTTTTCCAAAAGAAAAGCTGGCAGCAACTAGGGCCCTGGAAGTACTTAGAGCCTCAAACGCCACCTTGAACATATTCCTGAGACCCTGGGGAAAGGACTTCGTTTTTCCCATGGAAAATGGCCTTCATTTGTGGCCACTCTGCCTGGCAGGCAGGGCAGTGCCAAGCCAGGAATCTACAAACTCTGCTGGATCCTTCCAGAACGAAAGCTGCCAGCAACTAGGACCCTGCAAGTCCTTACAGCCCCAGATGCCACCAGTCATCTGACACCCAGAGCCTGGGCCAATGACTTCGTTTTCCCCATGGAAAATGGCCTCCATTTCTGGCCACTCGCCCTGACCAAGAGGGTGGTGCCCAGCAAGAAATTTGCAAGCTTTGCTGGATTGCTCCAAATCTAAAGCTACCACTTGTTGTTGTTCTATTTCTCTAGAGTCCCATCATGCTGTTCTCAGATTGCTAAAGTCCATACCTCCTCGGTGTGTTCTTATGGCTGCAGATCTTCACAGCACAGACGCTTTCTTCTGCATGCTGTTCTTTCCCAGTTCAGGGCTCCTTCAAGGCTCTCCCTGAATGGCTACGCCGCCCCCTTTTATCCCAGTTCTCTTCAATGCTCACAGCTGCAGCCCATCAAGGACAACCAGGACCTGTGGGACAGATATTCAAATAGAATCCATTTCCTCTACTCTAGCCAGTAAGTAGTACCCTACAAGTCCTCAGAACCCCAAAGGCCACCTTTCATCTGACACCCAGACCCTGGGGAAAGGACTTCTTTTTCCCATGGCAAATGGCCTCCCTTGGCAGCCACTCACCCTGGCAGAAAGTGGGAGCCTAGCTAGAATGATGCAATCGTTGCTGGATTTTTCCAAAAGAAAAGCTGGCAGCAACTAGGGCCCTGGAAGTACTTAGAGCCTCAAACGCCACCTTGAACATATTCCTGAGACCCTGGGGAAAGGACTTCGTTTTTCCCATGGGAAATGGCCTTCATTTGTGGCCACTTGGCCTGGCAGGCAGGGCAGTGCCAAGCCAGGAATCTACAAACTGTGCTGGATCCTTCCAGAACGAAAGCTGCCAGCAACTAGGACCCTGCAAGTCCTTAGAGCCCCAGACGCCACCTGTCATCTGACACCCAGAGCCTGGGCCAATGACTTCGTTTTCCCCATGGAAAATGGCCTCCATTTCTGGCCACTCGCCCTGACCAAGAGGGTGGTGCCCAGCAAGAAATTTGCAAGCTTTGCTGGATTGCTCCAAATCGAAAGCTGCCACTTGTTGTTGTTCTATTTCTCTAGAGTCCCATAATGCTGTTCTCAGATTGCTAAAGTCCATACCTCCTCGGTGTGTTCTTATGGCTGCAGATCTTCACAGCACAGACGCTTTCTTCTGCATGCTGTTCTTTCCCAGTTCAGGGCTCCTTCAAGGCTCTCCCTGAATGGCTACGCCGCCCCCTTTTATCCCAGTTCTCTTCAATGCTCACAGCTGCAGCCCATCAAGGACAACCAGGACCTGTGGGGCAAAGCCTCTAGACAGATATTCAAATAGAATCCATTTCCTCTACTCTAGCCAGTAAGTACTACCCTACAAGTCCTCAGAACCCCAAAGGCCACCTTTCATCTGACACCCAGACCCTGGGGAAAGGACTTCTTTTTCCCATGGCAAATGGCCTCCCTTGGCAGCCACTCACCCTGGCAGAAAGTGGGAGCCTAGCTAGAATGATGCAATCGTTGCTGGATTTTTCCAAAAGAAAAGCTGGCAGCAACTAGGGCCCTGGAAGTACTTAGAGCCTCAAACGCCACCTTGAACATATTCCTGAGACCCTGGGGAAAGGACTTCGTTTTTCCCATGGAAAATGGCCTTCATTTGTGGCCACTCTGCCTGGCAGGCAGGGCAGTGCCAAGCCAGGAATCTACAAACTCTGCTGGATCCTTCCAGAACGAAAGCTGCCAGCAACTAGGACCCTGCAAGTCCTTAGAGCCCCAGATGCCACCAGTCATCTGACACCCAGAGCCTGGGCCAATGACTTCGTTTTCCCCATGGAAAATGGCCTCCATTTCTGGCCACTCGCCCTGACCAAGAGGGTGGTGCCCAGCAAGAAATTTGCAAGCTTTGCTGGATTGCTCCAAATCGAAAGCTGCCACTTGTTGTTGTTCTATTTCTCTAGAGTCCCATCATGCTGTTCTCAGATTGCTAAAGTCCATACCTCCTCGGTGTGTTCTTATGGCTGCAGATCTTCACAGCACAGACGCTTTCTTCTGCATGCTGTTCTTTCCCAGTTCAGGGCTCCTTCAAGGCTCTCCCTGAATGGCTACGCCGCCCCCTTTTATCCCAGTTCTCTTCAATGCTCACAGCTGCAGCCCATCAAGGACAACCAGGACCTGTGGGACAGATATTCAAATAGAATCCATTTCCTCTACTCTAGCCAGTAAGTACTACCCTACAAGTCCTCAGAACCCCAAAGGCCACCTTTCATCTGACACCCAGACCCTGGGGAAAGGACTTCTTTTTCCCATGGCAAATGGCCTCCCTTGGCAGCCACTCACCCTGGCAGAAAGTGGGAGCCTAGCTAGAATGATGCAATCGTTGCTGGATTTTTCCAAAAGAAAAGCTGGCAGCAACTAGGGCCCTGGAAGTACTTAGAGCCTCAAACGCCACCTTGAACATATTCCTGAGACCCTGGGGAAAGGACTTCGTTTTTCCCATGGAAAATGGCCTTCATTTGTGGCCACTCTGCCTGGCAGGCAGGGCAGTGCCAAGCCAGGAATCTACAAACTCTGCTGGATCCTTCCAGAACGAAAGCTGCCAGCAACTAGGACCCTGCAAGTCCTTACAGCCCCAGATGCCACCAGTCATCTGACACCCAGAGCCTGGGCCAATGACTTCGTTTTCCCCATGGAAAATGGCCTCCATTTCTGGCCACTCGCCCTGACCAAGAGGGTGGTGCCCAGCAAGAAATTTGCAAGCTTTGCTGGATTGCTCCAAATCTAAAGCTACCACTTGTTGTTCTTCTATTTCTCTAGAGTCCCATCATGCTGTTCTCAGATTGCTAAAGTCCATACCTCCTCGGTGTGTTCTTATGGCTGCAGATCTTCACAGCACAGACGCTTTCTTCTGCATGCTGTTCTTTCCCAGTTCAGGGCTCCTTCAAGGCTCTCCCTGAATGGCTACGCCGCCCCCTTTTATCCCAGTTCTCTTCAATGCTCACAGCTGCAGCCCATCAAGGACAACCAGGACCTGTGGGACAGATATTCAAATAGAATCCATTTCCTCTACTCTAGCCAGTAAGTACTACCCTACAAGTCCTCAGAACCCCAAAGGCCACCTTTCATCTGACACCCAGACCCTGGGGAAAGGACTTCTTTTTCCCATGGCAAATGGCCTCCCTTGGCAGCCACTCACCCTGGCAGAAAGTGGGAGCCTAGCTAGAATGATGCAATCGTTGCTGGATTTTTCCAAAAGAAAAGCTGCCAGCAACTAGGGCCCTGGAAGTACTTAGAGCCTCAAACGCCACCTTGAACATATTCCTGAGACCCTGGGGAAAGGACTTCGTTTTTCCCATGGAAAATGGCCTTCATTTGTGGCCACTCTGCCTGGCAGGCAGGGCAGTGCCAAGCCAGGAATCTACAAACTCTGCTGGATCCTTCCAGAACGAAAGCTGCCAGCAACTAGGACCCTGCAAGTCCTTAGAGCCCCAGATGCCACCAGTCATCTGACACCCAGAGCCTGGGCCAATGACTTCGTTTTCCCCATGGAAAATGGCCTCCATTTCTGGCCACTCGCCCTGACCAAGAGGGTGGTGCCCAGCAAGAAATTTGCAAGCTTTGCTGGATTGCTCCAAATCTAAAGCTACCACTTGTTGTTCTTCTATTTCTCTAGAGTCCCATCATGCTGTTCTCAGATTGCTAAAGTCCATACCTCCTCGGTGTGTTCTTATGGCTGCAGATCTTCACAGCACAGACGCTTTCTTCTGCATGCTGTTCTTTCCCAGTTCAGGGCTCCTTCAAGGCTCTCCCTGAATGGCTACGCCGCCCCCTTTTATCCCAGTTCTCTTCAATGCTCACAGCTGCAGCCCATCAAGGACAACCAGGACCTGTGGGACAGATATTCAAATAGAATCCATTTCCTCTACTCTAGCCAGTAAGTACTACCCTACAAGTCCTCAGAACCCCAAAGGCCACCTTTCATCTGACACCCAGACCCTGGGGAAAGGACTTCTTTTTCCCATGGCAAATGGCCTCCCTTGGCAGCCACTCACCCTGGCAGAAAGTGGGAGCCTAGCTAGAATGATGCAATCGTTGCTGGATTTTTCCAAAAGAAAAGCTGGCAGCAACTAGGGCCCTGGAAGTACTTAGAGCCTCAAACGCCACCTTGAACATATTCCTGAGACCCTGGGGAAAGGACTTCGTTTTTCCCATGGAAAATGGCCTTCATTTGTGGCCACTCTGCCTGGCAGGCAGGGCAGTGCCAAGCCAGGAATCTACAAACTCTGCTGGATCCTTCCAGAACGAAAGCTGCCAGCAACTAGGACCCTGCAAGTCCTTAGAGCCCCAGATGCCACCAGTCATCTGACACCCAGAGCCTGGGCCAATGACTTCGTTTTCCCCATGGAAAATGGCCTCCATTTCTGGCCACTCGCCCTGACCAAGAGGGTGGTGCCCAGCAAGAAATTTGCAAGCTTTGCTGGATTGCTCCAAATCTAAAGCTACCACTTGTTGTTCTTCTATTTCTCTAGAGTCCCATCATGCTGTTCTCAGATTGCTAAAGTCCATACCTCCTCGGTGTGTTCTTATGGCTGCAGATCTTCACAGCACAGACGCTTTCTTCTGCATGCTGTTCTTTCCCAGTTCAGGGCTCCTTCAAGGCTCTCCCTGAATGGCTACGCCGCCCCCTTTTATCCCAGTTCTCTTCAATGCTCACAGCTGCAGCCCATCAAGGACAACCAGGACCTGTGGGACAGATATTCAAATAGAATCCATTTCCTCTACTCTAGCCAGTAAGTACTACCCTACAAGTCCTCAGAACCCCAAAGGCCACCTTTCATCTGACACCCAGACCCTGGGGAAAGGACTTCTTTTTCCCATGGCAAATGGCCTCCCTTGGCAGCCACTCACCCTGGCAGAAAGTGGGAGCCTAGCTAGAATGATGCAATCGTTGCTGGATTTTTCCAAAAGAAAAGCTGCCAGCAACTAGGGCCCTGGAAGTACTTAGAGCCTCAAACGCCACCTTGAACATATTCCTGAGACCCTGGGGAAAGGACTTCGTTTTTCCCATGGGAAATGGCCTTCATTTGTGGCCACTTGGCCTGGCAGGCAGGGCAGTGCCAAGCCAGGAATCTACAAACTGTGCTGGATCCTTCCAGAACGAAAGCTGCCAGCAACTAGGACCCTGCAAGTCCTTAGAGCCCCAGACGCCACCTGTCATCTGACACCCAGAGCCTGGGCCAATGACTTCGTTTTCCCCATGGAAAATGGCCTCCATTTCTGGCCACTCGCCCTGACCAAGAGGGTGGTGCCCAGCAAGAAATTTGCAAGCTTTGCTGGATTGCTCCAAATCGAAAGCTGCCACTTGTTGTTGTTCTATTTCTCTAGAGTCCCATAATGCTGTTCTCAGATTGCTAAAGTCCATACCTCCTCGGTGTGTTCTTATGGCTGCAGATCTTCACAGCACAGACGCTTTCTTCTGCATGCTGTTCTTTCCCAGTTCAGGGCTCCTTCAAGGCTCTCCCTGAATGGCTACGCCGCCCCCTTTTATCCCAGTTCTCTTCAATGCTCACAGCTGCAGCCCATCAAGGACAACCAGGACCTGTGGGGCAAAGCCTCTAGACAGATATTCAAATAGAATCCATTTCCTCTACTCTAGCCAGTAAGTACTACCCTACAAGTCCTCAGAACCCCAAAGGCCACCTTTCATCTGACACCCAGACCCTGGGGAAAGGACTTCTTTTTCCCATGGCAAATGGCCTCCCTTGGCAGCCACTCACCCTGGCAGAAAGTGGGAGCCTAGCTAGAATGATGCAATCGTTGCTGGATTTTTCCAAAAGAAAAGCTGGCAGCAACTAGGGCCCTGGAAGTACTTAGAGCCTCAAACGCCACCTTGAACATATTCCTGAGACCCTGGGGAAAGGACTTCGTTTTTCCCATGGAAAATGGCCTTCATTTGTGGCCACTCTGCCTGGCAGGCAGGGCAGTGCCAAGCCAGGAATCTACAAACTCTGCTGGATCCTTCCAGAACGAAAGCTGCCAGCAACTAGGACCCTGCAAGTCCTTAGAGCCCCAGATGCCACCAGTCATCTGACACCCAGAGCCTGGGCCAATGACTTCGTTTTCCCCATGGAAAATGGCCTCCATTTCTGGCCACTCGCCCTGACCAAGAGGGTGGTGCCCAGCAAGAAATTTGCAAGCTTTGCTGGATTGCTCCAAATCGAAAGCTGCCACTTGTTGTTGTTCTATTTCTCTAGAGTCCCATCATGCTGTTCTCAGATTGCTAAAGTCCATACCTCCTCGGTGTGTTCTTATGGCTGCAGATCTTCACAGCACAGACGCTTTCTTCTGCATGCTGTTCTTTCCCAGTTCAGGGCTCCTTCAAGGCTCTCCCTGAATGGCTACGCCGCCCCCTTTTATCCCAGTTCTCTTCAATGCTCACAGCTGCAGCCCATCAAGGACAACCAGGACCTGTGGGACAGATATTCAAATAGAATCCATTTCCTCTACTCTAGCCAGTAAGTACTACCCTACAAGTCCTCAGAACCCCAAAGGCCACCTTTCATCTGACACCCAGACCCTGGGGAAAGGACTTCTTTTTCCCATGGCAAATGGCCTCCCTTGGCAGCCACTCACCCTGGCAGAAAGTGGGAGCCTAGCTAGAATGATGCAATCGTTGCTGGATTTTTCCAAAAGAAAAGCTGGCAGCAACTAGGGCCCTGGAAGTACTTAGAGCCTCAAACGCCACCTTGAACATATTCCTGAGACCCTGGGGAAAGGACTTCGTTTTTCCCATGGAAAATGGCCTTCATTTGTGGCCACTCTGCCTGGCAGGCAGGGCAGTGCCAAGCCAGGAATCTACAAACTCTGCTGGATCCTTCCAGAACGAAAGCTGCCAGCAACTAGGACCCTGCAAGTCCTTAGAGCCCCAGATGCCACCAGTCATCTGACACCCAGAGCCTGGGCCAATGACTTCGTTTTCCCCATGGAAAATGGCCTCCATTTCTGGCCACTCGCCCTGACCAAGAGGGTGGTGCCCAGCAAGAAATTTGCAAGCTTTGCTGGATTGCTCCAAATCTAAAGCTACCACTTGTTGTTCTTCTATTTCTCTAGAGTCCCATCATGCTGTTCTCAGATTGCTAAAGTCCATACCTCCTCGGTGTGTTCTTATGGCTGCAGATCTTCACAGCACAGACGCTTTCTTCTGCATGCTGTTCTTTCCCAGTTCAGGGCTCCTTCAAGGCTCTCCCTGAATGGCTACGCCGCCCCCTTTTATCCCAGTTCTCTTCAATGCTCACAGCTGCAGCCCATCAAGGACAACCAGGACCTGTGGGACAGATATTCAAATAGAATCCATTTCCTCTACTCTAGCCAGTAAGTACTACCCTACAAGTCCTCAGAACCCCAAAGGCCACCTTTCATCTGACACCCAGACCCTGGGGAAAGGACTTCTTTTTCCCATGGCAAATGGCCTCCCTTGGCAGCCACTCACCCTGGCAGAAAGTGGGAGCCTAGCTAGAATGATGCAATCGTTGCTGGATTTTTCCAAAAGAAAAGCTGGCAGCAACTAGGGCCCTGGAAGTACTTAGAGCCTCAAACGCCACCTTGAACATATTCCTGAGACCCTGGGGAAAGGACTTCGTTTTTCCCATGGGAAATGGCCTTCATTTGTGGCCACTTGGCCTGGCAGGCAGGGCAGTGCCAAGCCAGGAATCTACAAACTGTGCTGGATCCTTCCAGAACGAAAGCTGCCAGCAACTAGGACCCTGCAAGTCCTTAGAGCCCCAGACGCCACCTGTCATCTGACACCCAGAGCCTGGGCCAATGACTTCGTTTTCCCCATGGAAAATGGCCTCCATTTCTGGCCACTCGCCCTGACCAAGAGGGTGGTGCCCAGCAAGAAATTTGCAAGCTTTGCTGGATTGCTCCAAATCGAAAGCTGCCACTTGTTGTTGTTCTATTTCTCTAGAGTCCCATAATGCTGTTCTCAGATTGCTAAAGTCCATACCTCCTCGGTATGTTCTTATGGCTGCAGATCTTCACAGCACAGACGCTTTCTTCTGCATGCTGTTCTTTCCCAGTTCAGGGCTCCTTCAAGGCTCTCCCTGAATGGCTACGCCGCCCCCTTTTATCCCAGTTCTCTTCAATGCTCACAGCTGCAGCCCATCAAGGACAACCAGGACCTGTGGGGCAAAGCCTCTAGACAGATATTCAAATAGAATCCATTTCCTCTACTCTAGCCAGTAAGTACTACCCTACAAGTCCTCAGAACCCCAAAGGCCACCTTTCATCTGACACCCAGACCCTGGGGAAAGGACTTCTTTTTCCCATGGCAAATGGCCTCCCTTGGCAGCCACTCACCCTGGCAGAAAGTGGGAGCCTAGCTAGAATGATGCAATCGTTGCTGGATTTTTCCAAAAGAAAAGCTGGCAGCAACTAGGGCCCTGGAAGTACTTAGAGCCTCAAACGCCACCTTGAACATATTACTGAGACCCTGGGGAAAGGACTTCGTTTTTCCCATGGAAAATGGCCTTCATTTGTGGCCACTTGGCCTGGCAGGCAGGGCAGTGCCAAGCCAGGAATCTACAAACTCTGCTGGATCCTTCCAGAACGAAAGCTGCCAGCAACTAGGACCCTGCAAGTCCTTAGAGCCCCAGATGCCACCAGTCATCTGACACCCAGAGCCTGGGCCAATGACTTCGTTTTCCCCATGGAAAATGGCCTCCATTTCTGGCCACTCGCCCTGACCAAGAGGGTGGTGCCCAGCAAGAAATTTGCAAGCTTTGCTGGATTGCTCCAAATCTAAAGCTGCCACTTGTTGTTGTTCTATTTCTCTAGAGTCCCATCATGCTGTTCTCAGATTGCTAAAGTCCATACCTCCTCGGTGTGTTCTTATGGCTGCAGATCTTCACAGCACAGACGCTTTCTTCTGCATGCTGTTCTTTCCCAGTTCAGGGCTCCTTCAAGGCTCTCCCTGAATGGCTACGCCGCCCCCTTTTATCCCAGTTCTCTTCAATGCTCACAGCTGCAGCCCATCAAGGACAACCAGGACCTGTGGGACAGATATTCAAATAGAATCCATTTCCTCTACTCTAGCCAGTAAGTACTACCCTACAAGTCCTCAGAACCCCAAAGGCCACCTTTCATCTGACACCCAGACCCTGGGGAAAGGACTTCTTTTTCCCATGGCAAATGGCCTCCCTTGGCAGCCACTCACCCTGGCAGAAAGTGGGAGCCTAGCTAGAATGATGCAATCGTTGCTGGATTTTTCCAAAAGAAAAGCTGCCAGCAACTAGGGCCCTGGAAGTACTTAGAGCCTCAAACGCCACCTTGAACATATTCCTGAGACCCTGGGGAAAGGACTTCGTTTTTCCCATGGGAAATGGCCTTCATTTGTGGCCACTTGGCCTGGCAGGCAGGGCAGTGCCAAGCCAGGAATCTACAAACTATGCTGGATCCTTCCAGAACGAAAGCTGCCAGCAACTAGGACCCTGCAAGTCCTTAGAGCCCCAGACGCCACCTTTCATCTGACACCCAGAGCCTGGGCCAATGACTTCGTTTTCCCCATGGAAAATGGCCTCCATTTCTGGCCTCTCACCCTGACCAAGAGGGTGGTGCCCAGCAAGAAATTTGCAAGCTTTGCTGGATTGCTCCAAATCTAAAGCTACCACTTGTTGTTGTTCTATTTCTCTAGAGTCCCATCATGCTGTTCTCAGATTGCTAAAGTCCATACCTCCTCGGTGTGTTCTTATGGCTGCAGATCTTCACAGCACAGACGCTTTCTTCTGCATGCTGTTCTTTCCCAGTTCAGGGCTCCTTCAAGGCTCTCCCTGAATGGCTACGCCGCCCCCTTTTATCCCAGTTCTCTTCAATGCTCACAGCTGCAGCCCATCAAGGACAACCAGGACCTGTGGGACAGATATTCAAATAGAATCCATTTCCTCTACTCTAGCCAGTAAGTACTACCCTACAAGTCCTCAGAACCCCAAAGGCCACCTTTCATCTGACACCCAGACCCTGGGGAAAGGACTTCTTTTTCCCATGGCAAATGGCCTCCCTTGGCAGCCACTCACCCTGGCAGAAAGTGGGAGCCTAGCTAGAATGATGCAATCGTTGCTGGATTTTTCCAAAAGAAAAGCTGGCAGCAACTAGGGCCCTGGAAGTACTTAGAGCCTCAAACGCCACCTTGAACATATTCCTGAGACCCTGGGGAAAGGACTTCGTTTTTCCCATGGGAAATGGCCTTCATTTGTGGCCACTTGGCCTGGCAGGCAGGGCAGTGCCAAGCCAGGAATCTACAAACTGTGCTGGATCCTTCCAGAACGAAAGCTGCCAGCAACTAGGACCCTGCAAGTCCTTAGAGCCCCAGACGCCACCTGTCATCTGACACCCAGAGCCTGGGCCAATGACTTCGTTTTCCCCATGGAAAATGGCCTCCATTTCTGGCCACTCGCCCTGACCAAGAGGGTGGTGCCCAGCAAGAAATTTGCAAGCTTTGCTGGATTGCTCCAAATCGAAAGCTGCCACTTGTTGTTGTTCTATTTCTCTAGAGTCCCATAATGCTGTTCTCAGATTGCTAAAGTCCATACCTCCTCGGTGTGTTCTTATGGCTGCAGATCTTCACAGCACAGACGCTTTCTTCTGCATGCTGTTCTTTCCCAGTTCAGGGCTCCTTCAAGGCTCTCCCTGAATGGCTACGCCGCCCCCTTTTATCCCAGTTCTCTTCAATGCTCACAGCTGCAGCCCATCAAGGAGAACCAGGACCTGTGGGGCAAAGCCTCTAGACAGATATTCAAATAGAATCCATTTCCTCTACTCTAGCCAGTAAGTACTACCCTACAAGTCCTCAGAACCCCAAAGGCCACCTTTCATCTGACACCCAGACCCTGGGGAAAGGACTTCTTTTTCCCATGGCAAATGGCCTCCCTTGGCAGCCACTCACCCTGGCAGAAAGTGGGAGCCTAGCTAGAATGATGCAATCGTTGCTGGATTTTTCCAAAAGAAAAGCTGGCAGCAACTAGGGCCCTGGAAGTACTTAGAGCCTCAAACGCCACCTTGAACATATTCCTGAGACCCTGGGGAAAGGACTTCGTTTTTCCCATGGAAAATGGCCTTCATTTGTGGCCACTCTGCCTGGCAGGCAGGGCAGTGCCAAGCCAGGAATCTACAAACTCTGCTGGATCCTTCCAGAACGAAAGCTGCCAGCAACTAGGACCCTGCAAGTCCTTAGAGCCCCAGATGCCACCAGTCATCTGACACCCAGAGCCTGGGCCAATGACTTCGTTTTCCCCATGGAAAATGGCCTCCATTTCTGGCCACTCGCCCTGACCAAGAGGGTGGTGCCCAGCAAGAAATTTGCAAGCTTTGCTGGATTGCTCCAAATCGAAAGCTGCCACTTGTTGTTGTTCTATTTCTCTAGAGTCCCATCATGCTGTTCTCAGATTGCTAAAGTCCATACCTCCTCGGTGTGTTCTTATGGCTGCAGATCTTCACAGCACAGACGCTTTCTTCTGCATGCTGTTCTTTCCCAGTTCAGGGCTCCTTCAAGGCTCTCCCTGAATGGCTACGCCGCCCCCTTTTATCCCAGTTCTCTTCAATGCTCACAGCTGCAGCCCATCAAGGACAACCAGGACCTGTGGGACAGATATTCAAATAGAATCCATTTCCTCTACTCTAGCCAGTAAGTACTACCCTACAAGTCCTCAGAACCCCAAAGGCCACCTTTCATCTGACACCCAGACCCTGGGGAAAGGACTTCTTTTTCCCATGGCAAATGGCCTCCCTTGGCAGCCACTCACCCTGGCAGAAAGTGGGAGCCTAGCTAGAATGATGCAATCGTTGCTGGATTTTTCCAAAAGAAAAGCTGCCAGCAACTAGGGCCCTGGAAGTACTTAGAGCCTCAAACGCCACCTTGAACATATTCCTGAGACCCTGGGGAAAGGACTTCGTTTTTCCCATGGAAAATGGCCTTCATTTGTGGCCACTCTGCCTGGCAGGCAGGGCAGTGCCAAGCCAGGAATCTACAAACTCTGCTGGATCCTTCCAGAACGAAAGCTGCCAGCAACTAGGACCCTGCAAGTCCTTAGAGCCCCAGATGCCACCAGTCATCTGACACCCAGAGCCTGGGCCAATGACTTCGTTTTCCCCATGGAAAATGGCCTCCATTTCTGGCCACTCGCCCTGACCAAGAGGGTGGTGCCCAGCAAGAAATTTGCAAGCTTTGCTGGATTGCTCCAAATCTAAAGCTACCACTTGTTGTTCTTCTATTTCTCTAGAGTCCCATCATGCTGTTCTCAGATTGCTAAAGTCCATACCTCCTCGGTGTGTTCTTATGGCTGCAGATCTTCACAGCACAGACGCTTTCTTCTGCATGCTGTTCTTTCCCAGTTCAGGGCTCCTTCAAGGCTCTCCCTGAATGGCTACGCCGCCCCCTTTTATCCCAGTTCTCTTCAATGCTCACAGCTGCAGCCCATCAAGGACAACCAGGACCTGTGGGACAGATATTCAAATAGAATCCATTTCCTCTACTCTAGCCAGTAAGTACTACCCTACAAGTCCTCAGAACCCCAAAGGCCACCTTTCATCTGACACCCAGACCCTGGGGAAAGGACTTCTTTTTCCCATGGCAAATGGCCTCCCTTGGCAGCCACTCACCCTGGCAGAAAGTGGGAGCCTAGCTAGAATGATGCAATCGTTGCTGGATTTTTCCAAAAGAAAAGCTGGCAGCAACTAGGGCCCTGGAAGTACTTAGAGCCTCAAACGCCACCTTGAACATATTCCTGAGACCCTGGGGAAAGGACTTCGTTTTTCCCATGGGAAATGGCCTTCATTTGTGGCCACTTGGCCTGGCAGGCAGGGCAGTGCCAAGCCAGGAATCTACAAACTGTGCTGGATCCTTCCAGAACGAAAGCTGCCAGCAACTAGGACCCTGCAAGTCCTTAGAGCCCCAGACGCCACCTGTCATCTGACACCCAGAGCCTGGGCCAATGACTTCGTTTTCCCCATGGAAAATGGCCTCCATTTCTGGCCACTCGCCCTGACCAAGAGGGTGGTGCCCAGCAAGAAATTTGCAAGCTTTGCTGGATTGCTCCAAATCGAAAGCTGCCACTTGTTGTTGTTCTATTTCTCTAGAGTCCCATAATGCTGTTCTCAGATTGCTAAAGTCCATACCTCCTCGGTATGTTCTTATGGCTGCAGATCTTCACAGCACAGACGCTTTCTTCTGCATGCTGTTCTTTCCCAGTTCAGGGCTCCTTCAAGGCTCTCCCTGAATGGCTACGCCGCCCCCTTTTATCCCAGTTCTCTTCAATGCTCACAGCTGCAGCCCATCAAGGACAACCAGGACCTGTGGGGCAAAGCCTCTAGACAGATATTCAAATAGAATCCATTTCCTCTACTCTAGCCAGTAAGTACTACCCTACAAGTCCTCAGAACCCCAAAGGCCACCTTTCATCTGACACCCAGACCCTGGGGAAAGGACTTCTTTTTCCCATGGCAAATGGCCTCCCTTGGCAGCCACTCACCCTGGCAGAAAGTGGGAGCCTAGCTAGAATGATGCAATCGTTGCTGGATTTTTCCAAAAGAAAAGCTGGCAGCAACTAGGGCCCTGGAAGTACTTAGAGCCTCAAACGCCACCTTGAACATATTCCTGAGACCCTGGGGAAAGGACTTCGTTTTTCCCATGGAAAATGGCCTTCATTTGTGGCCACTTGGCCTGGCAGGCAGGGCAGTGCCAAGCCAGGAATCTACAAACTCTGCTGGATCCTTCCAGAACGAAAGCTGCCAGCAACTAGGACCCTGCAAGTCCTTAGAGCCCCAGATGCCACCAGTCATCTGACACCCAGAGCCTGGGCCAATGACTTCGTTTTCCCCATGGAAAATGGCCTCCATTTCTGGCCACTCGCCCTGACCAAGAGGGTGGTGCCCAGCAAGAAATTTGCAAGCTTTGCTGGATTGCTCCAAATCGAAAGCTGCCACTTGTTGTTGTTCTATTTCTCTAGAGTCCCATCATGCTGTTCTCAGATTGCTAAAGTCCATACCTCCTCGGTGTGTTCTTATGGCTGCAGATCTTCACAGCACAGACGCTTTCTTCTGCATGCTGTTCTTTCCCAGTTCAGGGCTCCTTCAAGGCTCTCCCTGAATGGCTACGCCGCCCCCTTTTATCCCAGTTCTCTTCAATGCTCACAGCTGCAGCCCATCAAGGACAACCAGGACCTGTGGGACAGATATTCAAATAGAATCCATTTCCTCTACTCTAGCCAGTAAGTACTACCCTACAAGTCCTCAGAACCCCAAAGGCCACCTTTCATCTGACACCCAGACCCTGGGGAAAGGACTTCTTTTTCCCATGGCAAATGGCCTCCCTTGGCAGCCACTCACCCTGGCAGAAAGTGGGAGCCTAGCTAGAATGATGCAATCGTTGCTGGATTTTTCCAAAAGAAAAGCTGGCAGCAACTAGGGCCCTGGAAGTACTTAGAGCCTCAAACGCCACCTTGAACATATTCCTGAGACCCTGGGGAAAGGACTTCGTTTTTCCCATGGGAAATGGCCTTCATTTGTGGCCACTTGGCCTGGCAGGCAGGGCAGTGCCAAGCCAGGAATCTACAAACTATGCTGGATCCTTCCAGAACGAAAGCTGCCAGCAACTAGGACCCTGCAAGTCCTTAGAGCCCCAGACGCCACCTTTCATCTGACACCCAGAGCCTGGGCCAATGACTTCGTTTTCCCCATGGAAAATGGCCTCCATTTCTGGCCTCTCACCCTGACCAAGAGGGTGGTGCCCAGCAAGAAATTTGCAAGCTTTGCTGGATTGCTCCAAATCTAAAGCTACCACTTGTTGTTGTTCTATTTCTCTAGAGTCCCATCATGCTGTTCTCAGATTGCTAAAGTCCATACCTCCTCGGTGTGTTCTTATGGCTGCAGATCTTCACAGCACAGACGCTTTCTTCTGCATGCTGTTCTTTCCCAGTTCAGGGCTCCTTCAAGGCTCTCCCTGAATGGCTACGCCGCCCCCTTTTATCCCAGTTCTCTTCAATGCTCACAGCTGCAGCCCATCAAGGACAACCAGGACCTGTGGGACAGATATTCAAATAGAATCCATTTCCTCTACTCTAGCCAGTAAGTAGTACCCTACAAGTCCTCAGAACCCCAAAGGCCACCTTTCATCTGACACCCAGACCCTGGGGAAAGGACTTCTTTTTCCCATGGCAAATGGCCTCCCTTGGCAGCCACTCACCCTGGCAGAAAGTGGGAGCCTAGCTAGAATGATGCAATCGTTGCTGGATTTTTCCAAAAGAAAAGCTGGCAGCAACTAGGGCCCTGGAAGTACTTAGAGCCTCAAACGCCACCTTGAACATATTCCTGAGACCCTGGGGAAAGGACTTCTTTTTCCCATGGAAAATGGCCTTCATTTGTGGCCACTCTGCCTGGCAGGCAGGGCAGTGCCAAGCCAGGAATCTACAAACTCTGCTGGATCCTTCCAGAACGAAAGCTGCCAGCAACTAGGACCCTGCAAGTCCTTACAGCCCCAGATGCCACCAGTCATCTGACACCCAGAGCCTGGGCCAATGACTTCGTTTTCCCCATGGAAAATGGCCTCCATTTCTGGCCACTCGCCCTGACCAAGAGGGTGGTGCCCAGCAAGAAATTTGCAAGCTTTGCTGGATTGCTCCAAATCTAAAGCTACCACTTGTTGTTGTTCTATTTCTCTAGAGTCCCATCATGCTGTTCTCAGATTGCTAAAGTCCATACCTCCTCGGTGTGTTCTTATGGCTGCAGATCTTCACAGCACAGACGCTTTCTTCTGCATGCTGTTCTTTCCCAGTTCAGGGCTCCTTCAAGGCTCTCCCTGAATGGCTACGCCGCCCCCTTTTATCCCAGTTCTCTTCAATGCTCACAGCTGCAGCCCATCAAGGACAACCAGGACCTGTGGGACAGATATTCAAATAGAATCCATTTCCTCTACTCTAGCCAGTAAGTACTACCCTACAAGTCCTCAGAACCCCAAAGGCCACCTTTCATCTGACACCCAGACCCTGGGGAAAGGACTTCTTTTTCCCATGGCAAATGGCCTCCCTTGGCAGCCACTCACCCTGGCAGAAAGTGGGAGCCTAGCTAGAATGATGCAATCGTTGCTGGATTTTTCCAAAAGAAAAGCTGGCAGCAACTAGGGCCCTGGAAGTACTTAGAGCCTCAAACGCCACCTTGAACATATTCCTGAGACCCTGGGGAAAGGACTTCGTTTTTCCCATGGGAAATGGCCTTCATTTGTGGCCACTTGGCCTGGCAGGCAGGGCAGTGCCAAGCCAGGAATCTACAAACTGTGCTGGATCCTTCCAGAACGAAAGCTGCCAGCAACTAGGACCCTGCAAGTCCTTAGAGCCCCAGACGCCACCTGTCATCTGACACCCAGAGCCTGGGCCAATGACTTCGTTTTCCCCATGGAAAATGGCCTCCATTTCTGGCCACTCGCCCTGACCAAGAGGGTGGTGCCCAGCAAGAAATTTGCAAGCTTTGCTGGATTGCTCCAAATCGAAAGCTGCCACTTGTTGTTGTTCTATTTCTCTAGAGTCCCATAATGCTGTTCTCAGATTGCTAAAGTCCATACCTCCTCGGTGTGTTCTTATGGCTGCAGATCTTCACAGCACAGACGCTTTCTTCTGCATGCTGTTCTTTCCCAGTTCAGGGCTCCTTCAAGGCTCTCCCTGAATGGCTACGCCGCCCCCTTTTATCCCAGTTCTCTTCAATGCTCACAGCTGCAGCCCATCAAGGACAACCAGGACCTGTGGGGCAAAGCCTCTAGACAGATATTCAAATAGAATCCATTTCCTCTACTCTAGCCAGTAAGTACTACCCTACAAGTCCTCAGAACCCCAAAGGCCACCTTTCATCTGACACCCAGACCCTGGGGAAAGGACTTCTTTTTCCCATGGCAAATGGCCTCCCTTGGCAGCCACTCACCCTGGCAGAAAGTGGGAGCCTAGCTAGAATGATGCAATCGTTGCTGGATTTTTCCAAAAGAAAAGCTGGCAGCAACTAGGGCCCTGGAAGTACTTAGAGCCTCAAACGCCACCTTGAACATATTCCTGAGACCCTGGGGAAAGGACTTCGTTTTTCCCATGGAAAATGGCCTTCATTTGTGGCCACTCTGCCTGGCAGGCAGGGCAGTGCCAAGCCAGGAATCTACAAACTCTGCTGGATCCTTCCAGAACGAAAGCTGCCAGCAACTAGGACCCTGCAAGTCCTTACAGCCCCAGATGCCACCAGTCATCTGACACCCAGAGCCTGGGCCAATGACTTCGTTTTCCCCATGGAAAATGGCCTCCATTTCTGGCCACTCGCCCTGACCAAGAGGGTGGTGCCCAGCAAGAAATTTGCAAGCTTTGCTGGATTGCTCCAAATCGAAAGCTGCCACTTGTTGTTGTTCTATTTCTCTAGAGTCCCATCATGCTGTTCTCAGATTGCTAAAGTCCATACCTCCTCGGTGTGTTCTTATGGCTGCAGATCTTCACAGCACAGACGCTTTCTTCTGCATGCTGTTCTTTCCCAGTTCAGGGCTCCTTCAAGGCTCTCCCTGAATGGCTACGCCGCCCCCTTTTATCCCAGTTCTCTTCAATGCTCACAGCTGCAGCCCATCAAGGACAACCAGGACCTGTGGGACAGATATTCAAATAGAATCCATTTCCTCTACTCTAGCCAGTAAGTACTACCCTACAAGTCCTCAGAACCCCAAAGGCCACCTTTCATCTGACACCCAGACCCTGGGGAAAGGACTTCTTTTTCCCATGGCAAATGGCCTCCCTTGGCAGCCACTCACCCTGGCAGAAAGTGGGAGCCTAGCTAGAATGATGCAATCGTTGCTGGATTTTTCCAAAAGAAAAGCTGGCAGCAACTAGGGCCCTGGAAGTACTTAGAGCCTCAAACGCCACCTTGAACATATTCCTGAGACCCTGGGGAAAGGACTTCGTTTTTCCCATGGAAAATGGCCTTCATTTGTGGCCACTCTGCCTGGCAGGCAGGGCAGTGCCAAGCCAGGAATCTACAAACTCTGCTGGATCCTTCCAGAACGAAAGCTGCCAGCAACTAGGACCCTGCAAGTCCTTAGAGCCCCAGATGCCACCAGTCATCTGACACCCAGAGCCTGGGCCAATGACTTCGTTTTCCCCATGGAAAATGGCCTCCATTTCTGGCCACTCGCCCTGACCAAGAGGGTGGTGCCCAGCAAGAAATTTGCAAGCTTTGCTGGATTGCTCCAAATCGAAAGCTGCCACTTGTTGTTGTTCTATTTCTCTAGAGTCCCATCATGCTGTTCTCAGATTGCTAAAGTCCATACCTCCTCGGTGTGTTCTTATGGCTGCAGATCTTCACAGCACAGACGCTTTCTTCTGCATGCTGTTCTTTCCCAGTTCAGGGCTCCTTCAAGGCTCTCCCTGAATGGCTAAGCCGCCCCCTTTTATCCCAGTTCTCTTCAATGCTCACAGCTGCAGCCCATCAAGGACAACCAGGACCTGTGGGGCAAAGCCTCTAGACAGATATTCAAATAGAATCCATTTCCTCTACTCTAGCCAGTAAGTACCACCCTACAAGTCCTCAGAACCCCAAAGGCCACCTTTCATCTGACTCCCAGACCCTGGGGAAAGGACTTCTTTTTCCCATGGCAAATGGCCTCCCTTGGCAGCCACTCACCCTGGCAGAAAGTGGGAGCCTAGCTAGAATGATGCAATCGTTGCTGGATTTTTCCAAAAGAAAAGCTGGCAGCAACTAGGGCCCTGGAAGTACTTAGAGCCTCAAACGCCACCTTGAACATATTCCTGAGACCCTGGGGAAAGGACTTCGTTTTTCCCATGGAAAATGGCCTTCATTTGTGGCCACTCTGCCTGGCAGGCAGGGCAGTGCCAAGCCAGGAATCTACAAACTCTGCTGGATCCTTCCAGAACGAAAGCTGCCAGCAACTAGGACCCTGCAAGTCCTTAGAGCCCCAGATGCCACCAGTCATCTGACACCCAGAGCCTGGGCCAATGACTTCGTTTTCCCCATGGAAAATGGCCTCCATTTCTGGCCACTCGCCCTGACCAAGAGGGTGGTGCCCAGCAAGAAATTTGCAAGCTTTGCTGGATTGCTCCAAATCTAAAGCTACCACTTGTTGTTGTTCTATTTCTCTAGAGTCCCATAATGCTGTTCTCAGATTGCTAAAGTCCATACCTCCTCGGTGTGTTCTTATGGCTGCAGATCTTCACAGCACAGACGCTTTCTTCTGCATGCTGTTCTTTCCCAGTTCAGGGCTCCTTCAAGGCTCTCCCTGAATGGCTACGCCGCCCCCTTTTATCCCAGTTCTCTTCAATGCTCACAGCTGCAGCCCATCAAGGACAACCAGGACCTGTGGGGCAAAGCCTCTAGACAGATATTCAAATAGAATCCATTTCCTCTACTCTAGCCAGTAAGTACTACCCTACAAGTCCTCAGAACCCCAAAGGCCACCTTTCATCTGACACCCAGACCCTGGGGAAAGGACTTCTTTTTCCCATGGCAAATGGCCTCCCTTGGCAGCCACTCACCCTGGCAGAAAGTGGGAGCCTAGCTAGAATGATGCAATCGTTGCTGGATTTTTCCAAAAGAAAAGCTGGCAGCAACTAGGGCCCTGGAAGTACTTAGAGCCTCAAACGCCACCTTGAACATATTCCTGAGACCCTGGGGAAAGGACTTCGTTTTTCCCATGGAAAATGGCCTTCATTTGTGGCCACTTGGCCTGGCAGGCAGGGCAGTGCCAAGCCAGGAATCTACAAACTCTGCTGGATCCTTCCAGAACGAAAGCTGCCAGCAACTAGGACCCTGCAAGTCCTTAGAGCCCCAGATGCCACCAGTCATCTGACACCCAGAGCCTGGGCCAATGACTTCGTTTTCCCCATGGAAAATGGCCTCCATTTCTGGCCACTCGCCCTGACCAAGAGGGTGGTGCCCAGCAAGAAATTTGCAAGCTTTGCTGGATTGCTCCAAATCGAAAGCTGCCACTTGTTGTTGTTCTATTTCTCTAGAGTCCCATCATGCTGTTCTCAGATTGCTAAAGTCCATACCTCCTCGGTGTGTTCTTATGGCTGCAGATCTTCACAGCACAGACGCTTTCTTCTGCATGCTGTTCTTTCCCAGTTCAGGGCTCCTTCAAGGCTCTCCCTGAATGGCTACGCCGCCCCCTTTTATCCCAGTTCTCTTCAATGCTCACAGCTGCAGCCCATCAAGGACAACCAGGACCTGTGGGACAGATATTCAAATAGAATCCATTTCCTCTACTCTAGCCAGTAAGTACTACCCTACAAGTCCTCAGAACCCCAAAGGCCACCTTTCATCTGACACCCAGACCCTGGGGAAAGGACTTCTTTTTCCCATGGCAAATGGCCTCCCTTGGCAGCCACTCACCCTGGCAGAAAGTGGGAGCCTAGCTAGAATGATGCAATCGTTGCTGGATTTTTCCAAAAGAAAAGCTGCCAGCAACTAGGGCCCTGGAAGTACTTAGAGCCTCAAACGCCACCTTGAACATATTCCTGAGACCCTGGGGAAAGGACTTCGTTTTTCCCATGGGAAATGGCCTTCATTTGTGGCCACTTGGCCTGGCAGGCAGGGCAGTGCCAAGCCAGGAATCTACAAACTATGCTGGATCCTTCCAGAACGAAAGCTGCCAGCAACTAGGACCCTGCAAGTCCTTAGAGCCCCAGACGCCACCTTTCATCTGACACCCAGAGCCTGGGCCAATGACTTCGTTTTCCCCATGGAAAATGGCCTCCATTTCTGGCCTCTCACCCTGACCAAGAGGGTGGTGCCCAGCAAGAAATTTGCAAGCTTTGCTGGATTGCTCCAAATCTAAAGCTACCACTTGTTGTTGTTCTATTTCTCTAGAGTCCCATCATGCTGTTCTCAGATTGCTAAAGTCCATACCTCCTCGGTGTGTTCTTATGGCTGCAGATCTTCACAGCACAGACGCTTTCTTCTGCATGCTGTTCTTTCCCAGTTCAGGGCTCCTTCAAGGCTCTCCCTGAATGGCTACGCCGCCCCCTTTTATCCCAGTTCTCTTCAATGCTCACAGCTGCAGCCCATCAAGGACAACCAGGACCTGTGGGACAGATATTCAAATAGAATCCATTTCCTCTACTCTAGCCAGTAAGTAGTACCCTACAAGTCCTCAGAACCCCAAAGGCCACCTTTCATCTGACACCCAGACCCTGGGGAAAGGACTTCTTTTTCCCATGGCAAATGGCCTCCCTTGGCAGCCACTCACCCTGGCAGAAAGTGGGAGCCTAGCTAGAATGATGCAATCGTTGCTGGATTTTTCCAAAAGAAAAGCTGGCAGCAACTAGGGCCCTGGAAGTACTTAGAGCCTCAAACGCCACCTTGAACATATTCCTGAGACCCTGGGGAAAGGACTTCTTTTTCCCATGGAAAATGGCCTTCATTTGTGGCCACTCTGCCTGGCAGGCAGGGCAGTGCCAAGCCAGGAATCTACAAACTCTGCTGGATCCTTCCAGAACGAAAGCTGCCAGCAACTAGGACCCTGCAAGTCCTTAGAGCCCCAGATGCCACCAGTCATCTGACACCCAGAGCCTGGGCCAATGACTTCGTTTTCCCCATGGAAAATGGCCTCCATTTCTGGCCACTCGCCCTGACCAAGAGGGTGGTGCCCAGCAAGAAATTTGCAAGCTTTGCTGGATTGCTCCAAATCTAAAGCTACCACTTGTTGTTGTTCTATTTCTCTAGAGTCCCATAATGCTGTTCTCAGATTGCTAAAGTCCATACCTCCTCGGTGTGTTCTTATGGCTGCAGATCTTCACAGCACAGACGCTTTCTTCTGCATGCTGTTCTTTCCCAGTTCAGGGCTCCTTCAAGGCTCTCCCTGAATGGCTACGCCGCCCCCTTTTATCCCAGTTCTCTTCAATGCTCACAGCTGCAGCCCATCAAGGACAACCAGGACCTGTGGGACAGATATTCAAATAGAATCCATTTCCTCTACTCTAGCCAGTAAGTACTACCCTACAAGTCCTCAGAACCCCAAAGGCCACCTTTCATCTGACACCCAGACCCTGGGGAAAGGACTTCTTTTTCCCATGGCAAATGGCCTCCCTTGGCAGCCACTCACCCTGGCAGAAAGTGGGAGCCTAGCTAGAATGATGCAATCGTTGCTGGATTTTTCCAAAAGAAAAGCTGGCAGCAACTAGGGCCCTGGAAGTACTTAGAGCCTCAAACGCCACCTTGAACATATTCCTGAGACCCTGGGGAAAGGACTTCGTTTTTCCCATGGGAAATGGCCTTCATTTGTGGCCACTTGGCCTGGCAGGCAGGGCAGTGCCAAGCCAGGAATCTACAAACTGTGCTGGATCCTTCCAGAACGAAAGCTGCCAGCAACTAGGACCCTGCAAGTCCTTAGAGCCCCAGACGCCACCTGTCATCTGACACCCAGAGCCTGGGCCAATGACTTCGTTTTCCCCATGGAAAATGGCCTCCATTTCTGGCCACTCGCCCTGACCAAGAGGGTGGTGCCCAGCAAGAAATTTGCAAGCTTTGCTGGATTGCTCCAAATCGAAAGCTGCCACTTGTTGTTGTTCTATTTCTCTAGAGTCCCATAATGCTGTTCTCAGATTGCTAAAGTCCATACCTCCTCGGTGTGTTCTTATGGCTGCAGATCTTCACAGCACAGACGCTTTCTTCTGCATGCTGTTCTTTCCCAGTTCAGGGCTCCTTCAAGGCTCTCCCTGAATGGCTACGCCGCCCCCTTTTATCCCAGTTCTCTTCAATGCTCACAGCTGCAGCCCATCAAGGACAACCAGGACCTGTGGGGCAAAGCCTCTAGACAGATATTCAAATAGAATCCATTTCCTCTACTCTAGCCAGTAAGTACTACCCTACAAGTCCTCAGAACCCCAAAGGCCACCTTTCATCTGACACCCAGACCCTGGGGAAAGGACTTCTTTTTCCCATGGCAAATGGCCTCCCTTGGCAGCCACTCACCCTGGCAGAAAGTGGGAGCCTAGCTAGAATGATGCAATCGTTGCTGGATTTTTCCAAAAGAAAAGCTGGCAGCAACTAGGGCCCTGGAAGTACTTAGAGCCTCAAACGCCACCTTGAACATATTCCTGAGACCCTGGGGAAAGGACTTCGTTTTTCCCATGGAAAATGGCCTTCATTTGTGGCCACTCTGCCTGGCAGGCAGGGCAGTGCCAAGCCAGGAATCTACAAACTGTGCTGGATCCTTCCAGAACGAAAGCTGCCAGCAACTAGGACCCTGCAAGTCCTTAGAGCCCCAGATGCCACCAGTCATCTGACACCCAGAGCCTGGGCCAATGACTTCGTTTTCCCCATGGAAAATGGCCTCCATTTCTGGCCACTCGCCCTGACCAAGAGGGTGGTGCCCAGCAAGAAATTTGCAAGCTTTGCTGGATTGCTCCAAATCGAAAGCTGCCACTTGTTGTTGTTCTATTTCTCTAGAGTCCCATCATGCTGTTCTCAGATTGCTAAAGTCCATACCTCCTCGGTGTGTTCTTATGGCTGCAGATCTTCACAGCACAGACGCTTTCTTCTGCATGCTGTTCTTTGCCAGTTCAGGGCTCCTTCAAGGCTCTCCCTGAATGGCTACGCCGCCCCCTTTTATCCCAGTTCTCTTCAATGCTCACAGCTGCAGCCCATCAAGGACAACCAGGACCTGTGGGACAGATATTCAAATAGAATCCATTTCCTCTACTCTAGCCAGTAAGTACTACCCTACAAGTCCTCAGAACCCCAAAGGCCACCTTTCATCTGACACCCAGACCCTGGGGAAAGGACTTCTTTTTCCCATGGCAAATGGCCTCCCTTGGCAGCCACTCACCCTGGCAGAAAGTGGGAGCCTAGCTAGAATGATGCAATCGTTGCTGGATTTTTCCAAAAGAAAAGCTGGCAGCAACTAGGGCCCTGGAAGTACTTAGAGCCTCAAACGCCACCTTGAACATATTCCTGAGACCCTGGGGAAAGGACTTCGTTTTTCCCATGGAAAATGGCCTTCATTTGTGGCCACTCTGCCTGGCAGGCAGGGCAGTGCCAAGCCAGGAATCTACAAACTCTGCTGGATCCTTCCAGAACGAAAGCTGCCAGCAACTAGGACCCTGCAAGTCCTTAGAGCCCCAGATGCCACCAGTCATCTGACACCCAGAGCCTGGGCCAATGACTTCGTTTTCCCCATGGAAAATGGCCTCCATTTCTGGCCACTCGCCCTGACCAAGAGGGTGGTGCCCAGCAAGAAATTTGCAAGCTTTGCTGGATTGCTCCAAATCGAAAGCTGCCACTTGTTGTTGTTCTATTTCTCTAGAGTCCCATCATGCTGTTCTCAGATTGCTAAAGTCCATACCTCCTCGGTGTGTTCTTATGGCTGCAGATCTTCACAGCACAGACGCTTTCTTCTGCATGCTGTTCTTTCCCAGTTCAGGGCTCCTTCAAGGCTCTCCCTGAATGGCTAAGCCGCCCCCTTTTATCCCAGTTCTCTTCAATGCTCACAGCTGCAGCCCATCAAGGACAACCAGGACCTGTGGGGCAAAGCCTCTAGACAGATATTCAAATAGAATCCATTTCCTCTACTCTAGCCAGTAAGTACCACCCTACAAGTCCTCAGAACCCCAAAGGCCACCTTTCATCTGACTCCCAGACCCTGGGGAAAGGACTTCTTTTTCCCATGGCAAATGGCCTCCCTTGGCAGCCACTCACCCTGGCAGAAAGTGGGAGCCTAGCTAGAATGATGCAATCGTTGCTGGATTTTTCCAAAAGAAAAGCTGGCAGCAACTAGGGCCCTGGAAGTACTTAGAGCCTCAAACGCCACCTTGAACATATTCCTGAGACCCTGGGGAAAGGACTTCGTTTTTCCCATGGAAAATGGCCTTCATTTGTGGCCACTCTGCCTGGCAGGCAGGGCAGTGCCAAGCCAGGAATCTACAAACTCTGCTGGATCCTTCCAGAACGAAAGCTGCCAGCAACTAGGACCCTGCAAGTCCTTAGAGCCCCAGATGCCACCAGTCATCTGACACCCAGAGCCTGGGCCAATGACTTCGTTTTCCCCATGGAAAATGGCCTCCATTTCTGGCCACTCGCCCTGACCAAGAGGGTGGTGCCCAGCAAGAAATTTGCAAGCTTTGCTGGATTGCTCCAAATCTAAAGCTACCACTTGTTGTTGTTCTATTTCTCTAGAGTCCCATCATGCTGTTCTCAGATTGCTAAAGTCCATACCTCCTCGGTGTGTTCTTATGGCTGCAGATCTTCACAGCACAGACGCTTTCTTCTGCATGCTGTTCTTTGCCAGTTCAGGGCTCCTTCAAGGCTCTCCCTGAATGGCTACGCCGCCCCCTTTTATCCCAGTTCTCTTCAATGCTCACAGCTGCAGCCCATCAAGGACAACCAGGACCTGTGGGACAGATATTCAAATAGAATCCATTTCCTCTACTCTAGCCAGTAAGTACTACCCTACAAGTCCTCAGAACCCCAAAGGCCACCTTTCATCTGACACCCAGACCCTGGGGAAAGGACTTCTTTTTCCCATGGCAAATGGCCTCCCTTGGCAGCCACTCACCCTGGCAGAAAGTGGGAGCCTAGCTAGAATGATGCAATCGTTGCTGGATTTTTCCAAAAGAAAAGCTGGCAGCAACTAGGGCCCTGGAAGTACTTAGAGCCTCAAACGCCACCTTGAACATATTCCTGAGACCCTGGGGAAAGGACTTCGTTTTTCCCATGGAAAATGGCCTTCATTTGTGGCCACTCTGCCTGGCAGGCAGGGCAGTGCCAAGCCAGGAATCTACAAACTCTGCTGGATCCTTCCAGAACGAAAGCTGCCAGCAACTAGGACCCTGCAAGTCCTTAGAGCCCCAGATGCCACCAGTCATCTGACACCCAGAGCCTGGGCCAATGACTTCGTTTTCCCCATGGAAAATGGCCTCCATTTCTGGCCACTCGCCCTGACCAAGAGGGTGGTGCCCAGCAAGAAATTTGCAAGCTTTGCTGGATTGCTCCAAATCTAAAGCTACCACTTGTTGTTGTTCTATTTCTCTAGAGTCCCATCATGCTGTTCTCAGATTGCTAAAGTCCATACCTCCTCGGTGTGTTCTTATGGCTGCAGATCTTCACAGCACAGACGCTTTCTTCTGCATGCTGTTCTTTGCCAGTTCAGGGCTCCTTCAAGGCTCTCCCTGAATGGCTACGCCGCCCCCTTTTATCCCAGTTCTCTTCAATGCTCACAGCTGCAGCCCATCAAGGACAACCAGGACCTGTGGGACAGATATTCAAATAGAATCCATTTCCTCTACTCTAGCCAGTAAGTACTACCCTACAAGTCCTCAGAACCCCAAAGGCCACCTTTCATCTGACACCCAGACCCTGGGGAAAGGACTTCTTTTTCCCATGGCAAATGGCCTCCCTTGGCAGCCACTCACCCTGGCAGAAAGTGGGAGCCTAGCTAGAATGATGCAATCGTTGCTGGATTTTTCCAAAAGAAAAGCTGCCAGCAACTAGGGCCCTGGAAGTACTTAGAGCCTCAAACGCCACCTTGAACATATTCCTGAGACCCTGGGGAAAGGACTTCGTTTTTCCCATGGAAAATGGCCTTCATTTGTGGCCACTCTGCCTGGCAGGCAGGGCAGTGCCAAGCCAGGAATCTACAAACTGTGCTGGATCCTTCCAGAACGAAAGCTGCCAGCAACTAGGACCCTGCAAGTCCTTACAGCCCCAGATGCCACCAGTCATCTGACACCCAGAGCCTGGGCCAATGACTTCGTTTTCCCCATGGAAAATGGCCTCCATTTCTGGCCACTCGCCCTGACCAAGAGGGTGGTGCCCAGCAAGAAATTTGCAAGCTTTGCTGGATTGCTCCAAATCGAAAGCTGCCACTTGTTGTTCTTCTATTTCTCTAGAGTCCCATCATGCTGTTCTCAGATTGCTAAAGTCCATACCTCCTCGGTGTGTTCTTATGGCTGCAGATCTTCACAGCACAGACGCTTTCTTCTGCATGCTGTTCTTTCCCAGTTCAGGGCTCCTTCAAGGCTCTCCCTGAATGGCTACGCCGCCCCCTTTTATCCCAGTTCTCTTCAATGCTCACAGCTGCAGCCCATCAAGGACAACCAGGACCTGTGGGGCAAAGCCTCTAGACAGATATTCAAATAGAATCCATTTCCTCTACTCTAGCCAGTAAGTACTACCCTACAAGTCCTCAGAACCCCAAAGGCCACCTTTCATCTGACACCCAGACCCTGGGGAAAGGACTTCTTTTTCCCATGGCAAATGGCCTCCCTTGGCAGCCACTCACCCTGGCAGAAAGTGGGAGCCTAGCTAGAATGATGCAATCGTTGCTGGATTTTTCCAAAAGAAAAGCTGGCAGCAACTAGGGCCCTGGAAGTACTTAGAGCCTCAAACGCCACCTTGAACATATTCCTGAGACCCTGGGGAAAGGACTTCGTTTTTCCCATGGAAAATGGCCTTCATTTGTGGCCACTTGGCCTGGCAGGCAGGGCAGTGCCAAGCCAGGAATCTACAAACTCTGCTGGATCCTTCCAGAACGAAAGCTGCCAGCAACTAGGACCCTGCAAGTCCTTAGAGCCCCAGATGCCACCAGTCATCTGACACCCAGAGCCTGGGCCAATGACTTCGTTTTCCCCATGGAAAATGGCCTCCATTTCTGGCCACTCGCCCTGACCAAGAGGGTGGTGCCCAGCAAGAAATTTGCAAGCTTTGCTGGATTGCTCCAAATCGAAAGCTACCACTTGTTGTTGTTCTATTTCTCTAGAGTCCCATCATGCTGTTCTCAGATTGCTAAAGTCCATACCTCCTCGGTGTGTTCTTATGGCTGCAGATCTTCACAGCACAGACGCTTTCTTCTGCATGCTGTTCTTTCCCAGTTCAGGGCTCCTTCAAGGCTCTCCCTGAATGGCTACGCCGCCCCCTTTTATCCCAGTTCTCTTCAATGCTCACAGCTGCAGCCCATCAAGGACAACCAGGACCTGTGGGGCAAAGCCTCTAGACAGATATTCAAATAGAATCCATTTCCTCTACTCTAGCCAGTAAGTACTACCCTACAAGTCCTCAGAACCCCAAAGGCCACCTTTCATCTGACACCCAGACCCTGGGGAAAGGACTTCTTTTTCCCATGGCAAATGGCCTCCCTTGGCAGCCACTCACCCTGGCAGAAAGTGGGAGCCTAGCTAGAATGATGCAATCGTTGCTGGATTTTTCCAAAAGAAAAGCTGGCAGCAACTAGGGCCCTGGAAGTACTTAGAGCCTCAAACGCCACCTTGAACATATTCCTGAGACCCTGGGGAAAGGACTTCGTTTTTCCCATGGAAAATGGCCTTCATTTGTGGCCACTCTGCCTGGCAGGCAGGGCAGTGCCAAGCCAGGAATCTACAAACTCTGCTGGATCCTTCCAGAACGAAAGCTGCCAGCAACTAGGACCCTGCAAGTCCTTAGAGCCCCAGATGCCACCAGTCATCTGACACCCAGAGCCTGGGCCAATGACTTCGTTTTCCCCATGGAAAATGGCCTCCATTTCTGGCCACTCGCCCTGACCAAGAGGGTGGTGCCCAGCAAGAAATTTGCAAGCTTTGCTGGATTGCTCCAAATCTAAAGCTACCACTTGTTGTTGTTCTATTTCTCTAGAGTCCCATCATGCTGTTCTCAGATTGCTAAAGTCCATACCTCCTCGGTGTGTTCTTATGGCTGCAGATCTTCACAGCACAGACGCTTTCTTCTGCATGCTGTTCTTTCCCAGTTCAGGGCTCCTTCAAGGCTCTCCCTGAATGGCTACGCCGCCCCCTTTTATCCCAGTTCTCTTCAATGCTCACAGCTGCAGCCCATCAAGGACAACCAGGACCTGTGGGACAGATATTCAAATAGAATCCATTTCCTCTACTCTAGCCAGTAAGTACTACCCTACAAGTCCTCAGAACCCCAAAGGCCACCTTTCATCTGACACCCAGACCCTGGGGAAAGGACTTCTTTTTCCCATGGCAAATGGCCTCCCTTGGCAGCCACTCACCCTGGCAGAAAGTGGGAGCCTAGCTAGAATGATGCAATCGTTGCTGGATTTTTCCAAAAGAAAAGCTGCCAGCAACTAGGGCCCTGGAAGTACTTAGAGCCTCAAACGCCACCTTGAACATATTCCTGAGACCCTGGGGAAAGGACTTCGTTTTTCCCATGGAAAATGGCCTTCATTTGTGGCCACTCTGCCTGGCAGGCAGGGCAGTGCCAAGCCAGGAATCTACAAACTCTGCTGGATCCTTCCAGAACGAAAGCTGCCAGCAACTAGGACCCTGCAAGTCCTTACAGCCCCAGATGCCACCAGTCATCTGACACCCAGAGCCTGGGCCAATGACTTCGTTTTCCCCATGGAAAATGGCCTCCATTTCTGGCCACTCGCCCTGACCAAGAGGGTGGTGCCCAGCAAGAAATTTGCAAGCTTTGCTGGATTGCTCCAAATCTAAAGCTACCACTTGTTGTTCTTCTATTTCTCTAGAGTCCCATCATGCTGTTCTCAGATTGCTAAAGTCCATACCTCCTCGGTGTGTTCTTATGGCTGCAGATCTTCACAGCACAGACGCTTTCTTCTGCATGCTGTTCTTTCCCAGTTCAGGGCTCCTTCAAGGCTCTCCCTGAATGGCTACGCCGCCCCCTTTTATCCCAGTTCTCTTCAATGCTCACAGCTGCAGCCCATCAAGGACAACCAGGACCTGTGGGACAGATATTCAAATAGAATCCATTTCCTCTACTCTAGCCAGTAAGTAGTACCCTACAAGTCCTCAGAACCCCAAAGGCCACCTTTCATCTGACACCCAGACCCTGGGGAAAGGACTTCTTTTTCCCATGGCAAATGGCCTCCCTTGGCAGCCACTCACCCTGGCAGAAATTGGGAGCCTAGCTAGAATGATGCAATCGTTGCTGGATTTTTCCAAAAGAAAAGCTGCCAGCAACTAGGGCCCTGGAAGTACTTAGAGCCTCAAACGCCACCTTGAACATATTCCTGAGACCCTGGGGAAAGGACTTCGTTTTTCCCATGGGAAATGGCCTTCATTTGTGGCCACTTGGCCTGGCAGGCAGGGCAGTGCCAAGCCAGGAATCTACAAACTGTGCTGGATCCTTCCAGAACGAAAGCTGCCAGCAACTAGGACCCTGCAAGTCCTTAGAGCCCCAGACGCCACCTGTCATCTGACACCCAGAGCCTGGGCCAATGACTTCGTTTTCCCCATGGAAAATGGCCTCCATTTCTGGCCACTCGCCCTGACCAAGAGGGTGGTGCCCAGCAAGAAATTTGCAAGCTTTGCTGGATTGCTCCAAATCGAAAGCTGCCACTTGTTGTTGTTCTATTTCTCTAGAGTCCCATAATGCTGTTCTCAGATTGCTAAAGTCCATACCTCCTCGGTGTGTTCTTATGGCTGCAGATCTTCACAGCACAGACGCTTTCTTCTGCATGCTGTTCTTTCCCAGTTCAGGGCTCCTTCAAGGCTCTCCCTGAATGGCTACGCCGCCCCCTTTTATCCCAGTTCTCTTCAATGCTCACAGCTGCAGCCCATCAAGGACAACCAGGACCTGTGGGGCAAAGCCTCTAGACAGATATTCAAATAGAATCCATTTCCTCTACTCTAGCCAGTAAGTACTACCCTACAAGTCCTCAGAACCCCAAAGGCCACCTTTCATCTGACACCCAGACCCTGGGGAAAGGACTTCTTTTTCCCATGGCAAATGGCCTCCCTTGGCAGCCACTCACCCTGGCAGAAAGTGGGAGCCTAGCTAGAATGATGCAATCGTTGCTGGATTTTTCCAAAAGAAAAGCTGGCAGCAACTAGGGCCCTGGAAGTACTTAGAGCCTCAAACGCCACCTTGAACATATTACTGAGACCCTGGGGAAAGGACTTCGTTTTTCCCATGGAAAATGGCCTTCATTTGTGGCCACTTGGCCTGGCAGGCAGGGCAGTGCCAAGCCAGGAATCTACAAACTCTGCTGGATCCTTCCAGAACGAAAGCTGCCAGCAACTAGGACCCTGCAAGTCCTTAGAGCCCCAGATGCCACCAGTCATCTGACACCCAGAGCCTGGGCCAATGACTTCGTTTTCCCCATGGAAAATGGCCTCCATTTCTGGCCACTCGCCCTGACCAAGAGGGTGGTGCCCAGCAAGAAATTTGCAAGCTTTGCTGGATTGCTCCAAATCGAAAGCTGCCACTTGTTGTTGTTCTATTTCTCTAGAGTCCCATCATGCTGTTCTCAGATTGCTAAAGTCCATACCTCCTCGGTGTGTTCTTATGGCTGCAGATCTTCACAGCACAGACGCTTTCTTCTGCATGCTGTTCTTTCCCAGTTCAGGGCTCCTTCAAGGCTCTCCCTGAATGGCTACGCCGCCCCCTTTTATCCCAGTTCTCTTCAATGCTCACAGCTGCAGCCCATCAAGGACAACCAGGACCTGTGGGACAGATATTCAAATAGAATCCATTTCCTCTACTCTAGCCAGTAAGTAGTACCCTACAAGTCCTCAGAACCCCAAAGGCCACCTTTCATCTGACACCCAGACCCTGGGGAAAGGACTTCTTTTTCCCATGGCAAATGGCCTCCCTTGGCAGCCACTCACCCTGGCAGAAAGTGGGAGCCTAGCTAGAATGATGCAATCGTTGCTGGATTTTTCCAAAAGAAAAGCTGCCAGCAACTAGGGCCCTGGAAGTACTTAGAGCCTCAAACGCCACCTTGAACATATTCCTGAGACCCTGGGGAAAGGACTTCGTTTTTCCCATGGGAAATGGCCTTCATTTGTGGCCACTTGGCCTGGCAGGCAGGGCAGTGCCAAGCCAGGAATCTACAAACTATGCTGGATCCTTCCAGAACGAAAGCTGCCAGCAACTAGGACCCTGCAAGTCCTTAGAGCCCCAGACGCCACCTTTCATCTGACACCCAGAGCCTGGGCCAATGACTTCGTTTTCCCCATGGAAAATGGCCTCCATTTCTGGCCTCTCACCCTGACCAAGAGGGTGGTGCCCAGCAAGAAATTTGCAAGCTTTGCTGGATTGCTCCAAATCTAAAGCTACCACTTGTTGTTGTTCTATTTCTCTAGAGTCCCATCATGCTGTTCTCAGATTGCTAAAGTCCATACCTCCTCGGTGTGTTCTTATGGCTGCAGATCTTCACAGCACAGACGCTTTCTTCTGCATGCTGTTCTTTCCCAGTTCAGGGCTCCTTCAAGGCTCTCCCTGAATGGCTACGCCGCCCCCTTTTATCCCAGTTCTCTTCAATGCTCACAGCTGCAGCCCATCAAGGACAACCAGGACCTGTGGGACAGATATTCAAATAGAATCCATTTCCTCTACTCTAGCCAGTAAGTACTACCCTACAAGTCCTCAGAACCCCAAAGGCCACCTTTCATCTGACACCCAGACCCTGGGGAAAGGACTTCTTTTTCCCATGGCAAATGGCCTCCCTTGGCAGCCACTCACCCTGGCAGAAAGTGGGAGCCTAGCTAGAATGATGCAATCGTTGCTGGATTTTTCCAAAAGAAAAGCTGGCAGCAACTAGGGCCCTGGAAGTACTTAGAGCCTCAAACGCCACCTTGAACATATTCCTGAGACCCTGGGGAAAGGACTTCGTTTTTCCCATGGAAAATGGCCTTCATTTGTGGCCACTCTGCCTGGCAGGCAGGGCAGTGCCAAGCCAGGAATCTACAAACTCTGCTGGATCCTTCCAGAACGAAAGCTGCCAGCAACTAGGACCCTGCAAGTCCTTACAGCCCCAGATGCCACCAGTCATCTGACACCCAGAGCCTGGGCCAATGACTTCGTTTTCCCCATGGAAAATGGCCTCCATTTCTGGCCACTCGCCCTGACCAAGAGGGTGGTGCCCAGCAAGAAATTTGCAAGCTTTGCTGGATTGCTCCAAATCGAAAGCTGCCACTTGTTGTTGTTCTATTTCTCTAGAGTCCCATAATGCTGTTCTCAGATTGCTAAAGTCCATACCTCCTCGGTGTGTTCTTATGGCTGCAGATCTTCACAGCACAGACGCTTTCTTCTGCATGCTGTTCTTTCCCAGTTCAGGGCTCCTTCAAGGCTCTCCCTGAATGGCTACGCCGCCCCCTTTTATCCCAGTTCTCTTCAATGCTCACAGCTGCAGCCCATCAAGGACAACCAGGACCTGTGGGGCAAAGCCTCTAGACAGATATTCAAATAGAATCCATTTCCTCTACTCTAGCCAGTAAGTACTACCCTACAAGTCCTCAGAACCCCAAAGGCCACCTTTCATCTGACACCCAGACCCTGGGGAAAGGACTTCTTTTTCCCATGGCAAATGGCCTCCCTTGGCAGCCACTCACCCTGGCAGAAAGTGGGAGCCTAGCTAGAATGATGCAATCGTTGCTGGATTTTTCCAAAAGAAAAGCTGCCAGCAACTAGGGCCCTGGAAGTACTTAGAGCCTCAAACGCCACCTTGAACATATTCCTGAGACCCTGGGGAAAGGACTTCGTTTTTCCCATGGGAAATGGCCTTCATTTGTGGCCACTTGGCCTGGCAGGCAGGGCAGTGCCAAGCCAGGAATCTACAAACTGTGCTGGATCCTTCCAGAACGAAAGCTGCCAGCAACTAGGACCCTGCAAGTCCTTACAGCCCCAGATGCCACCAGTCATCTGACACCCAGAGCCTGGGCCAATGACTTCGTTTTCCCCATGGAAAATGGCCTCCATTTCTGGCCACTCGCCCTGACCAAGAGGGTGGTGCCCAGCAAGAAATTTGCAAGCTTTGCTGGATTGCTCCAAATCTAAAGCTACCACTTGTTGTTGTTCTATTTCTCTAGAGTCCCATCATGCTGTTCTCAGATTGCTAAAGTCCATACCTCCTCGGTGTGTTCTTATGGCTGCAGATCTTCACAGCACAGACGCTTTCTTCTGCATGCTGTTCTTTCCCAGTTCAGGGCTCCTTCAAGGCTCTCCCTGAATGGCTACGCCGCCCCCTTTTATCCCAGTTCTCTTCAATGCTCACAGCTGCAGCCCATCAAGGACAACCAGGACCTGTGGGACAGATATTCAAATAGAATCCATTTCCTCTACTCTAGCCAGTAAGTACTACCCTACAAGTCCTCAGAACCCCAAAGGCCACCTTTCATCTGACACCCAGACCCTGGGGAAAGGACTTCTTTTTCCCATGGCAAATGGCCTCCCTTGGCAGCCACTCACCCTGGCAGAAATTGGGAGCCTAGCTAGAATGATGCAATCGTTGCTGGATTTTTCCAAAAGAAAAGCTGGCAGCAACTAGGGCCCTGGAAGTACTTAGAGCCTCAAACGCCACCTTGAACATATTCCTGAGACCCTGGGGAAAGGACTTCGTTTTTCCCATGGGAAATGGCCTTCATTTGTGGCCACTTGGCCTGGCAGGCAGGGCAGTGCCAAGCCAGGAATCTACAAACTGTGCTGGATCCTTCCAGAACGAAAGCTGCCAGCAACTAGGACCCTGCAAGTCCTTAGAGCCCCAGACGCCACCTGTCATCTGACACCCAGAGCCTGGGCCAATGACTTCGTTTTCCCCATGGAAAATGGCCTCCATTTCTGGCCACTCGCCCTGACCAAGAGGGTGGTGCCCAGCAAGAAATTTGCAAGCTTTGCTGGATTGCTCCAAATCGAAAGCTGCCACTTGTTGTTGTTCTATTTCTCTAGAGTCCCATAATGCTGTTCTCAGATTGCTAAAGTCCATACCTCCTCGGTGTGTTCTTATGGCTGCAGATCTTCACAGCACAGACGCTTTCTTCTGCATGCTGTTCTTTGCCAGTTCAGGGCTCCTTCAAGGCTCTCCCTGAATGGCTACGCCGCCCCCTTTTATCCCAGTTCTCTTCAATGCTCACAGCTGCAGCCCATCAAGGACAACCAGGACCTGTGGGGCAAAGCCTCTAGACAGATATTCAAATAGAATCCATTTCCTCTACTCTAGCCAGTAAGTACTACCCTACAAGTCCTCAGAACCCCAAAGGCCACCTTTCATCTGACACCCAGACCCTGGGGAAAGGACTTCTTTTTCCCATGGCAAATGGCCTCCCTTGGCAGCCACTCACCCTGGCAGAAAGTGGGAGCCTAGCTAGAATGATGCAATCGTTGCTGGATTTTTCCAAAAGAAAAGCTGGCAGCAACTAGGGCCCTGGAAGTACTTAGAGCCTCAAACGCCACCTTGAACATATTACTGAGACCCTGGGGAAAGGACTTCGTTTTTCCCATGGAAAATGGCCTTCATTTGTGGCCACTTGGCCTGGCAGGCAGGGCAGTGCCAAGCCAGGAATCTACAAACTCTGCTGGATCCTTCCAGAACGAAAGCTGCCAGCAACTAGGACCCTGCAAGTCCTTAGAGCCCCAGATGCCACCAGTCATCTGACACCCAGAGCCTGGGCCAATGACTTCGTTTTCCCCATGGAAAATGGCCTCCATTTCTGGCCACTCGCCCTGACCAAGAGGGTGGTGCCCAGCAAGAAATTTGCAAGCTTTGCTGGATTGCTCCAAATCGAAAGCTGCCACTTGTTGTTGTTCTATTTCTCTAGAGTCCCATCATGCTGTTCTCAGATTGCTAAAGTCCATACCTCCTCGGTGTGTTCTTATGGCTGCAGATCTTCACAGCACAGACGCTTTCTTCTGCATGCTGTTCTTTCCCAGTTCAGGGCTCCTTCAAGGCTCTCCCTGAATGGCTACGCCGCCCCCTTTTATCCCAGTTCTCTTCAATGCTCACAGCTGCAGCCCATCAAGGACAACCAGGACCTGTGGGACAGATATTCAAATAGAATCCATTTCCTCTACTCTAGCCAGTAAGTACTACCCTACAAGTCCTCAGAACCCCAAAGGCCACCTTTCATCTGACACCCAGACCCTGGGGAAAGGACTTCTTTTTCCCATGGCAAATGGCCTCCCTTGGCAGCCACTCACCCTGGCAGAAAGTGGGAGCCTAGCTAGAATGATGCAATCGTTGCTGGATTTTTCCAAAAGAAAAGCTGCCAGCAACTAGGGCCCTGGAAGTACTTAGAGCCTCAAACGCCACCTTGAACATATTCCTGAGACCCTGGGGAAAGGACTTCGTTTTTCCCATGGGAAATGGCCTTCATTTGTGGCCACTTGGCCTGGCAGGCAGGGCAGTGCCAAGCCAGGAATCTACAAACTGTGCTGGATCCTTCCAGAACGAAAGCTGCCAGCAACTAGGACCCTGCAAGTCCTTACAGCCCCAGATGCCACCAGTCATCTGACACCCAGAGCCTGGGCCAATGACTTCGTTTTCCCCATGGAAAATGGCCTCCATTTCTGGCCACTCGCCCTGACCAAGAGGGTGGTGCCCAGCAAGAAATTTGCAAGCTTTGCTGGATTGCTCCAAATCTAAAGCTACCACTTGTTGTTGTTCTATTTCTCTAGAGTCCCATCATGCTGTTCTCAGATTGCTAAAGTCCATACCTCCTCGGTGTGTTCTTATGGCTGCAGATCTTCACAGCACAGACGCTTTCTTCTGCATGCTGTTCTTTCCCAGTTCAGGGCTCCTTCAAGGCTCTCCCTGAATGGCTACGCCGCCCCCTTTTATCCCAGTTCTCTTCAATGCTCACAGCTGCAGCCCATCAAGGACAACCAGGACCTGTGGGACAGATATTCAAATAGAATCCATTTCCTCTACTCTAGCCAGTAAGTACTACCCTACAAGTCCTCAGAACCCCAAAGGCCACCTTTCATCTGACACCCAGACCCTGGGGAAAGGACTTCTTTTTCCCATGGCAAATGGCCTCCCTTGGCAGCCACTCACCCTGGCAGAAATTGGGAGCCTAGCTAGAATGATGCAATCGTTGCTGGATTTTTCCAAAAGAAAAGCTGGCAGCAACTAGGGCCCTGGAAGTACTTAGAGCCTCAAACGCCACCTTGAACATATTCCTGAGACCCTGGGGAAAGGACTTCGTTTTTCCCATGGGAAATGGCCTTCATTTGTGGCCACTTGGCCTGGCAGGCAGGGCAGTGCCAAGCCAGGAATCTACAAACTGTGCTGGATCCTTCCAGAACGAAAGCTGCCAGCAACTAGGACCCTGCAAGTCCTTAGAGCCCCAGACGCCACCTGTCATCTGACACCCAGAGCCTGGGCCAATGACTTCGTTTTCCCCATGGAAAATGGCCTCCATTTCTGGCCACTCGCCCTGACCAAGAGGGTGGTGCCCAGCAAGAAATTTGCAAGCTTTGCTGGATTGCTCCAAATCGAAAGCTGCCACTTGTTGTTGTTCTATTTCTCTAGAGTCCCATAATGCTGTTCTCAGATTGCTAAAGTCCATACCTCCTCGGTGTGTTCTTATGGCTGCAGATCTTCACAGCACAGACGCTTTCTTCTGCATGCTGTTCTTTGCCAGTTCAGGGCTCCTTCAAGGCTCTCCCTGAATGGCTACGCCGCCCCCTTTTATCCCAGTTCTCTTCAATGCTCACAGCTGCAGCCCATCAAGGACAACCAGGACCTGTGGGGCAAAGCCTCTAGACAGATATTCAAATAGAATCCATTTCCTCTACTCTAGCCAGTAAGTACTACCCTACAAGTCCTCAGAACCCCAAAGGCCACCTTTCATCTGACACCCAGACCCTGGGGAAAGGACTTCTTTTTCCCATGGCAAATGGCCTCCCTTGGCAGCCACTCACCCTGGCAGAAAGTGGGAGCCTAGCTAGAATGATGCAATCGTTGCTGGATTTTTCCAAAAGAAAAGCTGGCAGCAACTAGGGCCCTGGAAGTACTTAGAGCCTCAAACGCCACCTTGAACATATTACTGAGACCCTGGGGAAAGGACTTCGTTTTTCCCATGGAAAATGGCCTTCATTTGTGGCCACTTGGCCTGGCAGGCAGGGCAGTGCCAAGCCAGGAATCTACAAACTCTGCTGGATCCTTCCAGAACGAAAGCTGCCAGCAACTAGGACCCTGCAAGTCCTTAGAGCCCCAGATGCCACCAGTCATCTGACACCCAGAGCCTGGGCCAATGACTTCGTTTTCCCCATGGAAAATGGCCTCCATTTCTGGCCACTCGCCCTGACCAAGAGGGTGGTGCCCAGCAAGAAATTTGCAAGCTTTGCTGGATTGCTCCAAATCGAAAGCTGCCACTTGTTGTTGTTCTATTTCTCTAGAGTCCCATCATGCTGTTCTCAGATTGCTAAAGTCCATACCTCCTCGGTGTGTTCTTATGGCTGCAGATCTTCACAGCACAGACGCTTTCTTCTGCATGCTGTTCTTTCCCAGTTCAGGGCTCCTTCAAGGCTCTCCCTGAATGGCTACGCCGCCCCCTTTTATCCCAGTTCTCTTCAATGCTCACAGCTGCAGCCCATCAAGGACAACCAGGACCTGTGGGACAGATATTCAAATAGAATCCATTTCCTCTACTCTAGCCAGTAAGTACTACCCTACAAGTCCTCAGAACCCCAAAGGCCACCTTTCATCTGACACCCAGACCCTGGGGAAAGGACTTCTTTTTCCCATGGCAAATGGCCTCCCTTGGCAGCCACTCACCCTGGCAGAAAGTGGGAGCCTAGCTAGAATGATGCAATCGTTGCTGGATTTTTCCAAAAGAAAAGCTGCCAGCAACTAGGGCCCTGGAAGTACTTAGAGCCTCAAACGCCACCTTGAACATATTCCTGAGACCCTGGGGAAAGGACTTCGTTTTTCCCATGGGAAATGGCCTTCATTTGTGGCCACTTGGCCTGGCAGGCAGGGCAGTGCCAAGCCAGGAATCTACAAACTATGCTGGATCCTTCCAGAACGAAAGCTGCCAGCAACTAGGACCCTGCAAGTCCTTAGAGCCCCAGACGCCACCTTTCATCTGACACCCAGAGCCTGGGCCAATGACTTCGTTTTCCCCATGGAAAATGGCCTCCATTTCTGGCCTCTCACCCTGACCAAGAGGGTGGTGCCCAGCAAGAAATTTGCAAGCTTTGCTGGATTGCTCCAAATCTAAAGCTACCACTTGTTGTTGTTCTATTTCTCTAGAGTCCCATCATGCTGTTCTCAGATTGCTAAAGTCCATACCTCCTCGGTGTGTTCTTATGGCTGCAGATCTTCACAGCACAGACGCTTTCTTCTGCATGCTGTTCTTTCCCAGTTCAGGGCTCCTTCAAGGCTCTCCCTGAATGGCTACGCCGCCCCCTTTTATCCCAGTTCTCTTCAATGCTCACAGCTGCAGCCCATCAAGGACAACCAGGACCTGTGGGACAGATATTCAAATAGAATCCATTTCCTCTACTCTAGCCAGTAAGTACTACCCTACAAGTCCTCAGAACCCCAAAGGCCACCTTTCATCTGACACCCAGACCCTGGGGAAAGGACTTCTTTTTCCCATGGCAAATGGCCTCCCTTGGCAGCCACTCACCCTGGCAGAAAGTGGGAGCCTAGCTAGAATGATGCAATCGTTGCTGGATTTTTCCAAAAGAAAAGCTGGCAGCAACTAGGGCCCTGGAAGTACTTAGAGCCTCAAACGCCACCTTGAACATATTCCTGAGACCCTGGGGAAAGGACTTCGTTTTTCCCATGGAAAATGGCCTTCATTTGTGGCCACTCTGCCTGGCAGGCAGGGCAGTGCCAAGCCAGGAATCTACAAACTCTGCTGGATCCTTCCAGAACGAAAGCTGCCAGCAACTAGGACCCTGCAAGTCCTTACAGCCCCAGATGCCACCAGTCATCTGACACCCAGAGCCTGGGCCAATGACTTCGTTTTCCCCATGGAAAATGGCCTCCATTTCTGGCCACTCGCCCTGACCAAGAGGGTGGTGCCCAGCAAGAAATTTGCAAGCTTTGCTGGATTGCTCCAAATCGAAAGCTGCCACTTGTTGTTGTTCTATTTCTCTAGAGTCCCATAATGCTGTTCTCAGATTGCTAAAGTCCATACCTCCTCGGTGTGTTCTTATGGCTGCAGATCTTCACAGCACAGACGCTTTCTTCTGCATGCTGTTCTTTCCCAGTTCAGGGCTCCTTCAAGGCTCTCCCTGAATGGCTACGCCGCCCCCTTTTATCCCAGTTCTCTTCAATGCTCACAGCTGCAGCCCATCAAGGACAACCAGGACCTGTGGGGCAAAGCCTCTAGACAGATATTCAAATAGAATCCATTTCCTCTACTCTAGCCAGTAAGTACTACCCTACAAGTCCTCAGAACCCCAAAGGCCACCTTTCATCTGACACCCAGACCCTGGGGAAAGGACTTCTTTTTCCCATGGCAAATGGCCTCCCTTGGCAGCCACTCACCCTGGCAGAAAGTGGGAGCCTAGCTAGAATGATGCAATCGTTGCTGGATTTTTCCAAAAGAAAAGCTGCCAGCAACTAGGGCCCTGGAAGTACTTAGAGCCTCAAACGCCACCTTGAACATATTCCTGAGACCCTGGGGAAAGGACTTCGTTTTTCCCATGGGAAATGGCCTTCATTTGTGGCCACTTGGCCTGGCAGGCAGGGCAGTGCCAAGCCAGGAATCTACAAACTCTGCTGGATCCTTCCAGAACGAAAGCTGCCAGCAACTAGGACCCTGCAAGTCCTTACAGCCCCAGATGCCACCAGTCATCTGACACCCAGAGCCTGGGCCAATGACTTCGTTTTCCCCATGGAAAATGGCCTCCATTTCTGGCCACTCGCCCTGACCAAGAGGGTGGTGCCCAGCAAGAAATTTGCAAGCTTTGCTGGATTGCTCCAAATCTAAAGCTACCACTTGTTGTTGTTCTATTTCTCTAGAGTCCCATCATGCTGTTCTCAGATTGCTAAAGTCCATACCTCCTCGGTGTGTTCTTATGGCTGCAGATCTTCACAGCACAGACGCTTTCTTCTGCATGCTGTTCTTTCCCAGTTCAGGGCTCCTTCAAGGCTCTCCCTGAATGGCTACGCCGCCCCCTTTTATCCCAGTTCTCTTCAATGCTCACAGCTGCAGCCCATCAAGGACAACCAGGACCTGTGGGACAGATATTCAAATAGAATCCATTTCCTCTACTCTAGCCAGTAAGTACTACCCTACAAGTCCTCAGAACCCCAAAGGCCACCTTTCATCTGACACCCAGACCCTGGGGAAAGGACTTCTTTTTCCCATGGCAAATGGCCTCCCTTGGCAGCCACTCACCCTGGCAGAAAGTGGGAGCCTAGCTAGAATGATGCAATCGTTGCTGGATTTTTCCAAAAGAAAAGCTGGCAGCAACTAGGGCCCTGGAAGTACTTAGAGCCTCAAACGCCACCTTGAACATATTCCTGAGACCCTGGGGAAAGGACTTCGTTTTTCCCATGGAAAATGGCCTTCATTTGTGGCCACTCTGCCTGGCAGGCAGGGCAGTGCCAAGCCAGGAATCTACAAACTCTGCTGGATCCTTCCAGAACGAAAGCTGCCAGCAACTAGGACCCTGCAAGTCCTTAGAGCCCCAGATGCCACCAGTCATCTGACACCCAGAGCCTGGGCCAATGACTTTGTTTTCCCCATGGAAAATGGCCTCCATTTCTGGCCACTCGCCCTGACCAAGAGGGTGGTGCCCAGCAAGAAATTTGCAAGCTTTGCTGGATTGCTCCAAATCGAAAGCTGCCACTTGTTGTTGTTCTATTTCTCTAGAGTCCCATCATGCTGTTCTCAGATTGCTAAAGTCCATACCTCCTCGGTGTGTTCTTATGGCTGCAGATCTTCACAGCACAGACGCTTTCTTCTGCATGCTGTTCTTTCCCAGTTCAGGGCTCCTTCAAGGCTCTCCCTGAATGGCTACGCCGCCCCCTTTTATCCCAGTTCTCTTCAATGCTCACAGCTGCAGCCCATCAAGGACAACCAGGACCTGTGGGACAGATATTCAAATAGAATCCATTTCCTCTACTCTAGCCAGTAAGTACTACCCTACAAGTCCTCAGAACCCCAAAGGCCACCTTTCATCTGACACCCAGACCCTGGGGAAAGGACTTCTTTTTCCCATGGCAAATGGCCTCCCTTGGCAGCCACTCACCCTGGCAGAAAGTGGGAGCCTAGCTAGAATGATGCAATCGTTGCTGGATTTTTCCAAAAGAAAAGCTGGCAGCAACTAGGGCCCTGGAAGTACTTAGAGCCTCAAACGCCACCTTGAACATATTCCTGAGACCCTGGGGAAAGGACTTCGTTTTTCCCATGGAAAATGGCCTTCATTTCTGGCCACTCTGCCTGGCAGGCAGGGCAGTGCCAAGCCAGGAATCTACAAACTGTGCTGGATCCTTCCAGAACGAAAGCTGCCAGCAACTAGGACCCTGCAAGTCCTTACAGCCCCAGATGCCACCAGTCATCTGACACCCAGAGCCTGGGCCAATGACTTCGTTTTCCCCATGGAAAATGGCCTCCATTTCTGGCCACTCGCCCTGACCAAGAGGGTGGTGCCCAGCAAGAAATTTGCAAGCTTTGCTGGATTGCTCCAAATCGAAAGCTGCCACTTGTTGTTGTTCTATTTCTCTAGAGTCCCATAATGCTGTTCTCAGATTGCTAAAGTCCATACCTCCTCGGTGTGTTCTTATGGCTGCAGATCTTCACAGCACAGACGCTTTCTTCTGCATGCTGTTCTTTCCCAGTTCAGGGCTCCTTCAAGGCTCTCCCTGAATGGCTACGCCGCCCCCTTTTATCCCAGTTCTCTTCAATGCTCACAGCTGCAGCCCATCAAGGACAACCAGGACCTGTGGGGCAAAGCCTCTAGACAGATATTCAAATAGAATCCATTTCCTCTACTCTAGCCAGTAAGTACTACCCTACAAGTCCTCAGAACCCCAAAGGCCACCTTTCATCTGACACCCAGACCCTGGGGAAAGGACTTCTTTTTCCCATGGCAAATGGCCTCCCTTGGCAGCCACTCACCCTGGCAGAAAGTGGGAGCCTAGCTAGAATGATGCAATCGTTGCTGGATTTTTCCAAAAGAAAAGCTGGCAGCAACTAGGGCCCTGGAAGTACTTAGAGCCTCAAACGCCACCTTGAACATATTCCTGAGACCCTGGGGAAAGGACTTCGTTTTTCCCATGGAAAATGGCCTTCATTTGTGGCCACTTGGCCTGGCAGGCAGGGCAGTGCCAAGCCAGGAATCTACAAACTGTGCTGGATCCTTCCAGAACGAAAGCTGCCAGCAACTAGGACCCTGCAAGTCCTTAGAGCCCCAGATGCCACCAGTCATCTGACACCCAGAGCCTGGGCCAATGACTTCGTTTTCCCCATGGAAAATGGCCTCCATTTCTGGCCACTCGCCCTGACCAAGAGGGTGGTGCCCAGCAAGAAATTTGCAAGCTTTGCTGGATTGCTCCAAATCGAAAGCTGCCACTTGTTGTTGTTCTATTTCTCTAGAGTCCCATCATGCTGTTCTCAGATTGCTAAAGTCCATACCTCCTCGGTGTGTTCTTATGGCTGCAGATCTTCACAGCACAGACGCTTTCTTCTGCATGCTGTTCTTTCCCAGTTCAGGGCTCCTTCAAGGCTCTCCCTGAATGGCTAAGCCGCCCCCTTTTATCCCAGTTCTCTTCAATGCTCACAGCTGCAGCCCATCAAGGACAACCAGGACCTGTGGGGCAAAGCCTCTAGACAGATATTCAAATAGAATCCATTTCCTCTACTCTAGCCAGTAAGTACTACCCTACAAGTCCTCAGAACCCCAAAGGCCACCTTTCATCTGACACCCAGACCCTGGGGAAAGGACTTCTTTTTCCCATGGCAAATGGCCTCCCTTGGCAGCCACTCACCCTGGCAGAAAGTGGGAGCCTAGCTAGAATGATGCAATCGTTGCTGGATTTTTCCAAAAGAAAAGCTGGCAGCAACTAGGGCCCTGGAAGTACTTAGAGCCTCAAACGCCACCTTGAACATATTCCTGAGACCCTGGGGAAAGGACTTCGTTTTTCCCATGGAAAATGGCCTTCATTTGTGGCCACTCTGCCTGGCAGGCAGGGCAGTGCCAAGCCAGGAATCTACAAACTCTGCTGGATCCTTCCAGAACGAAAGCTGCCAGCAACTAGGACCCTGCAAGTCCTTACAGCCCCAGATGCCACCAGTCATCTGACACCCAGAGCCTGGGCCAATGACTTCGTTTTCCCCATGGAAAATGGCCTCCATTTCTGGCCACTCGCCCTGACCAAGAGGGTGGTGCCCAGCAAGAAATTTGCAAGCTTTGCTGGATTGCTCCAAATCTAAAGCTACCACTTGTTGTTGTTCTATTTCTCTAGAGTCCCATCATGCTGTTCTCAGATTGCTAAAGTCCATACCTCCTCGGTGTGTTCTTATGGCTGCAGATCTTCACAGCACAGACGCTTTCTTCTGCATGCTGTTCTTTCCCAGTTCAGGGCTCCTTCAAGGCTCTCCCTGAATGGCTACGCCGCCCCCTTTTATCCCAGTTCTCTTCAATGCTCACAGCTGCAGCCCATCAAGGACAACCAGGACCTGTGGGACAGATATTCAAATAGAATCCATTTCCTCTACTCTAGCCAGTAAGTACTACCCTACAAGTCCTCAGAACCCCAAAGGCCACCTTTCATCTGACACCCAGACCCTGGGGAAAGGACTTCTTTTTCCCATGGCAAATGGCCTCCCTTGGCAGCCACTCACCCTGGCAGAAAGTGGGAGCCTAGCTAGAATGATGCAATCGTTGCTGGATTTTTCCAAAAGAAAAGCTGCCAGCAACTAGGGCCCTGGAAGTACTTAGAGCCTCAAACGCCACCTTGAACATATTACTGAGACCCTGGGGAAAGGACTTCGTTTTTCCCATGGAAAATGGCCTTCATTTCTGGCCACTCTGCCTGGCAGGCAGGGCAGTGCCAAGCCAGGAATCTACAAACTCTGCTGGATCCTTCCAGAACGAAAGCTGCCAGCAACTAGGACCCTGCAAGTCCTTAGAGCCCCAGATGCCACCAGTCATCTGACACCCAGAGCCTGGGCCAATGACTTCGTTTTCCCCATGGAAAATGGCCTCAATTTCTGGCCACTCGCCCTGACCAAGAGGGTGGTGCCCAGCAAGAAATTTGCAAGCTTTGCTGGATTGCTCCAAATCGAAAGCTGCCACTTGTTGTTCTTCTATTTCTCTAGAGTCCCATCATGCTGTTCTCAGATTGCTAAAGTCCATACCTCCTCGGTGTGTTCTTATGGCTGCAGATCTTCACAGCACAGACGCTTTCTTCTGCATGCTGTTCTTTCCCAGTTCAGGGCTCCTTCAAGGCTCTCCCTGAATGGCTAAGCCGCCCCCTTTTATCCCAGTTCTCTTCAATGCTCACAGCTGCAGCCCATCAAGGACAACCAGGACCTGTGGGGCAAAGCCTCTAGACAGATATTCAAATAGAATCCATTTCCTCTACTCTAGCCAGTAAGTACTACCCTACAAGTCCTCAGAACCCCAAAGGCCACCTTTCATCTGACACCCAGACCCTGGGGAAAGGACTTCTTTTTCCCATGGCAAATGGCCTCCCTTGGCAGCCACTCACCCTGGCAGAAAGTGGGAGCCTAGCTAGAATGATGCAATCGTTGCTGGATTTTTCCAAAAGAAAAGCTGCCAGCAACTAGGGCCCTGGAAGTACTTAGAGCCTCAAACGCCACCTTGAACATATTCCTGAGACCCTGGGGAAAGGACTTCGTTTTTCCCATGGGAAATGGCCTTCATTTGTGGCCACTTGGCCTGGCAGGCAGGGCAGTGCCAAGCCAGGAATCTACAAACTATGCTGGATCCTTCCAGAACGAAAGCTGCCAGCAACTAGGACCCTGCAAGTCCTTAGAGCCCCAGACGCCACCTTTCATCTGACACCCAGAGCCTGGGCCAATGACTTCGTTTTCCCCATGGAAAATGGCCTCCATTTCTGGCCTCTCACCCTGACCAAGAGGGTGGTGCCCAGCAAGAAATTTGCAAGCTTTGCTGGATTGCTCCAAATCTAAAGCTACCACTTGTTGTTGTTCTATTTCTCTAGAGTCCCATCATGCTGTTCTCAGATTGCTAAAGTCCATACCTCCTCGGTGTGTTCTTATGGCTGCAGATCTTCACAGCACAGACGCTTTCTTCTGCATGCTGTTCTTTCCCAGTTCAGGGCTCCTTCAAGGCTCTCCCTGAATGGCTACGCCGCCCCCTTTTATCCCAGTTCTCTTCAATGCTCACAGCTGCAGCCCATCAAGGACAACCAGGACCTGTGGGACAGATATTCAAATAGAATCCATTTCCTCTACTCTAGCCAGTAAGTACTACCCTACAAGTCCTCAGAACCCCAAAGGCCACCTTTCATCTGACACCCAGACCCTGGGGAAAGGACTTCTTTTTCCCATGGCAAATGGCCTCCCTTGGCAGCCACTCACCCTGGCAGAAAGTGGGAGCCTAGCTAGAATGATGCAATCGTTGCTGGATTTTTCCAAAAGAAAAGCTGGCAGCAACTAGGGCCCTGCAAGTACTTAGAGCCTCAAACGCCACCTTGAACATATTCCTGAGACCCTGGGGAAAGGACTTCGTTTTTCCCATGGAAAATGGCCTTCATTTGTGGCCACTCTGCCTGGCAGGCAGGGCAGTGCCAAGCCAGGAATCTACAAACTCTGCTGGATCCTTCCAGAACGAAAGCTGCCAGCAACTAGGACCCTGCAAGTCCTTAGAGCCCCAGATGCCACCAGTCATCTGACACCCAGAGCCTGGGCCAATGACTTCGTTTTCCCCATGGAAAATGGCCTCCATTTCTGGCCACTCGCCCTGACCAAGAGGGTGGTGCCCAGCAAGAAATTTGCAAGCTTTGCTGGATTGCTCCAAATCTAAAGCTACCACTTGTTGTTCTTCTATTTCTCTAGAGTCCCATCATGCTGTTCTCAGATTGCTAAAGTCCATACCTCCTCGGTGTGTTCTTATGGCTGCAGATCTTCACAGCACAGACGCTTTCTTCTGCATGCTGTTCTTTCCCAGTTCAGGGCTCCTTCAAGGCTCTCCCTGAATGGCTACGCCGCCCCCTTTTATCCCAGTTCTCTTCAATGCTCACAGCTGCAGCCCATCAAGGACAACCAGGACCTGTGGGACAGATATTCAAATAGAATCCATTTCCTCTACTCTAGCCAGTAAGTACTACCCTACAAGTCCTCAGAACCCCAAAGGCCACCTTTCATCTGACACCCAGACCCTGGGGAAAGGACTTCTTTTTCCCATGGCAAATGGCCTCCCTTGGCAGCCACTCACCCTGGCAGAAAGTGGGAGCCTAGCTAGAATGATGCAATCGTTGCTGGATTTTTCCAAAAGAAAAGCTGGCAGCAACTAGGGCCCTGGAAGTACTTAGAGCCTCAAACGCCACCTTGAACATATTACTGAGACCCTGGGGAAAGGACTTCGTTTTTCCCATGGAAAATGGCCTTCATTTGTGGCCACTTGGCCTGGCAGGCAGGGCAGTGCCAAGCCAGGAATCTACAAACTGTGCTGGATCCTTCCAGAACGAAAGCTGCCAGCAACTAGGACCCTGCAAGTCCTTAGAGCCCCAGATGCCACCAGTCATCTGACACCCAGAGCCTGGGCCAATGACTTCGTTTTCCCCATGGAAAATGGCCTCCATTTCTGGCCACTCGCCCTGACCAAGAGGGTGGTGCCCAGCAAGAAATTTGCAAGCTTTGCTGGATTGCTCCAAATCGAAAGCTGCCACTTGTTGTTGTTCTATTTCTCTAGAGTCCCATCATGCTGTTCTCAGATTGCTAAAGTCCATACCTCCTCGGTGTGTTCTTATGGCTGCAGATCTTCACAGCACAGACGCTTTCTTCTGCATGCTGTTCTTTCCCAGTTCAGGGCTCCTTCAAGGCTCTCCCTGAATGGCTACGCCGCCCCCTTTTATCCCAGTTCTCTTCAATGCTCACAGCTGCAGCCCATCAAGGACAACCAGGACCTGTGGGGCAAAGCCTCTAGACAGATATTCAAATAGAATCCATTTCCTCTACTCTAGCCAGTAAGTACTACCCTACAAGTCCTCAGAACCCCAAAGGCCACCTTTCATCTGACACCCAGACCCTGGGGAAAGGACTTCTTTTTCCCATGGCAAATGGCCTCCCTTGGCAGCCACTCACCCTGGCAGAAAGTGGGAGCCTAGCTAGAATGATGCAATCGTTGCTGGATTTTTCCAAAAGAAAAGCTGCCAGCAACTAGGGCCCTGGAAGTACTTAGAGCCTCAAACGCCACCTTGAACATATTCCTGAGACCCTGGGGAAAGGACTTCGTTTTTCCCATGGGAAATGGCCTTCATTTGTGGCCACTTGGCCTGGCAGGCAGGGCAGTGCCAAGCCAGGAATCTACAAACTCTGCTGGATCCTTCCAGAACGAAAGCTGCCAGCAACTAGGACCCTGCAAGTCCTTACAGCCCCAGATGCCACCAGTCATCTGACACCCAGAGCCTGGGCCAATGACTTCGTTTTCCCCATGGAAAATGGCCTCCATTTCTGGCCACTCGCCCTGACCAAGAGGGTGGTGCCCAGCAAGAAATTTGCAAGCTTTGCTGGATTGCTCCAAATCTAAAGCTACCACTTGTTGTTGTTCTATTTCTCTAGAGTCCCATCATGCTGTTCTCAGATTGCTAAAGTCCATACCTCCTCGGTGTGTTCTTATGGCTGCAGATCTTCACAGCACAGACGCTTTCTTCTGCATGCTGTTCTTTCCCAGTTCAGGGCTCCTTCAAGGCTCTCCCTGAATGGCTACGCCGCCCCCTTTTATCCCAGTTCTCTTCAATGCTCACAGCTGCAGCCCATCAAGGACAACCAGGACCTGTGGGACAGATATTCAAATAGAATCCATTTCCTCTACTCTAGCCAGTAAGTACTACCCTACAAGTCCTCAGAACCCCAAAGGCCACCTTTCATCTGACACCCAGACCCTGGGGAAAGGACTTCTTTTTCCCATGGCAAATGGCCTCCCTTGGCAGCCACTCACCCTGGCAGAAAGTGGGAGCCTAGCTAGAATGATGCAATCGTTGCTGGATTTTTCCAAAAGAAAAGCTGGCAGCAACTAGGGCCCTGGAAGTACTTAGAGCCTCAAACGCCACCTTGAACATATTCCTGAGACCCTGGGGAAAGGACTTCGTTTTTCCCATGGAAAATGGCCTTCATTTGTGGCCACTCTGCCTGGCAGGCAGGGCAGTGCCAAGCCAGGAATCTACAAACTCTGCTGGATCCTTCCAGAACGAAAGCTGCCAGCAACTAGGACCCTGCAAGTCCTTAGAGCCCCAGATGCCACCAGTCATCTGACACCCAGAGCCTGGGCCAATGACTTCGTTTTCCCCATGGAAAATGGCCTCCATTTCTGGCCACTCGCCCTGACCAAGAGGGTGGTGCCCAGCAAGAAATTTGCAAGCTTTGCTGGATTGCTCCAAATCTAAAGCTACCACTTGTTGTTGTTCTATTTCTCTAGAGTCCCATCATGCTGTTCTCAGATTGCTAAAGTCCATACCTCCTCGGTGTGTTCTTATGGCTGCAGATCTTCACAGCACAGACGCTTTCTTCTGCATGCTGTTCTTTCCCAGTTCAGGGCTCCTTCAAGGCTCTCCCTGAATGGCTAAGCCGCCCCCTTTTATCCCAGTTCTCTTCAATGGTCCCAGCTGCAGCCCATCAAGGACAACCAGGACCTGTGGGACAGATATTCAAATAGAATCCATTTCCTCTACTCTAGCCAGTAAGTACTACCCTACAAGTCCTCAGAACCCCAAAGGCCACCTTTCATCTGACACCCAGACCCTGGGGAAAGGACTTCTTTTTCCCATGGCAAATGGCCTCCCTTGGCAGCCACTCACCCTGGCAGAAAGTGGGAGCCTAGCTAGAATGATGCAATCGTTGCTGGATTTTTCCAAAAGAAAAGCTGGCAGCAACTAGGGCCCTGGAAGTACTTAGAGCCTCAAACGCCACCTTGAACATATTCCTGAGACCCTGGGGAAAGGACTTCGTTTTTCCCATGGGAAATGGCCTTCATTTGTGGCCACTTGGCCTGGCAGGCAGGGCAGTGCCAAGCCAGGAATCTACAAACTATGCTGGATCCTTCCAGAACGAAAGCTGCCAGCAACTAGGACCCTGCAAGTCCTTAGAGCCCCAGACGCCACCTTTCATCTGACACCCAGAGCCTGGGCCAATGACTTCGTTTTCCCCATGGAAAATGGCCTCCATTTCTGGCCTCTCACCCTGACCAAGAGGGTGGTGCCCAGCAAGAAATTTGCAAGCTTTGCTGGATTGCTCCAAATCTAAAGCTACCACTTGTTGTTGTTCTATTTCTCTAGAGTCCCATCATGCTGTTCTCAGATTGCTAAAGTCCATACCTCCTCGGTGTGTTCTTATGGCTGCAGATCTTCACAGCACAGACGCTTTCTTCTGCATGCTGTTCTTTCCCAGTTCAGGGCTCCTTCAAGGCTCTCCCTGAATGGCTACGCCGCCCCCTTTTATCCCAGTTCTCTTCAATGCTCACAGCTGCAGCCCATCAAGGACAACCAGGACCTGTGGGACAGATATTCAAATAGAATCCATTTCCTCTACTCTAGCCAGTAAGTACTACCCTACAAGTCCTCAGAACCCCAAAGGCCACCTTTCATCTGACACCCAGACCCTGGGGAAAGGACTTCTTTTTCCCATGGCAAATGGCCTCCCTTGGCAGCCACTCACCCTGGCAGAAAGTGGGAGCCTAGCTAGAATGATGCAATCGTTGCTGGATTTTTCCAAAAGAAAAGCTGGCAGCAACTAGGGCCCTGGAAGTACTTAGAGCCTCAAACGCCACCTTGAACATATTCCTGAGACCCTGGGGAAAGGACTTCGTTTTTCCCATGGAAAATGGCCTTCATTTGTGGCCACTCTGCCTGGCAGGCAGGGCAGTGCCAAGCCAGGAATCTACAAACTCTGCTGGATCCTTCCAGAACGAAAGCTGCCAGCAACTAGGACCCTGCAAGTCCTTACAGCCCCAGATGCCACCAGTCATCTGACACCCAGAGCCTGGGCCAATGACTTCGTTTTCCCCATGGAAAATGGCCTCCATTTCTGGCCACTCGCCCTGACCAAGAGGGTGGTGCCCAGCAAGAAATTTGCAAGCTTTGCTGGATTGCTCCAAATCTAAAGCTACCACTTGTTGTTGTTCTATTTCTCTAGAGTCCCATCATGCTGTTCTCAGATTGCTAAAGTCCATACCTCCTCGGTGTGTTCTTATGGCTGCAGATCTTCACAGCACAGACGCTTTCTTCTGCATGCTGTTCTTTGCCAGTTCAGGGCTCCTTCAAGGCTCTCCCTGAATGGCTACGCCGCCCCCTTTTATCCCAGTTCTCTTCAATGCTCACAGCTGCAGCCCATCAAGGACAACCAGGACCTGTGGGACAGATATTCAAATAGAATCCATTTCCTCTACTCTAGCCAGTAAGTACTACCCTACAAGTCCTCAGAACCCCAAAGGCCACCTTTCATCTGACACCCAGACCCTGGGGAAAGGACTTCTTTTTCCCATGGCAAATGGCCTCCCTTGGCAGCCACTCACCCTGGCAGAAAGTGGGAGCCTAGCTAGAATGATGCAATCGTTGCTGGATTTTTCCAAAAGAAAAGCTGGCAGCAACTAGGGCCCTGGAAGTACTTAGAGCCTCAAACGCCACCTTGAACATATTACTGAGACCCTGGGGAAAGGACTTCGTTTTTCCCATGGAAAATGGCCTTCATTTGTGGCCACTTGGCCTGGCAGGCAGGGCAGTGCCAAGCCAGGAATCTACAAACTCTGCTGGATCCTTCCAGAACGAAAGCTGCCAGCAACTAGGACCCTGCAAGTCCTTAGAGCCCCAGATGCCACCAGTCATCTGACACCCAGAGCCTGGGCCAATGACTTCGTTTTCCCCATGGAAAATGGCCTCCATTTCTGGCCACTCGCCCTGACCAAGAGGGTGGTGCCCAGCAAGAAATTTGCAAGCTTTGCTGGATTGCTCCAAATCGAAAGCTGCCACTTGTTGTTGTTCTATTTCTCTAGAGTCCCATCATGCTGTTCTCAGATTGCTAAAGTCCATACCTCCTCGGTGTGTTCTTATGGCTGCAGATCTTCACAGCACAGACGCTTTCTTCTGCATGCTGTTCTTTCCCAGTTCAGGGCTCCTTCAAGGCTCTCCCTGAATGGCTACGCCGCCCCCTTTTATCCCAGTTCTCTTCAATGCTCACAGCTGCAGCCCATCAAGGACAACCAGGACCTGTGGGGCAAAGCCTCTAGACAGATATTCAAATAGAATCCATTTCCTCTACTCTAGCCAGTAAGTACTACCCTACAAGTCCTCAGAACCCCAAAGGCCACCTTTCATCTGACACCCAGACCCTGGGGAAAGGACTTCTTTTTCCCATGGCAAATGGCCTCCCTTGGCAGCCACTCACCCTGGCAGAAAGTGGGAGCCTAGCTAGAATGATGCAATCGTTGCTGGATTTTTCCAAAAGAAAAGCTGCCAGCAACTAGGGCCCTGGAAGTACTTAGAGCCTCAAACGCCACCTTGAACATATTACTGAGACCCTGGGGAAAGGACTTCGTTTTTCCCATGGGAAATGGCCTTCATTTGTGGCCACTTGGCCTGGCAGGCAGGGCAGTGCCAAGCCAGGAATCTACAAACTCTGCTGGATCCTTCCAGAACGAAAGCTGCCAGCAACTAGGACCCTGCAAGTCCTTACAGCCCCAGATGCCACCAGTCATCTGACACCCAGAGCCTGGGCCAATGACTTCGTTTTCCCCATGGAAAATGGCCTCCATTTCTGGCCACTCGCCCTGACCAAGAGGGTGGTGCCCAGCAAGAAATTTGCAAGCTTTGCTGGATTGCTCCAAATCTAAAGCTACCACTTGTTGTTGTTCTATTTCTCTAGAGTCCCATCATGCTGTTCTCAGATTGCTAAAGTCCATACCTCCTCGGTGTGTTCTTATGGCTGCAGATCTTCACAGCACAGACGCTTTCTTCTGCATGCTGTTCTTTCCCAGTTCAGGGCTCCTTCAAGGCTCTCCCTGAATGGCTACGCCGCCCCCTTTTATCCCAGTTCTCTTCAATGCTCACAGCTGCAGCCCATCAAGGACAACCAGGACCTGTGGGACAGATATTCAAATAGAATCCATTTCCTCTACTCTAGCCAGTAAGTACTACCCTACAAGTCCTCAGAACCCCAAAGGCCACCTTTCATCTGACACCCAGACCCTGGGGAAAGGACTTCTTTTTCCCATGGCAAATGGCCTCCCTTGGCAGCCACTCACCCTGGCAGAAAGTGGGAGCCTAGCTAGAATGATGCAATCGTTGCTGGATTTTTCCAAAAGAAAAGCTGGCAGCAACTAGGGCCCTGCAAGTACTTAGAGCCTCAAACGCCACCTTGAACATATTCCTGAGACCCTGGGGAAAGGACTTCGTTTTTCCCATGGAAAATGGCCTTCATTTCTGGCCACTCTGCCTGGCAGGCAGGGCAGTGCCAAGCCAGGAATCTACAAACTGTGCTGGATCCTTCCAGAACGAAAGCTGCCAGCAACTAGGACCCTGCAAGTCCTTACAGCCCCAGATGCCACCAGTCATCTGACACCCAGAGCCTGGGCCAATGACTTCGTTTTCCCCATGGAAAATGGCCTCCATTTCTGGCCACTCGCCCTGACCAAGAGGGTGGTGCCCAGCAAGAAATTTGCAAGCTTTGCTGGATTGCTCCAAATCGAAAGCTGCCACTTGTTGTTCTTCTATTTCTCTAGAGTCCCATAATGCTGTTCTCAGATTGCTAAAGTCCATACCTCCTCGGTGTGTTCTTATGGCTGCAGATCTTCACAGCACAGACGCTTTCTTCTGCATGCTGTTCTTTCCCAGTTCAGGGCTCCTTCAAGGCTCTCCCTGAATGGCTACGCCGCCCCCTTTTATCCCAGTTCTCTTCAATGCTCACAGCTGCAGCCCATCAAGGACAACCAGGACCTGTGGGACAGATATTCAAATAGAATCCATTTCCTCTACTCTAGCCAGTAAGTACTACCCTACAAGTCCTCAGAACCCCAAAGGCCACCTTTCATCTGACACCCAGACCCTGGGGAAAGGACTTCTTTTTCCCATGGCAAATGGCCTCCCTTGGCAGCCACTCACCCTGGCAGAAAGTGGGAGCCTAGCTAGAATGATGCAATCGTTGCTGGATTTTTCCAAAAGAAAAGCTGGCAGCAACTAGGGCCCTGGAAGTACTTAGAGCCTCAAACGCCACCTTGAACATATTCCTGAGACCCTGGGGAAAGGACTTCGTTTTTCCCATGGAAAATGGCCTTCATTTCTGGCCACTCTGCCTGGCAGGCAGGGCAGTGCCAAGCCAGGAATCTACAAACTGTGCTGGATCCTTCCAGAACGAAAGCTGCCAGCAACTAGGACCCTGCAAGTCCTTAGAGCCCCAGATGCCACCAGTCATCTGACACCCAGAGCCTGGGCCAATGACTTCGTTTTCCCCATGGAAAATGGCCTCCATTTCTGGCCACTCGCCCTGACCAAGAGGGTGGTGCCCAGCAAGAAATTTGCAAGCTTTGCTGGATTGCTCCAAATCTAAAGCTACCACTTGTTGTTCTTCTATTTCTCTAGAGTCCCATCATGCTGTTCTCAGATTGCTAAAGTCCATACCTCCTCGGTGTGTTCTTATGGCTGCAGATCTTCACAGCACAGACGCTTTCTTCTGCATGCTGTTCTTTCCCAGTTCAGGGCTCCTTCAAGGCTCTCCCTGAATGGCTACGCCGCCCCCTTTTATCCCAGTTCTCTTCAATGCTCACAGCTGCAGCCCATCAAGGACAACCAGGACCTGTGGGGCAAAGCCTCTAGACAGATATTCAAATAGAATCCATTTCCTCTACTCTAGCCAGTAAGTACTACCCTACAAGTCCTCAGAACCCCAAAGGCCACCTTTCATCTGACACCCAGACCCTGGGGAAAGGACTTCTTTTTCCCATGGCAAATGGCCTCCCTTGGCAGCCACTCACCCTGGCAGAAAGTGGGAGCCTAGCTAGAATGATGCAATCGTTGCTGGATTTTTCCAAAAGAAAAGCTGGCAGCAACTAGGGCCCTGGAAGTACTTAGAGCCTCAAACGCCACCTTGAACATATTCCTGAGACCCTGGGGAAAGGACTTCGTTTTTCCCATGGAAAATGGCCTTCATTTGTGGCCACTTGGCCTGGCAGGCAGGGCAGTGCCAAGCCAGGAATCTACAAACTGTGCTGGATCCTTCCAGAACGAAAGCTGCCAGCAACTAGGACCCTGCAAGTCCTTAGAGCCCCAGATGCCACCAGTCATCTGACACCCAGAGCCTGGGCCAATGACTTCGTTTTCCCCATGGAAAATGGCCTCCATTTCTGGCCACTCGCCCTGACCAAGAGGGTGGTGCCCAGCAAGAAATTTGCAAGCTTTGCTGGATTGCTCCAAATCGAAAGCTGCCACTTGTTGTTGTTCTATTTCTCTAGAGTCCCATCATGCTGTTCTCAGATTGCTAAAGTCCATACCTCCTCGGTGTGTTCTTATGGCTGCAGATCTTCACAGCACAGACGCTTTCTTCTGCATGCTGTTCTTTCCCAGTTCAGGGCTCCTTCAAGGCTCTCCCTGAATGGCTAAGCCGCCCCCTTTTATCCCAGTTCTCTTCAATGCTCACAGCTGCAGCCCATCAAGGACAACCAGGACCTGTGGGGCAAAGCCTCTAGACAGATATTCAAATAGAATCCATTTCCTCTACTCTAGCCAGTAAGTACTACCCTACAAGTCCTCAGAACCCCAAAGGCCACCTTTCATCTGACACCCAGACCCTGGGGAAAGGACTTCTTTTTCCCATGGCAAATGGCCTCCCTTGGCAGCCACTCACCCTGGCAGAAAGTGGGAGCCTAGCTAGAATGATGCAATCGTTGCTGGATTTTTCCAAAAGAAAAGCTGGCAGCAACTAGGGCCCTGGAAGTACTTAGAGCCTCAAACGCCACCTTGAACATATTACTGAGACCCTGGGGAAAGGACTTCGTTTTTCCCATGGAAAATGGCCTTCATTTGTGGCCACTTGGCCTGGCAGGCAGGGCAGTGCCAAGCCAGGAATCTACAAACTCTGCTGGATCCTTCCAGAACGAAAGCTGCCAGCAACTAGGACCCTGCAAGTCCTTAGAGCCCCAGATGCCACCAGTCATCTGACACCCAGAGCCTGGGCCAATGACTTCGTTTTCCCCATGGAAAATGGCCTCCATTTCTGGCCACTCGCCCTGACCAAGAGGGTGGTGCCCAGCAAGAAATTTGCAAGCTTTGCTGGATTGCTCCAAATCGAAAGCTGCCACTTGTTGTTGTTCTATTTCTCTAGAGTCCCATCATGCTGTTCTCAGATTGCTAAAGTCCATACCTCCTCGGTGTGTTCTTATGGCTGCAGATCTTCACAGCACAGACGCTTTCTTCTGCATGCTGTTCTTTCCCAGTTCAGGGCTCCTTCAAGGCTCTCCCTGAATGGCTACGCCGCCCCCTTTTATCCCAGTTCTCTTCAATGCTCACAGCTGCAGCCCATCAAGGACAACCAGGACCTGTGGGGCAAAGCCTCTAGACAGATATTCAAATAGAATCCATTTCCTCTACTCTAGCCAGTAAGTACTACCCTACAAGTCCTCAGAACCCCAAAGGCCACCTTTCATCTGACACCCAGACCCTGGGGAAAGGACTTCTTTTTCCCATGGCAAATGGCCTCCCTTGGCAGCCACTCACCCTGGCAGAAAGTGGGAGCCTAGCTAGAATGATGCAATCGTTGCTGGATTTTTCCAAAAGAAAAGCTGCCAGCAACTAGGGCCCTGGAAGTACTTAGAGCCTCAAACGCCACCTTGAACATATTACTGAGACCCTGGGGAAAGGACTTCGTTTTTCCCATGGGAAATGGCCTTCATTTGTGGCCACTTGGCCTGGCAGGCAGGGCAGTGCCAAGCCAGGAATCTACAAACTCTGCTGGATCCTTCCAGAACGAAAGCTGCCAGCAACTAGGACCCTGCAAGTCCTTAGAGCCCCAGATGCCACCAGTCATCTGACACCCAGAGCCTGGGCCAATGACTTCGTTTTCCCCATGGAAAATGGCCTCCATTTCTGGCCACTCGCCCTGACCAAGAGGGTGGTGCCCAGCAAGAAATTTGCAAGCTTTGCTGGATTGCTCCAAATCTAAAGCTACCACTTGTTGTTGTTCTATTTCTCTAGAGTCCCATCATGCTGTTCTCAGATTGCTAAAGTCCATACCTCCTCGGTGTGTTCTTATGGCTGCAGATCTTCACAGCACAGACGCTTTCTTCTGCATGCTGTTCTTTCCCAGTTCAGGGCTCCTTCAAGGCTCTCCCTGAATGGCTACGCCGCCCCCTTTTATCCCAGTTCTCTTCAATGCTCACAGCTGCAGCCCATCAAGGACAACCAGGACCTGTGGGACAGATATTCAAATAGAATCCATTTCCTCTACTCTAGCCAGTAAGTACTACCCTACAAGTCCTCAGAACCCCAAAGGCCACCTTTCATCTGACACCCAGACCCTGGGGAAAGGACTTCTTTTTCCCATGGCAAATGGCCTCCCTTGGCAGCCACTCACCCTGGCAGAAAGTGGGAGCCTAGCTAGAATGATGCAATCGTTGCTGGATTTTTCCAAAAGAAAAGCTGGCAGCAACTAGGGCCCTGGAAGTACTTAGAGCCTCAAACGCCACCTTGAACATATTCCTGAGACCCTGGGGAAAGGACTTCGTTTTTCCCATGGAAAATGGCCTTCATTTGTGGCCACTCTGCCTGGCAGGCAGGGCAGTGCCAAGCCAGGAATCTACAAACTCTGCTGGATCCTTCCAGAACGAAAGCTGCCAGCAACTAGGACCCTGCAAGTCCTTAGAGCCCCAGATGCCACCAGTCATCTGACACCCAGAGCCTGGGCCAATGACTTCGTTTTCCCCATGGAAAATGGCCTCCATTTCTGGCCACTCGCCCTGACCAAGAGGGTGGTGCCCAGCAAGAAATTTGCAAGCTTTGCTGGATTGCTCCAAATCTAAAGCTACCACTTGTTGTTGTTCTATTTCTCTAGAGTCCCATCATGCTGTTCTCAGATTGCTAAAGTCCATACCTCCTCGGTGTGTTCTTATGGCTGCAGATCTTCACAGCACAGACGCTTTCTTCTGCATGCTGTTCTTTCCCAGTTCAGGGCTCCTTCAAGGCTCTCCCTGAATGGCTACGCCGCCCCCTTTTATCCCAGTTCTCTTCAATGGTCCCAGCTGCAGCCCATCAAGGACAACCAGGACCTGTGGGACAGATATTCAAATAGAATCCATTTCCTCTACTCTAGCCAGTAAGTACTACCCTACAAGTCCTCAGAACCCCAAAGGCCACCTTTCATCTGACACCCAGACCCTGGGGAAAGGACTTCTTTTTCCCATGGCAAATGGCCTCCCTTGGCAGCCACTCACCCTGGCAGAAAGTGGGAGCCTAGCTAGAATGATGCAATCGTTGCTGGATTTTTCCAAAAGAAAAGCTGGCAGCAACTAGGGCCCTGGAAGTACTTAGAGCCTCAAACGCCACCTTGAACATATTCCTGAGACCCTGGGGAAAGGACTTCGTTTTTCCCATGGAAAATGGCCTTCATTTCTGGCCACTCTGCCTGGCAGGCAGGGCAGTGCCAAGCCAGGAATCTACAAACTGTGCTGGATCCTTCCAGAACGAAAGCTGCCAGCAACTAGGACCCTGCAAGTCCTTACAGCCCCAGATGCCACCAGTCATCTGACACCCAGAGCCTGGGCCAATGACTTCGTTTTCCCCATGGAAAATGGCCTCCATTTCTGGCCACTCGCCCTGACCAAGAGGGTGGTGCCCAGCAAGAAATTTGCAAGCTTTGCTGGATTGCTCCAAATCTAAAGCTACCACTTGTTGTTCTTCTATTTCTCTAGAGTCCCATCATGCTGTTCTCAGATTGCTAAAGTCCATACCTCCTCGGTGTGTTCTTATGGCTGCAGATCTTCACAGCACAGACGCTTTCTTCTGCATGCTGTTCTTTCCCAGTTCAGGGCTCCTTCAAGGCTCTCCCTGAATGGCTACGCCGCCCCCTTTTATCCCAGTTCTCTTCAATGCTCACAGCTGCAGCCCATCAAGGACAACCAGGACCTGTGGGGCAAAGCCTCTAGACAGATATTCAAATAGAATCCATTTCCTCTACTCTAGCCAGTAAGTACTACCCTACAAGTCCTCAGAACCCCAAAGGCCACCTTTCATCTGACACCCAGACCCTGGGGAAAGGACTTCTTTTTCCCATGGCAAATGGCCTCCCTTGGCAGCCACTCACCCTGGCAGAAAGTGGGAGCCTAGCTAGAATGATGCAATCGTTGCTGGATTTTTCCAAAAGAAAAGCTGGCAGCAACTAGGGCCCTGGAAGTACTTAGAGCCTCAAACGCCACCTTGAACATATTCCTGAGACCCTGGGGAAAGGACTTCGTTTTTCCCATGGAAAATGGCCTTCATTTGTGGCCACTTGGCCTGGCAGGCAGGGCAGTGCCAAGCCAGGAATCTACAAACTGTGCTGGATCCTTCCAGAACGAAAGCTGCCAGCAACTAGGACCCTGCAAGTCCTTAGAGCCCCAGATGCCACCAGTCATCTGACACCCAGAGCCTGGGCCAATGACTTCGTTTTCCCCATGGAAAATGGCCTCCATTTCTGGCCACTCGCCCTGACCAAGAGGGTGGTGCCCAGCAAGAAATTTGCAAGCTTTGCTGGATTGCTCCAAATCGAAAGCTGCCACTTGTTGTTGTTCTATTTCTCTAGAGTCCCATCATGCTGTTCTCAGATTGCTAAAGTCCATACCTCCTCGGTGTGTTCTTATGGCTGCAGATCTTCACAGCACAGACGCTTTCTTCTGCATGCTGTTCTTTCCCAGTTCAGGGCTCCTTCAAGGCTCTCCCTGAATGGCTAAGCCGCCCCCTTTTATCCCAGTTCTCTTCAATGCTCACAGCTGCAGCCCATCAAGGACAACCAGGACCTGTGGGGCAAAGCCTCTAGACAGATATTCAAATAGAATCCATTTCCTCTACTCTAGCCAGTAAGTACTACCCTACAAGTCCTCAGAACCCCAAAGGCCACCTTTCATCTGACACCCAGACCCTGGGGAAAGGACTTCTTTTTCCCATGGCAAATGGCCTCCCTTGGCAGCCACTCACCCTGGCAGAAAGTGGGAGCCTAGCTAGAATGATGCAATCGTTGCTGGATTTTTCCAAAAGAAAAGCTGGCAGCAACTAGGGCCCTGGAAGTACTTAGAGCCTCAAACGCCACCTTGAACATATTCCTGAGACCCTGGGGAAAGGACTTCGTTTTTCCCATGGAAAATGGCCTTCATTTGTGGCCACTCTGCCTGGCAGGCAGGGCAGTGCCAAGCCAGGAATCTACAAACTCTGCTGGATCCTTCCAGAACGAAAGCTGCCAGCAACTAGGACCCTGCAAGTCCTTAGAGCCCCAGATGCCACCAGTCATCTGACACCCAGAGCCTGGGCCAATGACTTCGTTTTCCCCATGGAAAATGGCCTCCATTTCTGGCCACTCGCCCTGACCAAGAGGGTGGTGCCCAGCAAGAAATTTGCAAGCTTTGCTGGATTGCTCCAAATCTAAAGCTACCACTTGTTGTTGTTCTATTTCTCTAGAGTCCCATCATGCTGTTCTCAGATTGCTAAAGTCCATACCTCCTCGGTGTGTTCTTATGGCTGCAGATCTTCACAGCACAGACGCTTTCTTCTGCATGCTGTTCTTTCCCAGTTCAGGGCTCCTTCAAGGCTCTCCCTGAATGGCTACGCCGCCCCCTTTTATCCCAGTTCTCTTCAATGCTCACAGCTGCAGCCCATCAAGGACAACCAGGACCTGTGGGACAGATATTCAAATAGAATCCATTTCCTCTACTCTAGCCAGTAAGTACTACCCTACAAGTCCTCAGAACCCCAAAGGCCACCTTTCATCTGACACCCAGACCCTGGGGAAAGGACTTCTTTTTCCCATGGCAAATGGCCTCCCTTGGCAGCCACTCACCCTGGCAGAAAGTGGGAGCCTAGCTAGAATGATGCAATCGTTGCTGGATTTTTCCAAAAGAAAAGCTGGCAGCAACTAGGGCCCTGGAAGTACTTAGAGCCTCAAACGCCACCTTGAACATATTACTGAGACCCTGGGGAAAGGACTTCGTTTTTCCCATGGAAAATGGCCTTCATTTGTGGCCACTCTGCCTGGCAGGCAGGGCAGTGCCAAGCCAGGAATCTACAAACTGTGCTGGATCCTTCCAGAACGAAAGCTGCCAGCAACTAGGACCCTGCAAGTCCTTAGAGCCCCAGATGCCACCAGTCATCTGACACCCAGAGCCTGGGCCAATGACTTCGTTTTCCCCATGGAAAATGGCCTCCATTTCTGGCCACTCGCCCTGACCAAGAGGGTGGTGCCCAGCAAGAAATTTGCAAGCTTTGCTGGATTGCTCCAAATCGAAAGCTGCCACTTGTTGTTCTTCTATTTCTCTAGAGTCCCATCATGCTGTTCTCAGATTGCTAAAGTCCATACCTCCTCGGTGTGTTCTTATGGCTGCAGATCTTCACAGCACAGACGCTTTCTTCTGCATGCTGTTCTTTCCCAGTTCAGGGCTCCTTCAAGGCTCTCCCTGAATGGCTAAGCCGCCCCCTTTTATCCCAGTTCTCTTCAATGCTCACAGCTGCAGCCCATCAAGGACAACCAGGACCTGTGGGGCAAAGCCTCTAGACAGATATTCAAATAGAATCCATTTCCTCTACTCTAGCCAGTAAGTACTACCCTACAAGTCCTCAGAACCCCAAAGGCCACCTTTCATCTGACACCCAGACCCTGGGGAAAGGACTTCTTTTTCCCATGGCAAATGGCCTCCCTTGGCAGCCACTCACCCTGGCAGAAAGTGGGAGCCTTGCTAGAATGATGCAATCGTTGCTGGATTTTTCCAAAAGAAAAGCTGGCAGCAACTAGGGCCCTGGAAGTACTTAGAGCCTCAAACGCCACCTTGAACATATTCCTGAGACCCTGGGGAAAGGACTTCGTTTTTCCCATGGAAAATGGCCTTCATTTGTGGCCACTTGGCCTGGCAGGCAGGGCAGTGCCAAGCCAGGAATCTACAAACTCTGCTGGATCCTTCCAGAACGAAAGCTGCCAGCAACTAGGACCCTGCAAGTCCTTAGAGCCCCAGATGCCACCAGTCATCTGACACCCAGAGCCTGGGCCAATGACTTCGTTTTCCCCATGGAAAATGGCCTCCATTTCTGGCCACTCGCCCTGACCAAGAAGGTGGTGCCCAGCAAGAAATTTGCAAGCTTTGCTGGATTGCTCCAAATCGAAAGCTACCACTTGTTGTTGTTCTATTTCTCTAGAGTCCCATCATGCTGTTCTCAGATTGCTAAAGTCCATACCTCCTCGGTGTGTTCTTATGGCTGCAGATCTTCACAGCACAGACGCTTTCTTCTGCATGCTGTTCTTTCCCAGTTCAGGGCTCCTTCAAGGCTCTCCCTGAATGGCTACGCCGCCCCCTTTTATCCCAGTTCTCTTCAATGCTCACAGCTGCAGCCCATCAAGGACAACCAGGACCTGTGGGGCAAAGCCTCTAGACAGATATTCAAATAGAATCCATTTCCTCTACTCTAGCCAGTAAGTACTACCCTACAAGTCCTCAGAACCCCAAAGGCCACCTTTCATCTGACACCCAGACCCTGGGGAAAGGACTTCTTTTTCCCATGGCAAATGGCCTCCCTTGGCAGCCACTCACCCTGGCAGAAAGTGGGAGCCTAGCTAGAATGATGCAATCGTTGCTGGATTTTTCCAAAAGAAAAGCTGGCAGCAACTAGGGCCCTGGAAGTACTTAGAGCCTCAAACGCCACCTTGAACATATTCCTGAGACCCTGGGGAAAGGACTTCGTTTTTCCCATGGAAAATGGCCTTCATTTGTGGCCACTCTGCCTGGCAGGCAGGGCAGTGCCAAGCCAGGAATCTACAAACTCTGCTGGATCCTTCCAGAACGAAAGCTGCCAGCAACTAGGACCCTGCAAGTCCTTAGAGCCCCAGATGCCACCAGTCATCTGACACCCAGAGCCTGGGCCAATGACTTCGTTTTCCCCATGGAAAATGGCCTCCATTTCTGGCCACTCGCCCTGACCAAGAGGGTGGTGCCCAGCAAGAAATTTGCAAGCTTTGCTGGATTGCTCCAAATCTAAAGCTACCACTTGTTGTTGTTCTATTTCTCTAGAGTCCCATCATGCTGTTCTCAGATTGCTAAAGTCCATACCTCCTCGGTGTGTTCTTATGGCTGCAGATCTTCACAGCACAGACGCTTTCTTCTGCATGCTGTTCTTTCCCAGTTCAGGGCTCCTTCAAGGCTCTCCCTGAATGGCTACGCCGCCCCCTTTTATCCCAGTTCTCTTCAATGCTCACAGCTGCAGCCCATCAAGGACAACCAGGACCTGTGGGACAGATATTCAAATAGAATCCATTTCCTCTACTCTAGCCAGTAAGTACTACCCTACAAGTCCTCAGAACCCCAAAGGCCACCTTTCATCTGACACCCAGACCCTGGGGAAAGGACTTCTTTTTCCCATGGCAAATGGCCTCCCTTGGCAGCCACTCACCCTGGCAGAAAGTGGGAGCCTAGCTAGAATGATGCAATCGTTGCTGGATTTTTCCAAAAGAAAAGCTGCCAGCAACTAGGGCCCTGGAAGTACTTAGAGCCTCAAACGCCACCTTGAACATATTACTGAGACCCTGGGGAAAGGACTTCGTTTTTCCCATGGAAAATGGCCTTCATTTCTGGCCACTCTGCCTGGCAGGCAGGGCAGTGCCAAGCCAGGAATCTACAAACTGTGCTGGATCCTTCCAGAACGAAAGCTGCCAGCAACTAGGACCCTGCAAGTCCTTAGAGCCCCAGATGCCACCAGTCATCTGACACCCAGAGCCTGGGCCAATGACTTCGTTTTCCCCATGGAAAATGGCCTCCATTTCTGGCCACTCGCCCTGACCAAGAGGGTGGTGCCCAGCAAGAAATTTGCAAGCTTTGCTGGATTGCTCCAAATCGAAAGCTGCCACTTGTTGTTCTTCTATTTCTCTAGAGTCCCATCATGCTGTTCTCAGATTGCTAAAGTCCATACCTCCTCGGTGTGTTCTTATGGCTGCAGATCTTCACAGCACAGACGCTTTCTTCTGCATGCTGTTCTTTCCCAGTTCAGGGCTCCTTCAAGGCTCTCCCTGAATGGCTACGCCGCCCCCTTTTATCCCAGTTCTCTTCAATGCTCACAGCTGCAGCCCATCAAGGACAACCAGGACCTGTGGGGCAAAGCCTCTAGACAGATATTCAAATAGAATCCATTTCCTCTACTCTAGCCAGTAAGTACTACCCTACAAGTCCTCAGAACCCCAAAGGCCACCTTTCATCTGACACCCAGACCCTGGGGAAAGGACTTCTTTTTCCCATGGCAAATGGCCTCCCTTGGCAGCCACTCACCCTGGCAGAAAGTGGGAGCCTTGCTAGAATGATGCAATCGTTGCTGGATTTTTCCAAAAGAAAAGCTGGCAGCAACTAGGGCCCTGGAAGTACTTAGAGCCTCAAACGCCACCTTGAACATATTACTGAGACCCTGGGGAAAGGACTTCGTTTTTCCCATGGAAAATGGCCTTCATTTGTGGCCACTTGGCCTGGCAGGCAGGGCAGTGCCAAGCCAGGAATCTACAAACTCTGCTGGATCCTTCCAGAACGAAAGCTGCCAGCAACTAGGACCCTGCAAGTCCTTAGAGCCCCAGATGCCACCAGTCATCTGACACCCAGAGCCTGGGCCAATGACTTCGTTTTCCCCATGGAAAATGGCCTCCATTTCTGGCCACTCGCCCTGACCAAGAAGGTGGTGCCCAGCAAGAAATTTGCAAGCTTTGCTGGATTGCTCCAAATCGAAAGCTACCACTTGTTGTTGTTCTATTTCTCTAGAGTCCCATCATGCTGTTCTCAGATTGCTAAAGTCCATACCTCCTCGGTGTGTTCTTATGGCTGCAGATCTTCACAGCACAGACGCTTTCTTCTGCATGCTGTTCTTTCCCAGTTCAGGGCTCCTTCAAGGCTCTCCCTGAATGGCTACGCCGCCCCCTTTTATCCCAGTTCTCTTCAATGCTCACAGCTGCAGCCCATCAAGGACAACCAGGACCTGTGGGGCAAAGCCTCTAGACAGATATTCAAATAGAATCCATTTCCTCTACTCTAGCCAGTAAGTACTACCCTACAAGTCCTCAGAACCCCAAAGGCCACCTTTCATCTGACACCCAGACCCTGGGGAAAGGACTTCTTTTTCCCATGGCAAATGGCCTCCCTTGGCAGCCACTCACCCTGGCAGAAAGTGGGAGCCTAGCTAGAATGATGCAATCGTTGCTGGATTTTTCCAAAAGAAAAGCTGGCAGCAACTAGGGCCCTGGAAGTACTTAGAGCCTCAAACGCCACCTTGAACATATTCCTGAGACCCTGGGGAAAGGACTTCGTTTTTCCCATGGAAAATGGCCTTCATTTGTGGCCACTCTGCCTGGCAGGCAGGGCAGTGCCAAGCCAGGAATCTACAAACTCTGCTGGATCCTTCCAGAACGAAAGCTGCCAGCAACTAGGACCCTGCAAGTCCTTACAGCCCCAGATGCCACCAGTCATCTGACACCCAGAGCCTGGGCCAATGACTTCGTTTTCCCCATGGAAAATGGCCTCCATTTCTGGCCACTCGCCCTGACCAAGAGGGTGGTGCCCAGCAAGAAATTTGCAAGCTTTGCTGGATTGCTCCAAATCTAAAGCTACCACTTGTTGTTCTTCTATTTCTCTAGAGTCCCATCATGCTGTTCTCAGATTGCTAAAGTCCATACCTCCTCGGTGTGTTCTTATGGCTGCAGATCTTCACAGCACAGACGCTTTCTTCTGCATGCTGTTCTTTCCCAGTTCAGGGCTCCTTCAAGGCTCTCCCTGAATGGCTACGCCGCCCCCTTTTATCCCAGTTCTCTTCAATGCTCACAGCTGCAGCCCATCAAGGACAACCAGGACCTGTGGGACAGATATTCAAATAGAATCCATTTCCTCTACTCTAGCCAGTAAGTACTACCCTACAAGTCCTCAGAACCCCAAAGGCCACCTTTCATCTGACACCCAGACCCTGGGGAAAGGACTTCTTTTTCCCATGGCAAATGGCCTCCCTTGGCAGCCACTCACCCTGGCAGAAAGTGGGAGCCTAGCTAGAATGATGCAATCGTTGCTGGATTTTTCCAAAAGAAAAGCTGGCAGCAACTAGGGCCCTGGAAGTACTTAGAGCCTCAAACGCCACCTTGAACATATTCCTGAGACCCTGGGGAAAGGACTTCGTTTTTCCCATGGAAAATGGCCTTCATTTCTGGCCACTCTGCCTGGCAGGCAGGGCAGTGCCAAGCCAGGAATCTACAAACTCTGCTGGATCCTTCCAGAACGAAAGCTGCCAGCAACTAGGACCCTGCAAGTCCTTAGAGCCCCAGATGCCACCAGTCATCTGACACCCAGAGCCTGGGCCAATGACTTCGTTTTCCCCATGGAAAATGGCCTCCATTTCTGGCCACTCGCCCTGACCAAGAGGGTGGTGCCCAGCAAGAAATTTGCAAGCTTTGCTGGATTGCTCCAAATCGAAAGCTGCCACTTGTTGTTGTTCTATTTCTCTAGAGTCCCATCATGCTGTTCTCAGATTGCTAAAGTCCATACCTCCTCGGTGTGTTCTTATGGCTGCAGATCTTCACAGCACAGACGCTTTCTTCTGCATGCTGTTCTTTCCCAGTTCAGGGCTCCTTCAAGGCTCTCCCTGAATGGCTACGCCGCCCCCTTTTATCCCAGTTCTCTTCAATGCTCACAGCTGCAGCCCATCAAGGACAACCAGGACCTGTGGGGCAAAGCCTCTAGACAGATATTCAAATAGAATCCATTTCCTCTACTCTAGCCAGTAAGTACTACCCTACAAGTCCTCAGAACCCCAAAGGCCACCTTTCATCTGACACCCAGACCCTGGGGAAAGGACTTCTTTTTCCCATGGCAAATGGCCTCCCTTGGCAGCCACTCACCCTGGCAGAAAGTGGGAGCCTAGCTAGAATGATGCAATCGTTGCTGGATTTTTCCAAAAGAAAAGCTGGCAGCAACTAGGGCCCTGGAAGTACTTAGAGCCTCAAACGCCACCTTGAACATATTCCTGAGACCCTGGGGAAAGGACTTCGTTTTTCCCATGGAAAATGGCCTTCATTTGTGGCCACTTGGCCTGGCAGGCAGGGCAGTGCCAAGCCAGGAATCTACAAACTCTGCTGGATCCTTCCAGAACGAAAGCTGCCAGCAACTAGGACCCTGCAAGTCCTTAGAGCCCCAGATGCCACCAGTCATCTGACACCCAGAGCCTGGGCCAATGACTTCGTTTTCCCCATGGAAAATGGCCTCCATTTCTGGCCACAAGCCCTGACCAAGAGGGTGGTGCCCAGCAAGAAATTTGCAAGCTTTGCTGGATTGCTCCAAATCTAAAGCTGCCACTTGTTGTTGTTCTATTTCTCTAGAGTCCCATCATGCTGTTCTCAGATTGCTAAAGTCCATACCTCCTCGGTGTGTTCTTATGGCTGCAGATCTTCACAGCACAGACGCTTTCTTCTGCATGCTGTTCTTTCCCAGTTCAGGGCTCCTTCAAGGCTCTCCCTGAATGGCTAAGCCGCCCCCTTTTATCCCAGTTCTCTTCAATGCTCACAGCTGCAGCCCATCAAGGACAACCAGGACCTGTGGGGCAAAGCCTCTAGACAGATATTCAAATAGAATCCATTTCCTCTACTCTAGCCAGTAAGTACTACCCTACAAGTCCTCAGAACCCCAAAGGCCACCTTTCATCTGACACCCAGACCCTGGGGAAAGGACTTCTTTTTCCCATGGCAAATGGCCTCCCTTGGCAGCCACTCACCCTGGCAGAAAGTGGGAGCCTAGCTAGAATGATGCAATCGTTGCTGGATTTTTCCAAAAGAAAAGCTGGCAGCAACTAGGGCCCTGGAAGTACTTAGAGCCTCAAACGCCACCTTGAACATATTCCTGAGACCCTGGGGAAAGGACTTCGTTTTTCCCATGGAAAATGGCCTTCATTTGTGGCCACTCTGCCTGGCAGGCAGGGCAGTGCCAAGCCAGGAATCTACAAACTCTGCTGGATCCTTCCAGAACGAAAGCTGCCAGCAACTAGGACCCTGCAAGTCCTTAGAGCCCCAGATGCCACCAGTCATCTGACACCCAGAGCCTGGGCCAATGACTTCGTTTTCCCCATGGAAAATGGCCTCCATTTCTGGCCACTCGCCCTGACCAAGAGGGTGGTGCCCAGCAAGAAATTTGCAAGCTTTGCTGGATTGCTCCAAATCTAAAGCTACCACTTGTTGTTGTTCTATTTCTCTAGAGTCCCATCATGCTGTTCTCAGATTGCTAAAGTCCATACCTCCTCGGTGTGTTCTTATGGCTGCAGATCTTCACAGCACAGACGCTTTCTTCTGCATGCTGTTCTTTCCCAGTTCAGGGCTCCTTCAAGGCTCTCCCTGAATGGCTAAGCCGCCCCCTTTTATCCCAGTTCTCTTCAATGGTCCCAGCTGCAGCCCATCAAGGACAACCAGGACCTGTGGGACAGATATTCAAATAGAATCCATTTCCTCTACTCTAGCCAGTAAGTACTACCCTACAAGTCCTCAGAACCCCAAAGGCCACCTTTCATCTGACACCCAGACCCTGGGGAAAGGACTTCTTTTTCCCATGGCAAATGGCCTCCCTTGGCAGCCACTCACCCTGGCAGAAAGTGGGAGCCTAGCTAGAATGATGCAATCGTTGCTGGATTTTTCCAAAAGAAAAGCTGGCAGCAACTAGGGCCCTGGAAGTACTTAGAGCCTCAAACGCCACCTTGAACATATTCCTGAGACCCTGGGGAAAGGACTTCGTTTTTCCCATGGAAAATGGCCTTCATTTCTGGCCACTCTGCCTGGCAGGCAGGGCAGTGCCAAGCCAGGAATCTACAAACTGTGCTGGATCCTTCCAGAACGAAAGCTGCCAGCAACTAGGACCCTGCAAGTCCTTAGAGCCCCAGATGCCACCAGTCATCTGACACCCAGAGCCTGGGCCAATGACTTCGTTTTCCCCATGGAAAATGGCCTCCATTTCTGGCCACTCGCCCTGACCAAGAGGGTGGTGCCCAGCAAGAAATTTGCAAGCTTTGCTGGATTGCTCCAAATCTAAAGCTACCACTTGTTGTTCTTCTATTTCTCTAGAGTCCCATCATGCTGTTCTCAGATTGCTAAAGTCCATACCTCCTCGGTGTGTTCTTATGGCTGCAGATCTTCACAGCACAGACGCTTTCTTCTGCATGCTGTTCTTTCCCAGTTCAGGGCTCCTTCAAGGCTCTCCCTGAATGGCTAAGCCGCCCCCTTTTATCCCAGTTCTCTTCAATGCTCACAGCTGCAGCCCATCAAGGACAACCAGGACCTGTGGGGCAAAGCCTCTAGACAGATATTCAAATAGAATCCATTTCCTCTACTCTAGCCAGTAAGTACTACCCTACAAGTCCTCAGAACCCCAAAGGCCACCTTTCATCTGACACCCAGACCCTGGGGAAAGGACTTCTTTTTCCCATGGCAAATGGCCTCCCTTGGCAGCCACTCACCCTGGCAGAAAGTGGGAGCCTAGCTAGAATGATGCAATCGTTGCTGGATTTTTCCAAAAGAAAAGCTGGCAGCAACTAGGGCCCTGGAAGTACTTAGAGCCTCAAACGCCACCTTGAACATATTACTGAGACCCTGGGGAAAGGACTTCGTTTTTCCCATGGAAAATGGCCTTCATTTGTGGCCACTTGGCCTGGCAGGCAGGGCAGTGCCAAGCCAGGAATCTACAAACTCTGCTGGATCCTTCCAGAACGAAAGCTGCCAGCAACTAGGACCCTGCAAGTCCTTAGAGCCCCAGATGCCACCAGTCATCTGACACCCAGAGCCTGGGCCAATGACTTCGTTTTCCCCATGGAAAATGGCCTCCATTTCTGGCCACTCGCCCTGACCAAGAGGGTGGTGCCCAGCAAGAAATTTGCAAGCTTTGCTGGATTGCTCCAAATCGAAAGCTGCCACTTGTTGTTGTTCTATTTCTCTAGAGTCCCATCATGCTGTTCTCAGATTGCTAAAGTCCATACCTCCTCGGTGTGTTCTTATGGCTGCAGATCTTCACAGCACAGACGCTTTCTTCTGCATGCTGTTCTTTCCCAGTTCAGGGCTCCTTCAAGGCTCTCCCTGAATGGCTACGCCGCCCCCTTTTATCCCAGTTCTCTTCAATGCTCACAGCTGCAGCCCATCAAGGACAACCAGGACCTGTGGGGCAAAGCCTCTAGACAGATATTCAAATAGAATCCATTTCCTCTACTCTAGCCAGTAAGTACTACCCTACAAGTCCTCAGAACCCCAAAGGCCACCTTTCATCTGACACCCAGACCCTGGGGAAAGGACTTCTTTTTCCCATGGCAAATGGCCTCCCTTGGCAGCCACTCACCCTGGCAGAAAGTGGGAGCCTAGCTAGAATGATGCAATCGTTGCTGGATTTTTCCAAAAGAAAAGCTGCCAGCAACTAGGGCCCTGGAAGTACTTAGAGCCTCAAACGCCACCTTGAACATATTACTGAGACCCTGGGGAAAGGACTTCGTTTTTCCCATGGGAAATGGCCTTCATTTGTGGCCACTTGGCCTGGCAGGCAGGGCAGTGCCAAGCCAGGAATCTACAAACTCTGCTGGATCCTTCCAGAACGAAAGCTGCCAGCAACTAGGACCCTGCAAGTCCTTAGAGCCCCAGATGCCACCAGTCATCTGACACCCAGAGCCTGGGCCAATGACTTCGTTTTCCCCATGGAAAATGGCCTCCATTTCTGGCCACTCGCCCTGACCAAGAGGGTGGTGCCCAGCAAGAAATTTGCAAGCTTTGCTGGATTGCTCCAAATCGAAAGCTGCCACTTGTTGTTGTTCTATTTCTCTAGAGTCCCATCATGCTGTTCTCAGATTGCTAAAGTCCATACCTCCTCGGTGTGTTCTTATGGCTGCAGATCTTCACAGCACAGACGCTTTCTTCTGCATGCTGTTCTTTCCCAGTTCAGGGCTCCTTCAAGGCTCTCCCTGAATGGCTACGCCGCCCCCTTTTATCCCAGTTCTCTTCAATGGTCCCAGCTGCAGCCCATCAAGGACAACCAGGACCTGTGGGACAGATATTCAAATAGAATCCATTTCCTCTACTCTAGCCAGTAAGTACTACCCTACAAGTCCTCAGAACCCCAAAGGCCACCTTTCATCTGACACCCAGACCCTGGGGAAAGGACTTCTTTTTCCCATGGCAAATGGCCTCCCTTGGCAGCCACTCACCCTGGCAGAAAGTGGGAGCCTAGCTAGAATGATGCAATCGTTGCTGGATTTTTCCAAAAGAAAAGCTGGCAGCAACTAGGGCCCTGGAAGTACTTAGAGCCTCAAACGCCACCTTGAACATATTCCTGAGACCCTGGGGAAAGGACTTCGTTTTTCCCATGGAAAATGGCCTTCATTTCTGGCCACTCTGCCTGGCAGGCAGGGCAGTGCCAAGCCAGGAATCTACAAACTGTGCTGGATCCTTCCAGAACGAAAGCTGCCAGCAACTAGGACCCTGCAAGTCCTTAGAGCCCCAGATGCCACCAGTCATCTGACACCCAGAGCCTGGGCCAATGACTTCGTTTTCCCCATGGAAAATGGCCTCCATTTCTGGCCACTCGCCCTGACCAAGAGGGTGGTGCCCAGCAAGAAATTTGCAAGCTTTGCTGGATTGCTCCAAATCTAAAGCTACCACTTGTTGTTCTTCTATTTCTCTAGAGTCCCATCATGCTGTTCTCAGATTGCTAAAGTCCATACCTCCTCGGTGTGTTCTTATGGCTGCAGATCTTCACAGCACAGACGCTTTCTTCTGCATGCTGTTCTTTCCCAGTTCAGGGCTCCTTCAAGGCTCTCCCTGAATGGCTAAGCCGCCCCCTTTTATCCCAGTTCTCTTCAATGCTCACAGCTGCAGCCCATCAAGGACAACCAGGACCTGTGGGGCAAAGCCTCTAGACAGATATTCAAATAGAATCCATTTCCTCTACTCTAGCCAGTAAGTACTACCCTACAAGTCCTCAGAACCCCAAAGGCCACCTTTCATCTGACACCCAGACCCTGGGGAAAGGACTTCTTTTTCCCATGGCAAATGGCCTCCCTTGGCAGCCACTCACCCTGGCAGAAAGTGGGAGCCTAGCTAGAATGATGCAATCGTTGCTGGATTTTTCCAAAAGAAAAGCTGGCAGCAACTAGGGCCCTGGAAGTACTTAGAGCCTCAAACGCCACCTTGAACATATTACTGAGACCCTGGGGAAAGGACTTCGTTTTTCCCATGGAAAATGGCCTTCATTTGTGGCCACTTGGCCTGGCAGGCAGGGCAGTGCCAAGCCAGGAATCTACAAACTCTGCTGGATCCTTCCAGAACGAAAGCTGCCAGCAACTAGGACCCTGCAAGTCCTTAGAGCCCCAGATGCCACCAGTCATCTGACACCCAGAGCCTGGGCCAATGACTTCGTTTTCCCCATGGAAAATGGCCTCCATTTCTGGCCACTCGCCCTGACCAAGAGGGTGGTGCCCAGCAAGAAATTTGCAAGCTTTGCTGGATTGCTCCAAATCGAAAGCTGCCACTTGTTGTTGTTCTATTTCTCTAGAGTCCCATCATGCTGTTCTCAGATTGCTAAAGTCCATACCTCCTCGGTGTGTTCTTATGGCTGCAGATCTTCACAGCACAGACGCTTTCTTCTGCATGCTGTTCTTTCCCAGTTCAGGGCTCCTTCAAGGCTCTCCCTGAATGGCTACGCCGCCCCCTTTTATCCCAGTTCTCTTCAATGCTCACAGCTGCAGCCCATCAAGGACAACCAGGACCTGTGGGGCAAAGCCTCTAGACAGATATTCAAATAGAATCCATTTCCTCTACTCTAGCCAGTAAGTACTACCCTACAAGTCCTCAGAACCCCAAAGGCCACCTTTCATCTGACACCCAGACCCTGGGGAAAGGACTTCTTTTTCCCATGGCAAATGGCCTCCCTTGGCAGCCACTCACCCTGGCAGAAAGTGGGAGCCTAGCTAGAATGATGCAATCGTTGCTGGATTTTTCCAAAAGAAAAGCTGCCAGCAACTAGGGCCCTGGAAGTACTTAGAGCCTCAAACGCCACCTTGAACATATTACTGAGACCCTGGGGAAAGGACTTCGTTTTTCCCATGGGAAATGGCCTTCATTTGTGGCCACTTGGCCTGGCAGGCAGGGCAGTGCCAAGCCAGGAATCTACAAACTCTGCTGGATCCTTCCAGAACGAAAGCTGCCAGCAACTAGGACCCTGCAAGTCCTTAGAGCCCCAGATGCCACCAGTCATCTGACACCCAGAGCCTGGGCCAATGACTTCGTTTTCCCCATGGAAAATGGCCTCCATTTCTGGCCACTCGCCCTGACCAAGAGGGTGGTGCCCAGCAAGAAATTTGCAAGCTTTGCTGGATTGCTCCAAATCGAAAGCTGCCACTTGTTGTTGTTCTATTTCTCTAGAGTCCCATCATGCTGTTCTCAGATTGCTAAAGTCCATACCTCCTCGGTGTGTTCTTATGGCTGCAGATCTTCACAGCACAGACGCTTTCTTCTGCATGCTGTTCTTTCCCAGTTCAGGGCTCCTTCAAGGCTCTCCCTGAATGGCTACGCCGCCCCCTTTTATCCCAGTTCTCTTCAATGCTCACAGCTGCAGCCCATCAAGGACAACCAGGACCTGTGGGACAGATATTCAAATAGAATCCATTTCCTCTACTCTAGCCAGTAAGTACTACCCTACAAGTCCTCAGAACCCCAAAGGCCACCTTTCATCTGACACCCAGACCCTGGGGAAAGGACTTCTTTTTCCCATGGCAAATGGCCTCCCTTGGCAGCCACTCACCCTGGCAGAAAGTGGGAGCCTAGCTAGAATGATGCAATCGTTGCTGGATTTTTCCAAAAGAAAAGCTGGCAGCAACTAGGGCCCTGGAAGTACTTAGAGCCTCAAACGCCACCTTGAACATATTCCTGAGACCCTGGGGAAAGGACTTCGTTTTTCCCATGGGAAATGGCCTTCATTTGTGGCCACTCTGCCTGGCAGGCAGGGCAGTGCCAAGCCAGGAATCTACAAACTCTGCTGGATCCTTCCAGAACGAAAGCTGCCAGCAACTAGGACCCTGCAAGTCCTTAGAGCCCCAGATGCCACCAGTCATCTGACACCCAGAGCCTGGGCCAATGACTTCGTTTTCCCCATGGAAAATGGCCTCCATTTCTGGCCACTCGCCCTGACCAAGAGGGTGGTGCCCAGCAAGAAATTTGCAAGCTTTGCTGGATTGCTCCAAATCTAAAGCTACCACTTGTTGTTGTTCTATTTCTCTAGAGTCCCATCATGCTGTTCTCAGATTGCTAAAGTCCATACCTCCTCGGTGTGTTCTTATGGCTGCAGATCTTCACAGCACAGACGCTTTCTTCTGCATGCTGTTCTTTCCCAGTTCAGGGCTCCTTCAAGGCTCTCCCTGAATGGCTAAGCCGCCCCCTTTTATCCCAGTTCTCTTCAATGGTCCCAGCTGCAGCCCATCAAGGACAACCAGGACCTGTGGGACAGATATTCAAATAGAATCCATTTCCTCTACTCTAGCCAGTAAGTACTACCCTACAAGTCCTCAGAACCCCAAAGGCCACCTTTCATCTGACACCCAGACCCTGGGGAAAGGACTTCTTTTTCCCATGGCAAATGGCCTCCCTTGGCAGCCACTCACCCTGGCAGAAAGTGGGAGCCTAGCTAGAATGATGCAATCGTTGCTGGATTTTTCCAAAAGAAAAGCTGGCAGCAACTAGGGCCCTGGAAGTACTTAGAGCCTCAAACGCCACCTTGAACATATTCCTGAGACCCTGGGGAAAGGACTTCGTTTTTCCCATGGAAAATGGCCTTCATTTCTGGCCACTCTGCCTGGCAGGCAGGGCAGTGCCAAGCCAGGAATCTACAAACTGTGCTGGATCCTTCCAGAACGAAAGCTGCCAGCAACTAGGACCCTGCAAGTCCTTACAGCCCCAGATGCCACCAGTCATCTGACACCCAGAGCCTGGGCCAATGACTTCGTTTTCCCCATGGAAAATGGCCTCCATTTCTGGCCACTCGCCCTGACCAAGAGGGTGGTGCCCAGCAAGAAATTTGCAAGCTTTGCTGGATTGCTCCAAATCTAAAGCTACCACTTGTTGTTCTTCTATTTCTCTAGAGTCCCATCATGCTGTTCTCAGATTGCTAAAGTCCATACCTCCTCGGTGTGTTCTTATGGCTGCAGATCTTCACAGCACAGACGCTTTCTTCTGCATGCTGTTCTTTCCCAGTTCAGGGCTCCTTCAAGGCTCTCCCTGAATGGCTACGCCGCCCCCTTTTATCCCAGTTCTCTTCAATGCTCACAGCTGCAGCCCATCAAGGACAACCAGGACCTGTGGGGCAAAGCCTCTAGACAGATATTCAAATAGAATCCATTTCCTCTACTCTAGCCAGTAAGTACTACCCTACAAGTCCTCAGAACCCCAAAGGCCACCTTTCATCTGACACCCAGACCCTGGGGAAAGGACTTCTTTTTCCCATGGCAAATGGCCTCCCTTGGCAGCCACTCACCCTGGCAGAAAGTGGGAGCCTAGCTAGAATGATGCAATCGTTGCTGGATTTTTCCAAAAGAAAAGCTGGCAGCAACTAGGGCCCTGGAAGTACTTAGAGCCTCAAACGCCACCTTGAACATATTCCTGAGACCCTGGGGAAAGGACTTCGTTTTTCCCATGGAAAATGGCCTTCATTTGTGGCCACTTGGCCTGGCAGGCAGGGCAGTGCCAAGCCAGGAATCTACAAACTGTGCTGGATCCTTCCAGAACGAAAGCTGCCAGCAACTAGGACCCTGCAAGTCCTTAGAGCCCCAGATGCCACCAGTCATCTGACACCCAGAGCCTGGGCCAATGACTTCGTTTTCCCCATGGAAAATGGCCTCCATTTCTGGCCACTCGCCCTGACCAAGAGGGTGGTGCCCAGCAAGAAATTTGCAAGCTTTGCTGGATTGCTCCAAATCGAAAGCTGCCACTTGTTGTTGTTCTATTTCTCTAGAGTCCCATCATGCTGTTCTCAGATTGCTAAAGTCCATACCTCCTCGGTGTGTTCTTATGGCTGCAGATCTTCACAGCACAGACGCTTTCTTCTGCATGCTGTTCTTTCCCAGTTCAGGGCTCCTTCAAGGCTCTCCCTGAATGGCTAAGCCGCCCCCTTTTATCCCAGTTCTCTTCAATGCTCACAGCTGCAGCCCATCAAGGACAACCAGGACCTGTGGGGCAAAGCCTCTAGACAGATATTCAAATAGAATCCATTTCCTCTACTCTAGCCAGTAAGTACTACCCTACAAGTCCTCAGAACCCCAAAGGCCACCTTTCATCTGACACCCAGACCCTGGGGAAAGGACTTCTTTTTCCCATGGCAAATGGCCTCCCTTGGCAGCCACTCACCCTGGCAGAAAGTGGGAGCCTAGCTAGAATGATGCAATCGTTGCTGGATTTTTCCAAAAGAAAAGCTGGCAGCAACTAGGGCCCTGGAAGTACTTAGAGCCTCAAACGCCACCTTGAACATATTCCTGAGACCCTGGGGAAAGGACTTCGTTTTTCCCATGGAAAATGGCCTTCATTTGTGGCCACTCTGCCTGGCAGGCAGGGCAGTGCCAAGCCAGGAATCTACAAACTCTGCTGGATCCTTCCAGAACGAAAGCTGCCAGCAACTAGGACCCTGCAAGTCCTTAGAGCCCCAGATGCCACCAGTCATCTGACACCCAGAGCCTGGGCCAATGACTTCGTTTTCCCCATGGAAAATGGCCTCCATTTCTGGCCACTCGCCCTGACCAAGAGGGTGGTGCCCAGCAAGAAATTTGCAAGCTTTGCTGGATTGCTCCAAATCTAAAGCTACCACTTGTTGTTGTTCTATTTCTCTAGAGTCCCATCATGCTGTTCTCAGATTGCTAAAGTCCATACCTCCTCGGTGTGTTCTTATGGCTGCAGATCTTCACAGCACAGACGCTTTCTTCTGCATGCTGTTCTTTCCCAGTTCAGGGCTCCTTCAAGGCTCTCCCTGAATGGCTACGCCGCCCCCTTTTATCCCAGTTCTCTTCAATGCTCACAGCTGCAGCCCATCAAGGACAACCAGGACCTGTGGGACAGATATTCAAATAGAATCCATTTCCTCTACTCTAGCCAGTAAGTACTACCCTACAAGTCCTCAGAACCCCAAAGGCCACCTTTCATCTGACACCCAGACCCTGGGGAAAGGACTTCTTTTTCCCATGGCAAATGGCCTCCCTTGGCAGCCACTCACCCTGGCAGAAAGTGGGAGCCTAGCTAGAATGATGCAATCGTTGCTGGATTTTTCCAAAAGAAAAGCTGCCAGCAACTAGGGCCCTGGAAGTACTTAGAGCCTCAAACGCCACCTTGAACATATTACTGAGACCCTGGGGAAAGGACTTCGTTTTTCCCATGGAAAATGGCCTTCATTTCTGGCCACTCTGCCTGGCAGGCAGGGCAGTGCCAAGCCAGGAATCTACAAACTGTGCTGGATCCTTCCAGAACGAAAGCTGCCAGCAACTAGGACCCTGCAAGTCCTTAGAGCCCCAGATGCCACCAGTCATCTGACACCCAGAGCCTGGGCCAATGACTTCGTTTTCCCCATGGAAAATGGCCTCCATTTCTGGCCACTCGCCCTGACCAAGAGGGTGGTGCCCAGCAAGAAATTTGCAAGCTTTGCTGGATTGCTCCAAATCGAAAGCTGCCACTTGTTGTTCTTCTATTTCTCTAGAGTCCCATCATGCTGTTCTCAGATTGCTAAAGTCCATACCTCCTCGGTGTGTTCTTATGGCTGCAGATCTTCACAGCACAGACGCTTTCTTCTGCATGCTGTTCTTTCCCAGTTCAGGGCTCCTTCAAGGCTCTCCCTGAATGGCTAAGCCGCCCCCTTTTATCCCAGTTCTCTTCAATGCTCACAGCTGCAGCCCATCAAGGACAACCAGGACCTGTGGGGCAAAGCCTCTAGACAGATATTCAAATAGAATCCATTTCCTCTACTCTAGCCAGTAAGTACTACCCTACAAGTCCTCAGAACCCCAAAGGCCACCTTTCATCTGACACCCAGACCCTGGGGAAAGGACTTCTTTTTCCCATGGCAAATGGCCTCCCTTGGCAGCCACTCACCCTGGCAGAAAGTGGGAGCCTAGCTAGAATGATGCAATCGTTGCTGGATTTTTCCAAAAGAAAAGCTGGCAGCAACTAGGGCCCTGGAAGTACTTAGAGCCTCAAACGCCACCTTGAACATATTCCTGAGACCCTGGGGAAAGGACTTCGTTTTTCCCATGGAAAATGGCCTTCATTTGTGGCCACTCTGCCTGGCAGGCAGGGCAGTGCCAAGCCAGGAATCTACAAACTCTGCTGGATCCTTCCAGAACGAAAGCTGCCAGCAACTAGGACCCTGCAAGTCCTTACAGCCCCAGATGCCACCAGTCATCTGACACCCAGAGCCTGGGCCAATGACTTCGTTTTCCCCATGGAAAATGGCCTCCATTTCTGGCCACTCGCCCTGACCAAGAGGGTGGTGCCCAGCAAGAAATTTGCAAGCTTTGCTGGATTGCTCCAAATCTAAAGCTACCACTTGTTGTTCTTCTATTTCTCTAGAGTCCCATCATGCTGTTCTCAGATTGCTAAAGTCCATACCTCCTCGGTGTGTTCTTATGGCTGCAGATCTTCACAGCACAGACGCTTTCTTCTGCATGCTGTTCTTTCCCAGTTCAGGGCTCCTTCAAGGCTCTCCCTGAATGGCTACGCCGCCCCCTTTTATCCCAGTTCTCTTCAATGCTCACAGCTGCAGCCCATCAAGGACAACCAGGACCTGTGGGACAGATATTCAAATAGAATCCATTTCCTCTACTCTAGCCAGTAAGTACTACCCTACAAGTCCTCAGAACCCCAAAGGCCACCTTTCATCTGACACCCAGACCCTGGGGAAAGGACTTCTTTTTCCCATGGCAAATGGCCTCCCTTGGCAGCCACTCACCCTGGCAGAAAGTGGGAGCCTAGCTAGAATGATGCAATCGTTGCTGGATTTTTCCAAAAGAAAAGCTGGCAGCAACTAGGGCCCTGGAAGTACTTAGAGCCTCAAACGCCACCTTGAACATATTCCTGAGACCCTGGGGAAAGGACTTCGTTTTTCCCATGGAAAATGGCCTTCATTTCTGGCCACTCTGCCTGGCAGGCAGGGCAGTGCCAAGCCAGGAATCTACAAACTCTGCTGGATCCTTCCAGAACGAAAGCTGCCAGCAACTAGGACCCTGCAAGTCCTTAGAGCCCCAGATGCCACCAGTCATCTGACACCCAGAGCCTGGGCCAATGACTTCGTTTTCCCCATGGAAAATGGCCTCCATTTCTGGCCACTCGCCCTGACCAAGAGGGTGGTGCCCAGCAAGAAATTTGCAAGCTTTGCTGGATTGCTCCAAATCGAAAGCTGCCACTTGTTGTTGTTCTATTTCTCTAGAGTCCCATCATGCTGTTCTCAGATTGCTAAAGTCCATACCTCCTCGGTGTGTTCTTATGGCTGCAGATCTTCACAGCACAGACGCTTTCTTCTGCATGCTGTTCTTTCCCAGTTCAGGGCTCCTTCAAGGCTCTCCCTGAATGGCTACGCCGCCCCCTTTTATCCCAGTTCTCTTCAATGCTCACAGCTGCAGCCCATCAAGGACAACCAGGACCTGTGGGGCAAAGCCTCTAGACAGATATTCAAATAGAATCCATTTCCTCTACTCTAGCCAGTAAGTACTACCCTACAAGTCCTCAGAACCCCAAAGGCCACCTTTCATCTGACACCCAGACCCTGGGGAAAGGACTTCTTTTTCCCATGGCAAATGGCCTCCCTTGGCAGCCACTCACCCTGGCAGAAAGTGGGAGCCTAGCTAGAATGATGCAATCGTTGCTGGATTTTTCCAAAAGAAAAGCTGGCAGCAACTAGGGCCCTGGAAGTACTTAGAGCCTCAAACGCCACCTTGAACATATTCCTGAGACCCTGGGGAAAGGACTTCGTTTTTCCCATGGAAAATGGCCTTCATTTGTGGCCACTTGGCCTGGCAGGCAGGGCAGTGCCAAGCCAGGAATCTACAAACTCTGCTGGATCCTTCCAGAACGAAAGCTGCCAGCAACTAGGACCCTGCAAGTCCTTAGAGCCCCAGATGCCACCAGTCATCTGACACCCAGAGCCTGGGCCAATGACTTCGTTTTCCCCATGGAAAATGGCCTCCATTTCTGGCCACAAGCCCTGACCAAGAGGGTGGTGCCCAGCAAGAAATTTGCAAGCTTTGCTGGATTGCTCCAAATCTAAAGCTGCCACTTGTTGTTGTTCTATTTCTCTAGAGTCCCATCATGCTGTTCTCAGATTGCTAAAGTCCATACCTCCTCGGTGTGTTCTTATGGCTGCAGATCTTCACAGCACAGACGCTTTCTTCTGCATGCTGTTCTTTCCCAGTTCAGGGCTCCTTCAAGGCTCTCCCTGAATGGCTAAGCCGCCCCCTTTTATCCCAGTTCTCTTCAATGCTCACAGCTGCAGCCCATCAAGGACAACCAGGACCTGTGGGGCAAAGCCTCTAGACAGATATTCAAATAGAATCCATTTCCTCTACTCTAGCCAGTAAGTACTACCCTACAAGTCCTCAGAACCCCAAAGGCCACCTTTCATCTGACACCCAGACCCTGGGGAAAGGACTTCTTTTTCCCATGGCAAATGGCCTCCCTTGGCAGCCACTCACCCTGGCAGAAAGTGGGAGCCTAGCTAGAATGATGCAATCGTTGCTGGATTTTTCCAAAAGAAAAGCTGGCAGCAACTAGGGCCCTGGAAGTACTTAGAGCCTCAAACGCCACCTTGAACATATTCCTGAGACCCTGGGGAAAGGACTTCGTTTTTCCCATGGAAAATGGCCTTCATTTGTGGCCACTCTGCCTGGCAGGCAGGGCAGTGCCAAGCCAGGAATCTACAAACTCTGCTGGATCCTTCCAGAACGAAAGCTGCCAGCAACTAGGACCCTGCAAGTCCTTAGAGCCCCAGATGCCACCAGTCATCTGACACCCAGAGCCTGGGCCAATGACTTCGTTTTCCCCATGGAAAATGGCCTCCATTTCTGGCCACTCGCCCTGACCAAGAGGGTGGTGCCCAGCAAGAAATTTGCAAGCTTTGCTGGATTGCTCCAAATCTAAAGCTACCACTTGTTGTTCTTCTATTTCTCTAGAGTCCCATCATGCTGTTCTCAGATTGCTAAAGTCCATACCTCCTCGGTGTGTTCTTATGGCTGCAGATCTTCACAGCACAGACGCTTTCTTCTGCATGCTGTTCTTTCCCAGTTCAGGGCTCCTTCAAGGCTCTCCCTGAATGGCTACGCCGCCCCCTTTTATCCCAGTTCTCTTCAATGCTCACAGCTGCAGCCCATCAAGGACAACCAGGACCTGTGGGACAGATATTCAAATAGAATCCATTTCCTCTACTCTAGCCAGTAAGTACTACCCTACAAGTCCTCAGAACCCCAAAGGCCACCTTTCATCTGACACCCAGACCCTGGGGAAAGGACTTCTTTTTCCCATGGCAAATGGCCTCCCTTGGCAGCCACTCACCCTGGCAGAAAGTGGGAGCCTAGCTAGAATGATGCAATCGTTGCTGGATTTTTCCAAAAGAAAAGCTGGCAGCAACTAGGGCCCTGGAAGTACTTAGAGCCTCAAACGCCACCTTGAACATATTCCTGAGACCCTGGGGAAAGGACTTCGTTTTTCCCATGGGAAATGGCCTTCATTTGTGGCCACTTGGCCTGGCAGGCAGGGCAGTGCCAAGCCAGGAATCTACAAACTGTGCTGGATCCTTCCAGAACGAAAGCTGCCAGCAACTAGGACCCTGCAAGTCCTTAGAGCCCCAGATGCCACCAGTCATCTGACACCCAGAGCCTGGGCCAATGACTTCGTTTTCCCCATGGAAAATGGCCTCCATTTCTGGCCACTCGCCCTGACCAAGAGGGTGGTGCCCAGCAAGAAATTTGCAAGCTTTGCTGGATTGCTCCAAATCGAAAGCTGCCACTTGTTGTTCTTCTATTTCTCTAGAGTCCCATCATGCTGTTCTCAGATTGCTAAAGTCCATACCTCCTCGGTGTGTTCTTATGGCTGCAGATCTTCACAGCACAGACGCTTTCTTCTGCATGCTGTTCTTTCCCAGTTCAGGGCTCCTTCAAGGCTCTCCCTGAATGGCTACGCCGCCCCCTTTTATCCCAGTTCTCTTCAATGCTCACAGCTGCAGCCCATCAAGGACAACCAGGACCTGTGGGGCAAAGCCTCTAGACAGATATTCAAATAGAATCCATTTCCTCTACTCTAGCCAGTAAGTACTACCCTACAAGTCCTCAGAACCCCAAAGGCCACCTTTCATCTGACACCCAGACCCTGGGGAAAGGACTTCTTTTTCCCATGGCAAATGGCCTCCCTTGGCAGCCACTCACCCTGGCAGAAAGTGGGAGCCTAGCTAGAATGATGCAATCGTTGCTGGATTTTTCCAAAAGAAAAGCTGGCAGCAACTAGGGCCCTGGAAGTACTTAGAGCCTCAAACGCCACCTTGAACATATTCCTGAGACCCTGGGGAAAGGACTTCGTTTTTCCCATGGAAAATGGCCTTCATTTGTGGCCACTTGGCCTGGCAGGCAGGGCAGTGCCAAGCCAGGAATCTACAAACTCTGCTGGATCCTTCCAGAACGAAAGCTGCCAGCAACTAGGACCCTGCAAGTCCTTAGAGCCCCAGATGCCACCAGTCATCTGACACCCAGAGCCTGGGCCAATGACTTCGTTTTCCCCATGGAAAATGGCCTCCATTTCTGGCCACTCGCCCTGACCAAGAGGGTGGTGCCCAGCAAGAAATTTGCAAGCTTTGCTGGATTGCTCCAAATCGAAAGCTACCACTTGTTGTTGTTCTATTTCTCTAGAGTCCCATCATGCTGTTCTCAGATTGCTAAAGTCCATACCTCCTCGGTGTGTTCTTATGGCTGCAGATCTTCACAGCACAGACGCTTTCTTCTGCATGCTGTTCTTTCCCAGTTCAGGGCTCCTTCAAGGCTCTCCCTGAATGGCTACGCCGCCCCCTTTTATCCCAGTTCTCTTCAATGCTCACAGCTGCAGCCCATCAAGGACAACCAGGACCTGTGGGGCAAAGCCTCTAGACAGATATTCAAATAGAATCCATTTCCTCTACTCTAGCCAGTAAGTACTACCCTACAAGTCCTCAGAACCCCAAAGGCCACCTTTCATCTGACACCCAGACCCTGGGGAAAGGACTTCTTTTTCCCATGGCAAATGGCCTCCCTTGGCAGCCACTCACCCTGGCAGAAAGTGGGAGCCTAGCTAGAATGATGCAATCGTTGCTGGATTTTTCCAAAAGAAAAGCTGGCAGCAACTAGGGCCCTGGAAGTACTTAGAGCCTCAAACGCCACCTTGAACATATTCCTGAGACCCTGGGGAAAGGACTTCGTTTTTCCCATGGAAAATGGCCTTCATTTGTGGCCACTCTGCCTGGCAGGCAGGGCAGTGCCAAGCCAGGAATCTACAAACTCTGCTGGATCCTTCCAGAACGAAAGCTGCCAGCAACTAGGACCCTGCAAGTCCTTAGAGCCCCAGATGCCACCAGTCATCTGACACCCAGAGCCTGGGCCAATGACTTCGTTTTCCCCATGGAAAATGGCCTCCATTTCTGGCCACTCGCCCTGACCAAGAGGGTGGTGCCCAGCAAGAAATTTGCAAGCTTTGCTGGATTGCTCCAAATCTAAAGCTGCCACTTGTTGTTGTTCTATTTCTCTAGAGTCCCATCATGCTGTTCTCAGATTGCTAAAGTCCATACCTCCTCGGTGTGTTCTTATGGCTGCAGATCTTCACAGCACAGACGCTTTCTTCTGCATGCTGTTCTTTCCCAGTTCAGGGCTCCTTCAAGGCTCTCCCTGAATGGCTACGCCGCCCCCTTTTATCCCAGTTCTCTTCAATGCTCACAGCTGCAGCCCATCAAGGACAACCAGGACCTGTGGGACAGATATTCAAATAGAATCCATTTCCTCTACTCTAGCCAGTAAGTACTACCCTACAAGTCCTCAGAACCCCAAAGGCCACCTTTCATCTGACACCCAGACCCTGGGGAAAGGACTTCTTTTTCCCATGGCAAATGGCCTCCCTTGGCAGCCACTCACCCTGGCAGAAAGTGGGAGCCTAGCTAGAATGATGCAATCGTTGCTGGATTTTTCCAAAAGAAAAGCTGGCAGCAACTAGGGCCCTGGAAGTACTTAGAGCCTCAAACGCCACCTTGAACATATTACTGAGACCCTGGGGAAAGGACTTCGTTTTTCCCATGGAAAATGGCCTTCATTTCTGGCCACTCTGCCTGGCAGGCAGGGCAGTGCCAAGCCAGGAATCTACAAACTCTGCTGGATCCTTCCAGAACGAAAGCTGCCAGCAACTAGGACCCTGCAAGTCCTTAGAGCCCCAGATGCCACCAGTCATCTGACACCCAGAGCCTGGGCCAATGACTTCGTTTTCCCCATGGAAAATGGCCTCCATTTCTGGCCACTCGCCCTGACCAAGAGGGTGGTGCCCAGCAAGAAATTTGCAAGCTTTGCTGGATTGCTCCAAATCTAAAGCTACCACTTGTTGTTCTTCTATTTCTCTAGAGTCCCATCATGCTGTTCTCAGATTGCTAAAGTCCATACCTCCTCGGTGTGTTCTTATGGCTGCAGATCTTCACAGCACAGACGCTTTCTTCTGCATGCTGTTCTTTCCCAGTTCAGGGCTCCTTCAAGGCTCTCCCTGAATGGCTACGCCGCCCCCTTTTATCCCAGTTCTCTTCAATGCTCACAGCTGCAGCCCATCAAGGACAACCAGGACCTGTGGGACAGATATTCAAATAGAATCCATTTCCTCTACTCTAGCCAGTAAGTACTACCCTACAAGTCCTCAGAACCCCAAAGGCCACCTTTCATCTGACACCCAGACCCTGGGGAAAGGACTTCTTTTTCCCATGGCAAATGGCCTCCCTTGGCAGCCACTCACCCTGGCAGAAAGTGGGAGCCTAGCTAGAATGATGCAATCGTTGCTGGATTTTTCCAAAAGAAAAGCTGGCAGCAACTAGGGCCCTGGAAGTACTTAGAGCCTCAAACGCCACCTTGAACATATTCCTGAGACCCTGGGGAAAGGACTTCGTTTTTCCCATGGGAAATGGCCTTCATTTGTGGCCACTTGGCCTGGCAGGCAGGGCAGTGCCAAGCCAGGAATCTACAAACTGTGCTGGATCCTTCCAGAACGAAAGCTGCCAGCAACTAGGACCCTGCAAGTCCTTAGAGCCCCAGATGCCACCAGTCATCTGACACCCAGAGCCTGGGCCAATGACTTCGTTTTCCCCATGGAAAATGGCCTCCATTTCTGGCCACTCGCCCTGACCAAGAGGGTGGTGCCCAGCAAGAAATTTGCAAGCTTTGCTGGATTGCTCCAAATCGAAAGCTGCCACTTGTTGTTCTTCTATTTCTCTAGAGTCCCATCATGCTGTTCTCAGATTGCTAAAGTCCATACCTCCTCGGTGTGTTCTTATGGCTGCAGATCTTCACAGCACAGACGCTTTCTTCTGCATGCTGTTCTTTCCCAGTTCAGGGCTCCTTCAAGGCTCTCCCTGAATGGCTACGCCGCCCCCTTTTATCCCAGTTCTCTTCAATGCTCACAGCTGCAGCCCATCAAGGACAACCAGGACCTGTGGGGCAAAGCCTCTAGACAGATATTCAAATAGAATCCATTTCCTCTACTCTAGCCAGTAAGTACTACCCTACAAGTCCTCAGAACCCCAAAGGCCACCTTTCATCTGACACCCAGACCCTGGGGAAAGGACTTCTTTTTCCCATGGCAAATGGCCTCCCTTGGCAGCCACTCACCCTGGCAGAAAGTGGGAGCCTAGCTAGAATGATGCAATCGTTGCTGGATTTTTCCAAAAGAAAAGCTGGCAGCAACTAGGGCCCTGGAAGTACTTAGAGCCTCAAACGCCACCTTGAACATATTCCTGAGACCCTGGGGAAAGGACTTCGTTTTTCCCATGGAAAATGGCCTTCATTTGTGGCCACTTGGCCTGGCAGGCAGGGCAGTGCCAAGCCAGGAATCTACAAACTCTGCTGGATCCTTCCAGAACGAAAGCTGCCAGCAACTAGGACCCTGCAAGTCCTTAGAGCCCCAGATGCCACCAGTCATCTGACACCCAGAGCCTGGGCCAATGACTTCGTTTTCCCCATGGAAAATGGCCTCCATTTCTGGCCACTCGCCCTGACCAAGAGGGTGGTGCCCAGCAAGAAATTTGCAAGCTTTGCTGGATTGCTCCAAATCGAAAGCTACCACTTGTTGTTCTTCTATTTCTCTAGAGTCCCATCATGCTGTTCTCAGATTGCTAAAGTCCATACCTCCTCGGTGTGTTCTTATGGCTGCAGATCTTCACAGCACAGACGCTTTCTTCTGCATGCTGTTCTTTCCCAGTTCAGGGCTCCTTCAAGGCTCTCCCTGAATGGCTACGCCGCCCCCTTTTATCCCAGTTCTCTTCAATGCTCACAGCTGCAGCCCATCAAGGACAACCAGGACCTGTGGGGCAAAGCCTCTAGACAGATATTCAAATAGAATCCATTTCCTCTACTCTAGCCAGTAAGTACTACCCTACAAGTCCTCAGAACCCCAAAGGCCACCTTTCATCTGACACCCAGACCCTGGGGAAAGGACTTCTTTTTCCCATGGCAAATGGCCTCCCTTGGCAGCCACTCACCCTGGCAGAAAGTGGGAGCCTAGCTAGAATGATGCAATCGTTGCTGGATTTTTCCAAAAGAAAAGCTGGCAGCAACTAGGGCCCTGGAAGTACTTAGAGCCTCAAACGCCACCTTGAACATATTCCTGAGACCCTGGGGAAAGGACTTCGTTTTTCCCATGGAAAATGGCCTTCATTTGTGGCCACTCTGCCTGGCAGGCAGGGCAGTGCCAAGCCAGGAATCTACAAACTCTGCTGGATCCTTCCAGAACGAAAGCTGCCAGCAACTAGGACCCTGCAAGTCCTTAGAGCCCCAGATGCCACCAGTCATCTGACACCCAGAGCCTGGGCCAATGACTTCGTTTTCCCCATGGAAAATGGCCTCCATTTCTGGCCACTCGCCCTGACCAAGAGGGTGGTGCCCAGCAAGAAATTTGCAAGCTTTGCTGGATTGCTCCAAATCTAAAGCTGCCACTTGTTGTTGTTCTATTTCTCTAGAGTCCCATCATGCTGTTCTCAGATTGCTAAAGTCCATACCTCCTCGGTGTGTTCTTATGGCTGCAGATCTTCACAGCACAGACGCTTTCTTCTGCATGCTGTTCTTTCCCAGTTCAGGGCTCCTTCAAGGCTCTCCCTGAATGGCTACGCCGCCCCCTTTTATCCCAGTTCTCTTCAATGCTCACAGCTGCAGCCCATCAAGGACAACCAGGACCTGTGGGACAGATATTCAAATAGAATCCATTTCCTCTACTCTAGCCAGTAAGTACTACCCTACAAGTCCTCAGAACCCCAAAGGCCACCTTTCATCTGACACCCAGACCCTGGGGAAAGGACTTCTTTTTCCCATGGCAAATGGCCTCCCTTGGCAGCCACTCACCCTGGCAGAAAGTGGGAGCCTAGCTAGAATGATGCAATCGTTGCTGGATTTTTCCAAAAGAAAAGCTGGCAGCAACTAGGGCCCTGGAAGTACTTAGAGCCTCAAACGCCACCTTGAACATATTACTGAGACCCTGGGGAAAGGACTTCGTTTTTCCCATGGAAAATGGCCTTCATTTCTGGCCACTCTGCCTGGCAGGCAGGGCAGTGCCAAGCCAGGAATCTACAAACTCTGCTGGATCCTTCCAGAACGAAAGCTGCCAGCAACTAGGACCCTGCAAGTCCTTAGAGCCCCAGATGCCACCAGTCATCTGACACCCAGAGCCTGGGCCAATGACTTCGTTTTCCCCATGGAAAATGGCCTCCATTTCTGGCCACTCGCCCTGACCAAGAGGGTGGTGCCCAGCAAGAAATTTGCAAGCTTTGCTGGATTGCTCCAAATCTAAAGCTACCACTTGTTGTTCTTCTATTTCTCTAGAGTCCCATCATGCTGTTCTCAGATTGCTAAAGTCCATACCTCCTCGGTGTGTTCTTATGGCTGCAGATCTTCACAGCACAGACGCTTTCTTCTGCATGCTGTTCTTTCCCAGTTCAGGGCTCCTTCAAGGCTCTCCCTGAATGGCTACGCCGCCCCCTTTTATCCCAGTTCTCTTCAATGCTCACAGCTGCAGCCCATCAAGGACAACCAGGACCTGTGGGACAGATATTCAAATAGAATCCATTTCCTCTACTCTAGCCAGTAAGTACTACCCTACAAGTCCTCAGAACCCCAAAGGCCACCTTTCATCTGACACCCAGACCCTGGGGAAAGGACTTCTTTTTCCCATGGCAAATGGCCTCCCTTGGCAGCCACTCACCCTGGCAGAAAGTGGGAGCCTAGCTAGAATGATGCAATCGTTGCTGGATTTTTCCAAAAGAAAAGCTGGCAGCAACTAGGGCCCTGGAAGTACTTAGAGCCTCAAACGCCACCTTGAACATATTCCTGAGACCCTGGGGAAAGGACTTCGTTTTTCCCATGGAAAATGGCCTTCATTTCTGGCCACTCTGCCTGGCAGGCAGGGCAGTGCCAAGCCAGGAATCTACAAACTGTGCTGGATCCTTCCAGAACGAAAGCTGCCAGCAACTAGGACCCTGCAAGTCCTTACAGCCCCAGATGCCACCAGTCATCTGACACCCAGAGCCTGGGCCAATGACTTCGTTTTCCCCATGGAAAATGGCCTCCATTTCTGGCCACTCGCCCTGACCAAGAGGGTGGTGCCCAGCAAGAAATTTGCAAGCTTTGCTGGATTGCTCCAAATCGAAAGCTGCCACTTGTTGTTCTTCTATTTCTCTAGAGTCCCATCATGCTGTTCTCAGATTGCTAAAGTCCATACCTCCTCGGTGTGTTCTTATGGCTGCAGATCTTCACAGCACAGACGCTTTCTTCTGCATGCTGTTCTTTCCCAGTTCAGGGCTCCTTCAAGGCTCTCCCTGAATGGCTACGCCGCCCCCTTTTATCCCAGTTCTCTTCAATGCTCACAGCTGCAGCCCATCAAGGACAACCAGGACCTGTGGGGCAAAGCCTCTAGACAGATATTCAAATAGAATCCATTTCCTCTACTCTAGCCAGTAAGTACTACCCTACAAGTCCTCAGAACCCCAAAGGCCACCTTTCATCTGACACCCAGACCCTGGGGAAAGGACTTCTTTTTCCCATGGCAAATGGCCTCCCTTGGCAGCCACTCACCCTGGCAGAAAGTGGGAGCCTAGCTAGAATGATGCAATCGTTGCTGGATTTTTCCAAAAGAAAAGCTGGCAGCAACTAGGGCCCTGGAAGTACTTAGAGCCTCAAACGCCACCTTGAACATATTCCTGAGACCCTGGGGAAAGGACTTCGTTTTTCCCATGGAAAATGGCCTTCATTTGTGGCCACTTGGCCTGGCAGGCAGGGCAGTGCCAAGCCAGGAATCTACAAACTGTGCTGGATCCTTCCAGAACGAAAGCTGCCAGCAACTAGGACCCTGCAAGTCCTTACAGCCCCAGATGCCACCAGTCATCTGACACCCAGAGCCTGGGCCAATGACTTCGTTTTCCCCATGGAAAATGGCCTCCATTTCTGGCCACTCGCCCTGACCAAGAGGGTGGTGCCCAGCAAGAAATTTGCAAGCTTTGCTGGATTGCTCCAAATCGAAAGCTGCCACTTGTTGTTGTTCTATTTCTCTAGAGTCCCATCATGCTGTTCTCAGATTGCTAAAGTCCATACCTCCTCGGTGTGTTCTTATGGCTGCAGATCTTCACAGCACAGACGCTTTCTTCTGCATGCTGTTCTTTCCCAGTTCAGGGCTCCTTCAAGGCTCTCCCTGAATGGCTAAGCCGCCCCCTTTTATCCCAGTTCTCTTCAATGCTCACAGCTGCAGCCCATCAAGGACAACCAGGACCTGTGGGGCAAAGCCTCTAGACAGATATTCAAATAGAATCCATTTCCTCTACTCTAGCCAGTAAGTACTACCCTACAAGTCCTCAGAACCCCAAAGGCCACCTTTCATCTGACACCCAGACCCTGGGGAAAGGACTTCTTTTTCCCATGGCAAATGGCCTCCCTTGGCAGCCACTCACCCTGGCAGAAAGTGGGAGCCTAGCTAGAATGATGCAATCGTTGCTGGATTTTTCCAAAAGAAAAGCTGGCAGCAACTAGGGCCCTGGAAGTACTTAGAGCCTCAAACGCCACCTTGAACATATTCCTGAGACCCTGGGGAAAGGACTTCGTTTTTCCCATGGAAAATGGCCTTCATTTGTGGCCACTCTGCCTGGCAGGCAGGGCAGTGCCAAGCCAGGAATCTACAAACTCTGCTGGATCCTTCCAGAACGAAAGCTGCCAGCAACTAGGACCCTGCAAGTCCTTAGAGCCCCAGATGCCACCAGTCATCTGACACCCAGAGCCTGGGCCAATGACTTCGTTTTCCCCATGGAAAATGGCCTCCATTTCTGGCCACTCGCCCTGACCAAGAGGGTGGTGCCCAGCAAGAAATTTGCAAGCTTTGCTGGATTGCTCCAAATCTAAAGCTGCCACTTGTTGTTGTTCTATTTCTCTAGAGTCCCATCATGCTGTTCTCAGATTGCTAAAGTCCATACCTCCTCGGTGTGTTCTTATGGCTGCAGATCTTCACAGCACAGACGCTTTCTTCTGCATGCTGTTCTTTCCCAGTTCAGGGCTCCTTCAAGGCTCTCCCTGAATGGCTACGCCGCCCCCTTTTATCCCAGTTCTCTTCAATGCTCACAGCTGCAGCCCATCAAGGACAACCAGGACCTGTGGGACAGATATTCAAATAGAATCCATTTCCTCTACTCTAGCCAGTAAGTACTACCCTACAAGTCCTCAGAACCCCAAAGGCCACCTTTCATCTGACACCCAGACCCTGGGGAAAGGACTTCTTTTTCCCATGGCAAATGGCCTCCCTTGGCAGCCACTCACCCTGGCAGAAAGTGGGAGCCTAGCTAGAATGATGCAATCGTTGCTGGATTTTTCCAAAAGAAAAGCTGCCAGCAACTAGGGCCCTGGAAGTACTTAGAGCCTCAAACGCCACCTTGAACATATTACTGAGACCCTGGGGAAAGGACTTCGTTTTTCCCATGGAAAATGGCCTTCATTTCTGGCCACTCTGCCTGGCAGGCAGGGCAGTGCCAAGCCAGGAATCTACAAACTCTGCTGGATCCTTCCAGAACGAAAGCTGCCAGCAACTAGGACCCTGCAAGTCCTTAGAGCCCCAGATGCCACCAGTCATCTGACACCCAGAGCCTGGGCCAATGACTTCGTTTTCCCCATGGAAAATGGCCTCCATTTCTGGCCACTCGCCCTGACCAAGAGGGTGGTGCCCAGCAAGAAATTTGCAAGCTTTGCTGGATTGCTCCAAATCTAAAGCTACCACTTGTTGTTCTTCTATTTCTCTAGAGTCCCATCATGCTGTTCTCAGATTGCTAAAGTCCATACCTCCTCGGTGTGTTCTTATGGCTGCAGATCTTCACAGCACAGACGCTTTCTTCTGCATGCTGTTCTTTCCCAGTTCAGGGCTCCTTCAAGGCTCTCCCTGAATGGCTACGCCGCCCCCTTTTATCCCAGTTCTCTTCAATGCTCACAGCTGCAGCCCATCAAGGACAACCAGGACCTGTGGGACAGATATTCAAATAGAATCCATTTCCTCTACTCTAGCCAGTAAGTACTACCCTACAAGTCCTCAGAACCCCAAAGGCCACCTTTCATCTGACACCCAGACCCTGGGGAAAGGACTTCTTTTTCCCATGGCAAATGGCCTCCCTTGGCAGCCACTCACCCTGGCAGAAAGTGGGAGCCTAGCTAGAATGATGCAATCGTTGCTGGATTTTTCCAAAAGAAAAGCTGGCAGCAACTAGGGCCCTGGAAGTACTTAGAGCCTCAAACGCCACCTTGAACATATTCCTGAGACCCTGGGAAAGGACTTCGTTTTTCCCATGGGAAATGGCCTTCATTTGTGGCCACTTGGCCTGGCAGGCAGGGCAGTGCCAAGCCAGGAATCTACAAACTGTGCTGGATCCTTCCAGAACGAAAGCTGCCAGCAACTAGGACCCTGCAAGTCCTTAGAGCCCCAGATGCCACCAGTCATCTGACACCCAGAGCCTGGGCCAATGACTTCGTTTTCCCCATGGAAAATGGCCTCCATTTCTGGCCACTCGCCCTGACCAAGAGGGTGGTGCCCAGCAAGAAATTTGCAAGCTTTGCTGGATTGCTCCAAATCGAAAGCTGCCACTTGTTGTTCTTCTATTTCTCTAGAGTCCCATCATGCTGTTCTCAGATTGCTAAAGTCCATACCTCCTCGGTGTGTTCTTATGGCTGCAGATCTTCACAGCACAGACGCTTTCTTCTGCATGCTGTTCTTTCCCAGTTCAGGGCTCCTTCAAGGCTCTCCCTGAATGGCTACGCCGCCCCCTTTTATCCCAGTTCTCTTCAATGCTCACAGCTGCAGCCCATCAAGGACAACCAGGACCTGTGGGGCAAAGCCTCTAGACAGATATTCAAATAGAATCCATTTCCTCTACTCTAGCCAGTAAGTACTACCCTACAAGTCCTCAGAACCCCAAAGGCCACCTTTCATCTGACACCCAGACCCTGGGGAAAGGACTTCTTTTTCCCATGGCAAATGGCCTCCCTTGGCAGCCACTCACCCTGGCAGAAAGTGGGAGCCTAGCTAGAATGATGCAATCGTTGCTGGATTTTTCCAAAGAAAAGCTGGCAGCAACTAGGGCCCTGGAAGTACTTAGAGCCTCAAACGCCACCTTGAACATATTCCTGAGACCCTGGGGAAAGGACTTCGTTTTTCCCATGGAAAATGGCCTTCATTTGTGGCCACTTGCCTGGCAGGCAGGGCAGTGCCAAGCCAGGAATCTACAAACTCTGCTGGATCCTTCCAGAACGAAAGCTGCCAGCAACTAGGACCCTGCAAGTCCTTAGAGCCCCAGATGCCACCAGTCATCTGACACCCAGAGCCTGGGCCAATGACTTCGTTTTCCCCATGGAAAATGGCCTCCATTTCTGCCACTCGCCCTGACCAAGAGGGTGGTGCCCAGCAAGAAATTTGCAAGCTTTGCTGGATTGCTCCAAATCTAAAGCTACCACTTGTTGTTCTTCTATTTCTCTAGAGTCCCATCATGCTGTTCTCAGATTGCTAAAGTCCATACCTCCTCGGTGTGTTCTTATGGCTGCAGATCTTCACAGCACAGACGCTTTCTTCTGCATGCTGTTCTTTCCCAGTTCAGGGCTCCTTCAAGGCTCTCCCTGAATGGCTACGCCGCCCCCTTTTATCCCAGTTCTCTTCAATGCTCACAGCTGCAGCCCATCAAGGACAACCAGGACCTGTGGGCAAAGCCTCTAGACAGATATTCAAATAGAATCCATTTCCTCTACTCTAGCCAGTAAGTACTACCCTACAAGTCCTCAGAACCCCAAAGGCCACCTTTCATCTGACACCCAGACCCTGGGGAAAGGACTTCTTTTTCCCATGGCAAATGGCCTCCCTTGGCAGCCACTCACCCTGGCAGAAAGTGGGAGCCTAGCTAGAATGATGCAATCGTTGCTGGATTTTTCCAAAAGAAAAGCTGGCAGCAACTAGGGCCCTGGAAGTACTTAGAGCCTCAAACGCCACCTTGAACATATTCCTGAGACCCTGGGGAAAGGACTTCGTTTTTCCATGGAAAATGGCCTTCATTTGTGGCCACTCTGCCTGGCAGGCAGGGCAGTGCCAAGCCAGGAATCTACTCTGCTGGATCCTTCCAGAACGAAAGCTGCCAGCAACTAGGACCCTGCAAGTCCTTAGAGCCCCAGATGCCACCAGTCATCTGACACCCAGAGCCTGGGCCAATGACTTCGTTTTCCCCATGGAAAATGGCCTCCATTTCTGGCCACTCGCCCTGACCAAGAGGGTGGTGCCCAGCAAGAAATTTGCAAGCTTTGCTGGATTGCTCCAAATCTAAAGCTGCCACTTGTTGTTGTTCTATTTCTCTAGAGTCCCATCATGCTGTTCTCAGATTGCTAAAGTCCATACCTCCTCGGTGTGTTCTTATGGCTGCAGATCTTCACAGCACAGACGCTTTCTTCTGCATGCTGTTCTTTCCCAGTTCAGGGCTCCTTCAAGGCTCTCCCTGAATGGCTACGCCGCCCCCTTTTATCCCAGTTCTCTCAATGCTCACAGCTGCAGCCCATCAAGGACAACCAGGACCTGTGGGACAGATATTCAAATAGAATCCATTTCCTCTACTCTAGCCAGTAAGTACTACCCTACAAGTCCTCAGAACCCCAAAGGCCACCTTTCATCTGACACCCAGACCCTGGGGAAAGGACTTCTTTTTCCCATGGCAAATGGCCTCCCTTGGCAGCCACTCACCCTGGCAGAAAGTGGGAGCCTAGCTAGAATGATGCAATCGTTGCTGGATTTTTCCAAAAGAAAAGCTGGCAGCAACTAGGGCCCTGGAAGTACTTAGAGCCTCAAACGCCACCTTGAACATATTACTGAGACCCTGGGGAAAGGACTTCGTTTTTCCCATGGAAAATGGCCTTCATTTCTGGCCACTCTGCCTGGCAGGCAGGGCAGTGCCAAGCCAGGAATCTACAAACTCTGCTGGATCCTTCCAGAACGAAAGCTGCCAGCAACTAGGACCCTGCAAGTCCTTAGAGCCCCAGATGCCACCAGTCATCTGACACCCAGAGCCTGGGCCAATGACTTCGTTTTCCCCATGGAAAATGGCCTCCATTTCTGGCCACTCGCCCTGACCAAGAGGGTGGTGCCCAGCAAGAAATTTGCAAGCTTTGCTGGATTGCTCCAAATCTAAAGCTACCACTTGTTGTTCTTCTATTTCTCTAGAGTCCATCATGCTGTTCTCAGATTGCTAAAGTCCATACCTCCTCGGTGTGTTCTTATGGCTGCAGATCTTCACAGCACAGACGCTTTCTTCTGCATGCTGTTCTTTCCCAGTTCAGGGCTCCTTCAAGGCTCTCCCTGAATGCTACGCCGCCCCCTTTTATCCCAGTTCTCTTCAATGCTCACAGCTGCAGCCCATCAAGGACAACCAGGACCTGTGGGACAGATATTCAAATAGAATCCATTTCCTCTACTCTAGCCAGTAAGTACTACCCTACAAGTCCTCAGAACCCCAAAGGCCACCTTTCATCTGACACCCAGACCCTGGGGAAAGGACTTCTTTTTCCCATGGCAAATGGCCTCCCTTGGCAGCCACTCACCCTGGCAGAAAGTGGGAGCCTAGCTAGAATGATGCAATCGTTGCTGGATTTTTCCAAAGAAAAGCTGGCAGCAACTAGGGCCCTGGAAGTACTTAGAGCCTCAAACGCCACCTTGAACATATTCCTGAGACCCTGGGGAAAGGACTTCGTTTTTCCCATGGAAAATGGCCTTCATTTCTGGCCACTCTGCCTGGCAGGCAGGCAGTGCCAAGCCAGGAATCTACAAACTGTGCTGGATCCTTCCAGAACGAAAGCTGCCAGCAACTAGGACCCTGCAAGTCCTTACAGCCCCAGATGCCACCAGTCATCTGACACCCAGAGCCTGGGCCAATGACTTCGTTTTCCCCATGGAAAATGGCCTCCATTTCTGGCCACTCGCCCTGACCAAGAGGGTGGTGCCCAGCAAGAAATTTGCAAGCTTTGCTGGATTGCTCCAAATCGAAAGCTGCCACTTGTTGTTCTTCTATTTCTCTAGAGTCCCATCATGCTGTTCTCAGATTGCTAAAGTCCATACCTCCTCGGTGTGTTCTTATGGCTGCAGATCTTCACAGCACAGACGCTTTCTTCTGCATGCTGTTCTTTCCCAGTTCAGGGCTCCTTCAAGGCTCTCCCTGAATGGCTACGCCGCCCCCTTTTATCCCAGTTCTCTTCAATGCTCACAGCTGCAGCCCATCAAGGACAACCAGGACCTGTGGGGCAAAGCCTCTAGACAGATATTCAAATAGAATCCATTTCCTCTACTCTAGCCAGTAAGTAGTACCCTACAAGTCCTCAGAACCCCAAAGGCCACCTTTCATCTGACACCCAGACCCTGGGGAAAGGACTTCTTTTTCCCATGGCAAATGGCCTCCCTTGGCAGCCACTCACCCTGGCAGAAAGTGGGAGCCTAGCTAGAATGATGCAATCGTTGCTGGATTTTCCAAAAGAAAAGCTGGCAGCAACTAGGGCCCTGGAAGTACTTAGAGCCTCAAACGCCACCTTGAACATATTCCTGAGACCCTGGGGAAAGGACTTCGTTTTTCCCATGGAAAATGGCCTTCATTTGTGGCCACTTGGCCTGGCAGGCAGGGCAGTGCCAAGCCAGGAATCTACAAACTGTGCTGGATCCTTCCAGAACGAAGCTGCCAGCAACTAGGACCCTGCAAGTCCTTACAGCCCCAGATGCCACCAGTCATCTGACACCCAGAGCCTGGGCCAATGACTTCGTTTTCCCCATGGAAAATGGCCTCCATTTCTGGCCACTCGCCCTGACCAAGAGGGTGGTGCCCAGCAAGAAATTTGCAAGCTTTGCTGGATTGCTCCAAATCGAAAGCTGCCACTTGTTGTTGTTCTATTTCTCTAGAGTCCCATCATGCTGTTCTCAGATTGCTAAAGTCCATACCTCCTCGGTGTGTTCTTATGGCTGCAGATCTTCACAGCACAGACGCTTTCTTCTGCATGCTGTTCTTTCCCAGTTCAGGGCTCCTTCAAGGCTCTCCCTGAATGGCTAAGCCGCCCCCTTTTATCCCAGTTCTCTTCAATGCTCACAGCTGCAGCCCATCAAGGACAACCAGGACCTGTGGGCAAAGCCTCTAGACAGATATTCAAATAGAATCCATTTCCTCTACTCTAGCCAGTAAGTACTACCCTACAAGTCCTCAGAACCCCAAAGGCCACCTTTCATCTGACACCCAGACCCTGGGAAAGGACTTCTTTTTCCCATGGCAAATGGCCTCCCTTGGCAGCCACTCACCCTGGCAGAAAGTGGGAGCCTAGCTAGAATGATGCAATCGTTGCTGGATTTTTCCAAAAGAAAGCTGGCAGCAACTAGGGCCCTGGAAGTACTTAGAGCCTCAAACGCCACCTTGAACATATTCCTGAGACCCTGGGAAAGGACTTCGTTTTTCCCATGGAAAATGGCCTTCATTTGTGGCCACTCTGCCTGGCAGGCAGGGCAGTGCCAAGCCAGGAATCTACAAACTCTGCTGGATCCTTCCAGAACGAAAGCTGCCAGCAACTAGGACCCTGCAAGTCCTTAGAGCCCCAGATGCCACCAGTCATCTGACACCCAGAGCCTGGGCCAATGACTTCGTTTTCCCCATGGAAAATGGCCTCCATTTCTGGCCACTCGCCCTGACCAAGAGGGTGGTGCCCAGCAAGAAATTTGCAAGCTTTGCTGGATTGCTCCAAATCTAAAGCTACCACTTGTTGTTCTTCTATTTCTCTAGAGTCCCATCATGCTGTTCTCAGATTGCTAAAGTCCATACCTCCTCGGTGTGTTCTTATGGCTGCAGATCTTCACAGCACAGACGCTTTCTTCTGCATGCTGTTCTTTCCCAGTTCAGGGCTCCTTCAAGGCTCTCCCTGAATGGCTACGCCGCCCCCTTTTATCCCAGTTCTCTTCAATGCTCACAGCTGCAGCCCATCAAGGACAACCAGGACCTGTGA